>NC_141136.1:54836635-55169135 GCF_053477565.2 Lygodium microphyllum | reverse complement strand
GCCCATCGCCAGTGGCCCCCGCCCTGTTGTCGCCCGCCTGAGTGGTGGCCTCTGCACCAGCGTTTCGTTCGTTCGCCCTCTGTGTTTAGGGTTTCTGCTGGCGAGGCCCCTGCCCTGCGCCCTCGACTATCCCGTGCTGCTGTCGACTGCCAGACCTGTGTCCCACCCTCAGGCCCTTGCACTGTTAGGGTTGCACCCTGCCACACGCGTTCGTGGGACAGGCCACGACTCAGGCTGACAGGTAAATTTCTGGTTACATTGGCTGTGTTTGTGGAATCCGTCCTTGGCCAGCGCCGCGGTACAGGAAAGAAAGAGAGCGAGAGCGAGAGAGAGAGCGCGAATGAGAAGACAGCAGTATGGCTGGCCTGGATATGGATTTTCTCGAACAGACGGTGGCAGCCCTTGGCCCTGATTCCGATGCAGAGGAGACAGAGGATATGGTGCCATGCACGGAGGAGTTGCCTCCGGGTTCTGAACTGCCGGGTTCTGAACTGCCGCCTGCTGGCAAACGCACCAAGCATACTTCTGAGGACCCAATGGGTTCTCAGGAACGTTCCTATGCGCAAGTGGCCGTTGATCCTGTGGATTCACAGGAAATTGACTGGGAACATTTGCTAGACTTTGCCAATACTTTGCTTGGCGACTATGTCCAGCATAATACTGAATCTTTTTCTAAAGCGGCAACGGATGATGTGCTGGAAGCTACGGTGGACCCTAAATCAGTCTTGAGATCCTTCTCGGTCTTTTATGATTGTGCAGTTATCCTTTTCTTCACTGGCAGGATCCCAGTGCTGTCGCATATTCGCCAGTGGATGCACCATTTATTGCAAGGGGAGTGTGTTGAGGAGATCTTCCTTGGACCTCGCGGCTTTTATGAGGTGCTCTTGAAATCGGAAATGCATCGAGCTGAGCTCCTGTCCAAGTTGCCACTATTCTTTGATCGCCGCCTGGTCCATGTTGTACCATGGCGCCCATGGCCGACTTCCAGCGTCTGCTTCAACGAGAATGCCCGGTGTGGGTGGAAGTGGAAAATTGTCCGGCGGTCTATTGGCCAATGTTGAAGGATGCAATGGCGGCTGTGGGCACGGTGCTGGTTCCCCCAAGCCTCAGGGCAATGAACCGGAACCGTTTATGCATGTTATGGGACACGGCCAGGAAAAGGCCCGCCTGGCTTCGCCTCAGTTGTTCAGGCATGCATCCTCTGCATTTTCGCTTGAAATGGGGCAACTTTGCGGGGCACTGCTTTTCATGTGGGAAATTGGGGCATTTCATGGCTGAATGCCCTGAAAGGCAACCGTCTTTGGAGGATGCGCAGGTTGTGCTGCCCAAGGACGACATGGTGCTTGATGCTCCGCCCCAGGAAGTCATGGATAAAGGCAAACAACCGGTCCTGGGTTTGGATTCCCGTCCAAAAAAAGGTAAAAAGTTGGATGCAGGCCTGGCAGATCCTGGGCCTCCTGTTTCCCAGGATTCCGTGCGCACGTATACGCGCAGAAAAGAATTGGTCACTTCATAGCAGGCTCCGCGTACTGCGGCACCGTCTGCCCCCCGTAATCAGGCTCCAAGGAAAGTCTATACTGATGGTCCCAAAGGCCCTCCTGCTAAGCTGGCGTTTGATACCAAAGGTAATGTGATTACTCCCTGGGATCGGCGTTATCCCCGCCCCACTCCCAAGGCAGTGGATTTACCCTCTACCTCTAAAGCAGGTCGCCAGAATTCTTTTGCAGTATTGGCTGATTTTCTGGATGAGGGCGTCCTGGATGCTCTCGCGGAAAAGGTGAAATCGAGGCAATAGGTGCCTCGTTCCTGACTTTCTTTTTTGAAGAGATATGAAGCTAGCCACATGGAATGTGCGAGGCATTTGCTCTCGCCATAAGCAACATGCCATGTGGACCGTGTTGCATGAAAATCAGTGGGATGTATTGTGTGCAGTTGAGCACAAAAGTCACGGTGAAGCAGGGAAAGTTGTGGATTGTCATGGATTCCGTCTGTTTTATGCAGGCACCCATGCTACGCACTATTCGGGCGTACTGATGATTGTCCATGAGAAATATCAGCCTGTCCTTATTAAAAATGATGTGCAGGGCCGCTTTCTGGTTATCGAAGTCTTATTTGAAGGAGAGATTTTATGGTTATTGGGCCTCTATGCACCGAATGATCCCGCATCCAGACGGGATCTTTGGTCCACTTTGCAGGGCTCCATGTCACGTGGCCGAAGGGGGCTCTTGATGGGAGATTTCAATATGTGTATTCACTCTTCTCAGTCCACTTCAGCGCATTCGGTAATGGATGCGCCGGAAAGCCGGGTGTGGAATTCCTTCGCTTTGCATGTTCTTAAGCAGGATCTTTGGTCCTGGCTTCACCCTTCTTTTTCGGGGTTTACTTTTCATTCTGCACAATATGCCACTACTTGGTCGCGGCTGGACAGAATGTATATCATGCAGGGGGATGATTTTCTTCCCGAGATGCTGGAAATGAAGGTCTTGCAGCAGTATGCGTTGTCGGATCATTTCCCCCTTCAGCTGGAGATGCAGGCACAATCTATTGCACCTTTTATGCAGTTGCTGGATAGGCTCCCGTTACGTTTCAACTCCTCTTATTTGAAGCATTCAATTTTTCAGGGCTATATGCAGCAACTGATCGAGAGGTTCTTATTGGACTTCGCCTCTGAGGGCTTGCCTTCATTTGCACGGTTGCTCTCTAATGTACGGCGTGTTGCTCGGCAGTATGGAATCCATCATGCATCCCTTTGTCGCCGTCGCCGATTTGCAGCAGAGAAGCTACTGGCTTTGGTCCACTCCTTGATCCTGGATTCCCCAGATGATGATTTTCTGCTGTCATTGGAGAGGCGTGTGGCCCATCTTCTTCAAGTATTTCAGTTGAAATCTTATCAGCAGGCCAAGCTGCATACCTTGACTGACACTTTGCAAGATAGTGCCTGCCAGTCTCATAAGTTCTTTCGCGCCTTGCATGCGTCTCCGGCTCGCGACAATATGACCAGACTCCAGGATCCGGAGGGTCGCATGGTCACTGATCCGCAGACCATTGTCAATATGTGCAGAAATTATTTTATGGAACTCCTTGGTTCTTCCCCCTTGCCTTCCAGCCAGGTTACGCATGCCCGCTCGGTCTTCTATCATCTGGTCTGCCAGCAGGTTCCA
Source organism: Lygodium microphyllum (assembly GCF_053477565.2). Lineage (NCBI taxonomy): Eukaryota > Viridiplantae > Streptophyta > Polypodiopsida > Schizaeales > Lygodiaceae > Lygodium > Lygodium microphyllum. The sequence continues at coordinate 55,165,974 of NC_141136.1, read as the reverse complement.
TTGGATATGCAAGCCACTTTGGAGGCGGATATTTGCGAGGAGGAGGTCATGGACGTTTTGTTGCACCTGCCGACGGATAAAAGTCCTGGCTGGGATGGTCTCACTAACGAATTCTTTCAGAGCTCAGCCACGCAGTTGGTGAAGCCATTGGTGGTATTGTTTCAACAGGTTTGGGAAACGGGGGTCATGCCCTCCTCATGGAAAGAAGGCCTTATCAAACTGATTCCAAAGGTCCCTTCGCCGTCAAAGCTGCAACACTGGAGACCAATCTCTTTGATGGGCTCCATGTATAAAATCTACTCCAAAGTGCTGGCGAATCGGCTTCACAAGCACCTTCCCGCTATTGTGCATCCTCTCCAATATGGTTTCATTAAGGGCCGCAACATTCTGCATAATATCTTAAATGTGCAAATGGCTATTGACTATGCACGACACTCCGGTCAGGAAGTGGTCTTGATTCAATTGGACTTGGAAAAGGCGTTTGATTATGTGGACTGGTCTTTCATTGCAGATCTCATGTCTGCTATGGGCTTTGGTACCCGCATGTCCCGATTGATCTACACCATTAGTGTTGCGGCTCCATCCAGAGTTATGCTCAATGGTGGGGTTACTGAGCCCTTTGTCCTTGCACGCTCAGTCAGACAGGGTTGTCCTTTGAGTCCGCTCTTCTTTGCCCTGGCGACTCACCCGGTCCTTTCAATGTTATCTTCCATGGCAGATTCAGCTCAGCTGGCAAGGCTGTCTCTTCCTTTGGGCCAACACTTCATTAGCCAATCTTTGGCTGATGACACCTTCATGATTTTGCAGGCGGACAGGGACAACATTCGCAAGGCATTAGAGGTTTGGACGCTTTTTGGTCAAGCCTCTGGGCTTCGGATCAATGCCTTTAAGTCCGCCATTCTCAGTTGCACGGAGCTTGATTTACAGTCATTAGGCTGGCAAGGCCAGGTGGTTTCCCGTGGCTCTATTGTCAGGCATCTTGGATACCCAGTGGGGGTGGATGTACGGCCAAAGGACCTGCTGGACTGGATTTCACAAAAACTGGCGGCAAAGTTTATGTATTGGAAGTCGCAAGCGTGGCCCTTCCATGTCCGCCTCAAAGTGGCTCAGTCAATTATGCTCCCAATGCTATTGTATTTCCTGCCCTTGTTGCCATGGACGCCTACTACTTTGAAGCCTCTCACTCATCCCATCCGTTTCATGCTATGGAAGAAGGATTCTCTGCAGGCAGGCATTTCTTGGATTTCATGGTCACATACATGTACCCCTAAGCGCATGGGTGGTGGAGCTCTTTTGGATGCAGAACATCATATGCTCGCTCTCCGTTGGTCCCTTTTTCGGGCCATGTGTGTGGATCATCACCCGTGGACCATCATAGCCCGTTATTTTCTTGAGGACAGCGGGCTCCGCCATGGCAATACCCGGCTTCGGGCCTCCTGGTGGCATGTCCTTAATGCTGACTCCCGTTTTTCCAGCTCCTCTTCCCCTTTGTTACTGCACTTGGTCGACTCTTGGAAAGTGGTGCTCAAAAAGGCCCGTTGGCACCCGGTAGGGGACCGCTTGCAGACTAACTCCTTTCAGCTGGAATTGTTGGCAGTTTCGAGACTTCTTTCATGGGAAGATAAACATCAGCTCAGACTGCGATTTAACCGCATGGCCCGTTTAGGTGTGACGTCGGTTGCGGATGCTACCCTTGCCACGCGCAACGTCCTCGTATCCTTTCGGACTGCTAGGCGACTTTTCAAGATCCCGCGCGTATACCGTGATTTATGGGAAAAGCTTTCGGCGGAGCTTCAGGGCAGGCAACCCTTTCCTGCCCTGGCGGTGGATCACCCTTGGCAGGACTGGGACCTTGCAGGCCGGTTGAGTCTGGAAAAGGCCTCTACTAATCAGGTCTATCATCTTCTTATTCAGGATCGCCAATGGCTGGGTGACAAAGCTAATACTGTTTGGGGACTGCGGAAATGCTGACATGGTGGCAGACAACGCTGATGGAGGGCTGGCTGAATAAGGCACCTTTCAAATGCAAGGTCTTTCTTTGGAGGGTAATGATTGGTGGTCTTTCTCTTGCCTCGGCCCTTGCCAAGCGTCGCATCTCCAATGGCAATTGCTTCTTCTGTACCACTACGGCGGAGTCGGCTCGACATCGTTTTCTTTCTTGCCCGCTCGCCAAGAATATCTGGTTACTCTTGTCGCACATTTGGCGCACTGTGGTGGGCTCCTCGCTAACCCCTTTCGACTGGGTCTTTGTGCGTCCGAAGTACCCCACACCGCCACAGTTGCACATGAAGATATTATTTCACTTTTTCAGATACTGGGGATGCTGGCACATTTGGACCACGCGCAATGCTTTTCTCTTTGATTCGGCCTCTAATGTACCGCGCCATGTTGCCAGGCTTAAAGGCCTCTTGCACTGGCAGTTAGATCTCATCCGACACGCCGACTTACTCCCTCGGGAGGATTTGCTTCCTTGGCATATGGCAATTGCCTCTGGGTCGTTGCCATGATTCGTGTAACTTTATAGTGCATTACTACTGGGATTTTCCCCACGTTGACCTACGGCCCTCGTGCCTCTTGTAATCAGAAAGAGAGAGAGCGAGCGAGAGAACTTTTTCTCCTGATGGCTTAGTGTCATCAACTATCTTGTAATCAAGTAATCTTGTATTTTTCGTAATTAATACAATTACCTTTTACGAAAAAAGAGAGAGAGAGAGAGAGAGAGAGAGATTGATTGTGCAAACCTGTCTTCGTCAAAGGAAGTGTGTCTCGTCCAGGTATTGTGTCTGCCTAGCGTACTGGCGTGCAACTTGCTATTCTAGGTCGCCTTGCTCTAACAGAGAGAGCGAATGAGAGAGAGAGAGGGCGCGCTGTCGGACCAAGGCACTGCGGGTCCCTGCTTTTGTGCGCCCATTTGGCTCATCTGCATCTGCTTGTGCCTGCCCTGTATGCGATCAGCCGTTGCCTTGCACTATGTGCCCTTCTTCCCTGTGCTGCCCTGCTCTACGACAGTGAGAGAGAGAGAGAGAGAGAGAGAGAGAGAGAGAGAACGTGAAGGCCACTTCAGACAGCCAGCTTAATAGCGAACAATCAGTTTGGAACTGTGTAGGGAGCCTGCAGCACATTCTGAGGGTTTTGCATAGAGTGAGAGAGAGACAGAGGAAGAATTTTGGGATTGGAATCTGCTTCAACTATGGCAAACCTGCAGGAATCTAATGGTATCGATATGGCCTTTCTCGATCAGCAGATCGGGCAAGGGAATGACAAAGACTTGGCTGACTCGGATGGTGATTCGTTGGCAGATGAACCCGGGCCGTTGCTGGATAGTGAAGAGATGGACAAACGTCGTAGGATGTCGGTTGAAGAACCGGACTTCGGCCCAAATTTTCCTCAGCCTGAAGTTCATGTTTCTTGTCTGCAACCTAATGGGTCTTTACAGTTCATGCTGGCCACTGCCAATCATCTTATGTCGGATTATGTCCATAGTAATGAGGATAAAGCTAACACATTACCAGAAGGGGATCAAGTAGTAGCAGTCATGGGAATCAACCTGGTCCTACAACAAATAGCTACGTTCCATGAGAGGGCAGCCATATTTTATTTTACTGGAAGGACTCCTTTGATCACCAGAATTCATGCTTGGCTGCAGTTTATGCTTGTCAGTTCTGAACATTGCCCAGATGATGTTTCAGGGCATATGCAGGTTCCCCTGGTTGAAGAGATTTATGATGGCTTGAAGGGGTTCTTTGAGGTTCTATTTCGTTCTGCAGAAGTACGGGCTCTTGTTATGCAACACATTCCTTTGTTTATGGATGGGCAGCTAGTTCATGTGGTCCCTTGGAGGCCCATGGCTTAATTTTAGGACATGCTGAGACATGCTTGCCCAATTTGGGTAGAGGTGGTGGATTTTCCTGTGCATCTTTGGAGACTTCTCCCTATGGTACTGAGAACCCTTGGTGAGGTTCTGGTGGAATCTCGACTGGCTTCCGGTAATAGGAACAGGGCATGTATACTGTGGGATTGATACAGGCAAACCTCCCCTGACAAAAATTCGTTTTGAAGTTCCCGGCTTACAAATGTTGGTGTATGAGTTGAAATGGGGTACTTTTGCAGGACACTATTTCAGATGCGGTTAGTTGGGCCATTTTGTTTCGGAATGCGACAAAAATATGGAGGTAGTGTAGGGCCCTATGGATTAAGATATGGAAATGCAAGATCACTACCCTCAGCACATGTTTTAGCAAACAATACCTGATCCAGAGCACCTTTCCCAAAAAGGTCATGAGAAAGGCAAGAAGAATGACCCTCACGAGGGTGGGGAGCATCCTTCTACTGTGGTAGGGCGGAATTTGTCTCCTCGGGAGGATTCTTGGGTCACTGTGGTTCGCGTAATGCTAGGCAAGATTCTCGATTGAATCTTGCCCATCCTTCGCTGCCCCCAATCACTCAGACCTTCCAACGCAGAGGTAGGTGTTTTAATATGAAACCTCAATCTTTGCGTACCCCAGCAATGGAAGATAGAAGGACTTCTGATTCAGCCTTGCGATTCGATGCTCGTGGAAGGCTTGTGCCTCCTCGGGACATTTTCTGCTGCTAGCAACTGTAGTTTCCTTCCCGAGCTTTGATTGCGGGTCTGCAGAGAGTAGATCTTGTAGATGTTATACATACTGAAATGGAGAGATTCTAGGCTGCCAAGGCTATAGATGTAAAAGGGAAAGGGAAAGCAATGGTTCAGTAGTTTTTCTTGTTTTCTGATTGATCATGAAACTTGCTTTGAGGAATGTAAAAGGTATTTCTTCGGGCAGCAAGCAGTATCGGTTGTGGAAAGTTGTGCTTGCCGGAAATTGGGATGTTTTTTGTGCTGTGGAGCACAAACAACATTCTTTGGTTGGATCTTCTTATGTGTATAAGGATTATGCGGTCTTTTTTAGTGGTTGCGCTTCATACAATCGGGAGTTATGTTGGCTGTCAAATCCTCCCTGCAACTAGCATTGGTTTCTCAAGATACCCGCGGCCGATTTATGATCCTAGAAATATGTTATGAGGGGGAGGTTCTGTGGATTGTAGGTGTGTATGCTCCTTCTAATGCAAGGGATTGTTGTCAGCTTTGGGATGACTTGCACTGCCTTGCCTTGGCTCGTCAAGGCTTTGTTATGGGTGACTTTAATACACGTGTTTTTGCAGATCAAGTGACCTCTCCGCATTCGGTTATGGATGGTCTCGAGTGGCAGGCTTGGGATGCTCTTGTAGCGGCATCTTTGAAACAGGACATGTGGTCTTGGATGTATCCATCACAAGCCGGATATACTTATCCCTCTTTTCAGCATCCAAATACTTGGGCCAGACTGGATAGAATCTACATTTGCCAAAGTGACTCCTTTCTTCCTGCAGCCATTGATATGTGGGTGGAAAGACAACATGTTCTATCAGATGATTACCCTTTGGTCCTTGAAATGAGCCATAGCCCATTTGCCTCTTCGGTTTAATCAATCTTTTTTGTAGCAAAATCAGTTTTGGAAGGTGTTCAGCAACTGATAGCTTCTTTTAGCTCGAAGGTCCTATCTAGAGGGATGGAAGCATGGGCGGTTTTTAGGGATAATGCGCGAGCGTTATCCCAACAATATGGTATTCAGCATGCTTCCTCGTTTCGAGCTGAATTGCAGCATGCTCAATCTTTATTAGCTCATTCCTTGTCTTTGTGTCGGATTGGGGATTCCAATGATGACTTGCTCACTTGCATTGAATGGCTGAAAGGCAGGGTCCGATCTCTTAAGGAAGAGGAATATGCAAAATACAAATTGTTAGCCAGAGCCGAAGCTTTACATGATAACAACTGTGAAACTCATCAATTTTTTGCTCGTGTGCATCAGAAATATGCTTGGGAAAATATTGTACACTTAAAGGATGGACAAGATGATATGGTGACTGATCCTGCCTCCATTATTCGGATGATTGTTGACTTTTATAGGGCCTTGTTGGGCCCGCAAGAGATCCTTACAGATGCTGTTCTCTTTGCTCGAACATACATTTGTGGCCTCGTTAGTAATCAGGTCAAACCAGAATGGGTGAATCTAATGGAGAACGATATTTCTGAAGAGGAAGTGGAAGAAGTGCTATGTCACTTGCCTCGAAGGAAAAGTTCAGGCTGGGATGGGCTTCCTAATGAGTTGTTTTCAGCCAATGTGCAACTGTTTAAGGATCCATTAACTTGATTGTGTCAATAGGTGTGGAACTCGGGTATGATACCTTCAGATTGGAAGATTGCAGTCATCAGGTTGTTGCCCAAAGTTTCCTCTCTGTCCTCTTTGAAACAATGGAGACCCATTTCATTTATGGGATCATTATATAAAACCTTCTCCAAGATCATTGCCAACCGATTGCATAAAGTATTTCCGCACCTCATTCATCCACGTCAATACGGTTTCATTAAAGGTCGGAATATAATGCACAACATTTTGAATGTCCAGTTGGGAAACGATTATGCCATAGCTTCTAGCCAGCAGGTTGTTATGCTTCAGTTGGATATTGAGAAGGCATTTGATCATGTTAGTTGGTCATTTTTGTGGCAATTAATGTCTACAATGGGTTTTGGCTCCCGTATGATTTCTCTAGTTGATACCATCAGTCAGGGTGCTATGGCCCATATTGCTCTTAATGGAGGGATTATGGAGGAAATGGCCTTATCTCGATCTCTTCGGCAAGGCTGTCCACTCAGCCCCTTGTTGTTTGCTTTGGTAACTTACCCAATGCTCTCAGTATTGGATAAGTTGGCAGCTCAAGGTGAGGTAGTTGGCTTATCTCTTCCTGGCGGTGATCAGCTGGAGGGCCAATCTTTGGTAGATGATTCTTTTATGTTCCTTAAGGCGGATCCTATTAATGTCAATCGGGCAATGGTGGCCTGGAACCTTTTTGCTTCGGCATCGGGTCTTGACATTAATACTCAGAAATCCACCCTTCTCTCTTGTACGGAGAATGATCTGCAGGCCTTGGGATGGAATGGAATTGTGATCCCGAGGGGCAATATAACTAGACACTTGGGATATCCTATTGGTGTGGAGGTTGCTCCCCGTGCTTTGTTGGATTGGATGGCATCCCGAATCCATGACAGGTTCATGTACTGGAAATCTCAGAGTTGGCCTCTTCATGTTAGGCTAAAAGTGGCTCAATGCATCATGATTAGTATGATTTCGTTCTTTTTGCCATTGCTGCCTTGGACTAAGAAGTCCCTTTTGGAATTGGTCCAACCTATTAGATTTATGCTGTGGAAAAAGAAAGGCAATCGTTTGGGGCAGGTATGGATCTCCTGGCAGCATGTGACCACTCCGAAAAGGATGGGGGTGCAGCTTTGTTGGATGTTAATTTGCATATAGCCGCTTTGAGGCTGTCCCTTTTGCAGAGTCTCTGTATTGAGTGTCATCCTTGGTCTGATATTGCCAAATTCTTCATAGAAAAGACTGGAATCTCTCATGGTAGCATGGTTATTCATGCTTCCTGGTGGCATGTGCTTAATTCTACAAGGCCTATAAATGTCTCCGAGTCTTTTCTCCTTTCTCATTTGATTGCTTCCTGGTAGGAGATGCTTTGCTTTGCAGTTTGGCGTCCTCGAGATATTCGTAAGGAGGAAAATTCGCTGCAAGGAGAAATAATGGCTTTCTCAAGGTTGTTGGATTGGCCACAGAAAGATTTGCAGAGAGATAAGTTTAATCGGATGGCTAGGTTAGGGTTGAAGACAGTCTGTGATGGGGTTATTCCTGCATAGCCCCATCTTTATTTTTTTAGGCGTATTTGTCAGTACTTTAGGGTGCCTCGTGGATACAGGGACATTTGGTTGTCAATACAAGATTGTCTTCAGAGGTTCTCTCCTTTGCCTGCATTAGAGCCATTGCATCCATGGCGTGACTGGAAGTTTGTGCTTCTTGATGACTTTCAGAAAAGGTCAGCAAATCAGATATATCATCAGATGGTGGAAGCTAAAAGATGGGTCACGGGGAAGGTTAATAAGTTTTGGCATCTCAGGGATAGCAAAAAGAAGTGGCGGGATAGATTTATCCAGCTTTGGAAGTCCAAGGTTCCATATTAGGGTAAAGTGTTCATGTGGAGGCTGCTCATTGGGGGTCTTCCAACGGGAGAAGTGCTCCGTGCCTGAAAGATCTCTGTAGGCTGCTGTGTTTTCTGTACTACATGCGATGAGACATTGCTTCACCTCTTTGTCTCTTGCCCTGTTGCAAGACAGATCTGGAATTTCATTTCCCGCGTGTGGTTCTCGGTGACCCAACACCGCATACCAGTTCATTCGTGGATTATGGGAAATATGTCCTTTATGCCCTCTTTGTCTTTAGATTGTTCCTTCCTATTCCATTTTCTTAGATGGACAGCCCTGTGGCCAATATGGCGTACTCGCAATGCCTTTATTTTTGATTCGGCATCGGGCATCCATGGGCATGTGGCCCGTGTGCATGGATTGGTCTTATGCAAATCACTTCTATGATGTTAGCAGACTTGGTCCTTCTGGACATTGCTGCTCCTTGGCTTGGCGATTGTTCGCTCTACTCCAGCTGCTCTTTCTGTCTGATTTATTAGAATTGGTTATATCATAGATTGTTCTGAGAGCCTGCTCACATCTTGTAAATTTCTTCAGTGACAGTGTGAGAGAGATTGAGTATGCTGACCTGATGGTATGATGTAATAGCATGTAAGAGATACAGTGAGAATGTGGACCTGATGGTCTCATGTAAATATTTTTTACTTAATTCAATTATCTTCACGAAAAGAGAGAGAGAGAGAGAGAGAGAGAGAGAGAGAGAGAAAGAGAGAGAGAGAGAGAGAGAGAGAGAGAGATTCCAGGTGACCATTAATACTCAGAAATCCACCCTTCTCTCCTATACAGAGAATGATCTGAAGGCCTTGGGTTGGAATGGAATTGTGATCACAAGGGATAATATTACTAGACACTTGGGATATCCTATTGGTATGGAGGTTGCTCCTCGAGCCTTGCTGGATTGGATGGCCTCCCGAATTCATGAGAGGTTCATGTACTGGAAATCCCAGAGTTGGCGATGACATGTTAGCTAAAAGTGGCCCAATGCATTATGATTAGTATGATCTCATTCTTTTTGCCATTGCTTCCTTGGACTAAGAAGTCTATTTTGGATTTGGTTCAGCCTATCAGATTTATGCTTTGATAAAAGAAAGGCAATCGTTTGGGGTAGGTATGGATCTCCTGGCAGCATGTGACCACTTTGAAAAGGATGGGGGTTGCAGCTTTGCTAGATGTCAATTTGCATATGGTTGCTTGGACGCTATCCTTGTTGCAGTGTCTATGTATTCAGTGTCATCCTTGGTCACACATTGCCAAATTCTTCATAGAAAAGACTGGCATCTCTCATGGTAGCACGGTTATTCATGCTTCCTGGTGGCATGCGTTTAATTCTACGAGGCCTTTAAAGGTCTCCCAGTCTTTTCTCCTTTCTCATCTGATAGCTTCCTGGTAGGAGATGCTTTGTTTTGCAGTTTGGCGTCCCTTGGATATTCATAGAGGAAAATTCGCTGCAAGGATAAATACTGGCTTCCTCAAGGTTGTTGGATTGGCCACAAAAAGATTTGCAGTGAGACGAGTTCAATCGGATGGCTAGGTTGGGGTTGAAGACAGTCCGTGATGGTGTTATTCTTGGGCAGCCCCGTCTTTATTCTTTTAGGCGTATTCATCAGTACTTTAGGGTGCCTCGTGGATATAGGGACATTTGGTCGTCCATACAGGACAGTCTTCAGAGGTTCTTTCCTTTGCTTGCGTTACAACCATTGGATCCTTGGCGCGAGTGAATGTTTGTGCTTCCTAATGATTTTGGGAAAAGGTCAGCTAATCAGATATATCATTAGATGGTGGAAGCCAAGAGATGGGTCATGGGGAAAGTGAATATGTTATGGCATCGTAGGGACGGTCTTGGGAAAGATTTATCCAGCTTTGGAAGTCTGAGGTCCCGTATCAGGGAAAAGTGTTCATGTGGCGGCTGCTCATTGGGGGTCTTCCAACGGGAGAAGTGCTCCATGCCCGAAAGATCTCTGCTAGGCGTCGTGTTTTCTACACTACGTGTGATGAGACATTGCTTCACCTCTTTGTCTCTTGCCCTGTTGCGTGACAGATCTAGAATTTCATTTCCCGTGTGTGGTCCTCGGTGACTCAGCACCGCCTATCAGTTCGTTCGTGGATTATGGGAAACATGTTCTCTATGCCCTCTTTGATTGCTAGTTGGCGATTGTGCGCTCTACTCCAGCTGTTCCTTCTGTGTGATCTATTAGCATTGCTCGTGTAATAGGTTGTTCTGGTTGGTCTGAGAGCCTGCAGGCCTCATGTAAATATTAGTTACAGCGAGTGAGGTTTGAAAGTTTTAGGATAGGTGCTGATACCAAACTTTGCTTCAATCTATCAAAGCTATTTTGTTCGGCAGTTGACCATGCAATGGATGTTTGCTTCTTTAGTAGGTTCCGTCAGAGGTGCTGCAATCAAAGCATGGTTTTTGATGAAGACCGTATACCATCCTGTCAACCCAAGAAAGCTGTGTATTTCTTTGACAGTTGTTGGTAATGGGCACTCTAGAACATCTCTAACTTTGGCGGATCCACTGAGTGAGAGAGACAGAGTATGCTGACCTGATGGTCTGATGTAATAGAAAGCAGGAGATACAGAGAGAATGTTGACTTGATGGTTTGATGTAATAGAAAGTAAGAGATACAGAGAGAATGTTGACTTGATGGTCTGATGCAAATATTCACTATCTAATTCAATTATCTTCATGAAGAGAGAGAGAGAGAGAGAGAGAGAGAGAGAGAGAGAGAGAGTATATTAAATATATTAACGTCTCTAAAAGGCCAATGTGGCCTATGAGACCAAAGCAATACATACAATGATGGTGTGTTTCTCATCTGGAACGAGAAAAAGATGAAAAACATGCCTATGAGACTGAAAAAAAATGAAATAGTGTCCTATAAAAGGGAAACATGTCAATGATCTGAAAGTGAGAGTAGAGAAAGGAAAACTTTCCATCAATGATATGTCTGATCTCTAGGGAGGTGTATCTCTATATGGCTGAGGCGTCTCGGCATCTGTCTCCTGTGGCGCTCAATGATGGCTTTAATTTGTTTGTGGTGTGGATATCTAGGCCTTCGTACGGGTGGACATGGGCGCCTAGACCGGCTAAGTGCCACTGCTATATCCAAAGGGGCACCTACAGAAGATGAGGTCCAATGATGATGTACACCTGTAGGCTGTGTGGCAGTAGTAGTGGTATCTGCCATACTTTGTCATGTATCAGTGAAAAAGTTAGTGACTGCTCTCTGTCAATGTGAGCCGAGCTGTGGGGGCCTCCTACTCTGTAGAATTGTTGCTTTGTGCCTCTGGAGCTCCAAGAGGAAGAATCCCAAGCATCTCTGATCCTCAAACTGCATGATCTGTCTCAGGGGTCCAAAACCCTCTCGAAACAGACAGTGGTATCTACCTCGTATATCATAATATACAGTGCATCGGCAGATGTAGTGTTTCTCTGTCTCCGACTCTTTGTCGCATAGTGGGCATATGCGTTCTCCGTATCTAACTTCAGTATGTCTGCTCTGATCACATGGTTTAGCTCTGATCGGCTTAGGTCAAGTGTAGGGCAATCCAGGCTATAGTCAAAGGGGGGTAGTCTGTCAATCTGCAGCCCATGTAGACTCATCCATGTACTCATCTGAGCATACCAACAATGTCTGTCACCGTCTGCTGCTAGTTGTCTAGAAGAGGCCAGGGCTAGCCGTGGGTATCTATCTTGGGGAGGTCCTATAGTCTATGTATGAAAGTCACTGCCTGGACCAAGGCCTCAGCCACCATGGGTGATGCTCCCAACTCAGCTCTGATAATCTCATGTGGGGTCAAGCTCTTCGCTCGTATCATACGTGAGATCATCATGACCAGTGGTCTTTCCATATGCTCCCACCCGTCATAGTATTCCTTCTTTGGTCCATCCTGGTCTCCCAAAGGCTGTCTCCTCGTGTGAAAGAGACTCGGACCCCAAATAGCTGCCCCATATAGGAGTGTGGGTGTAACCAGGGTGTCAAAAAGCCACAGTTTGGTGCGCGGCTCATGAAATTGTATGTGAGCACATTGCCTCTCCAATGCACCTAAGGCTGCATATGCTTTTGCCAAACGAGCCTCTGATGTCTCTCTCCAAGAGAACTTTGGTCCCTTCAATGTGACTCCCAAATAGACATACTGTCTAACCATCTCCACTGCTCTCCATCAAAAGTAAACTGGTGCTCAGCTCTTGTCACCCAAGCAGCTGAAGTGTTAAATACCATAACTTTAGTTTTCCCAAGGTTCACCTTAAGATCTCTATCTCTGCAAAAAGTTGATAATGCATCCAAGTGTCTATTTAGTCCCTCATGTGAGTCAGATATAAGTACAATATCATCGGCATAAAGCAGTAATGGTATCAGCACTCCAGCTAGGCTCGCTCCGGCCCCACCAGTCCTATCCACATATTTTGAAATTTCATCTATATACAGCCCAAATAGTGTCGTTGAAAGCTGACAGCCTTGTTTCACCCCAATGGTGCTATTGACTGTATCTGAGATGGCCTCAGGTGTTCGTACTCTGCCCGTCACTGTCTCATACAAGGCATAGATACTCCACTGTATCTCTACAGGCACATCAATGTTTTGCATTCTTCTCATGAGTCTAGCACGTGGCACTGTGTCAAAGGCCTTGCGAAAGTCCACGAGAGAGAGAGAGAGAGAGAGAGAGAGAGAGAGAGAGAGAGAGAGAGAGAGAGAGAGAGAGAGAGAGAGAGAGAGAGAGAGAGAGAGAGAGAGAGAGATTCTTATTGGACTTCGCCTCTGAGGGCTTGCCTTCATTTGCACGGCTGCTCTTTAATGTGCAGCGGGTTGCTCGCCAGTATGGGATCCATCATGCCTCGCTTTGCCGCCGACGTTGACATGCAGCAGAAGACCTACTGGCTTTGGTCCGTTCCTTGCTCCTGGATTCCCCTGATGATGATTTTCTGCTGTCTCTGGAGAGGCGATTGGCCCATCTTATTCAAGTGTTTCAGTTGAAATCTTATCAACAGGCCAAGCTGCACAACTTGACGGACACATTGCAAGATAGCGCCTGCCAGTCTCATAAGTTCTTTTGCGCCTTGCATGCGTCTCCGGCTCGCGAAAATATGACCAGACTCCAGGATTCGGAAGGTCGCATGGTCACGGATCCGCAGACCATTGTCACTATGTGCAGAAATTATTTTATGGAACTTCTTGGTTCCTCTTCCTCGCCTTCTAGCCAGGTTACACATGCCCGCTCGGTCTTCTATCAGCTGGTCCGTCAGCAGGTTCCAGTTGATATGCAAGCCGCTTTGGAGACGGATATTTGCGAGGAAGAGGTTATGGACGTTTTGTTGCATCTGCCGAATGATAAAAGCCCTGGCTGGGATGGTCTCACTAATGAATTCTTTCAGACCTCGGCCACGCAGTTGGTGAAGCCATTGGTGGCCATGTTTCAGCAGGTGTGGGAAACGGGGGTCATGCCCTTCTCATGGAAAGAAGGCCTTATCAAACTACTTCCAAAGGTCCCTTCGCCGTCAAAGTTGCAACACTGGAGACCAATCTCTTTGATGGGCTCCCTGTATAAAATCTACTCCAAAGTGCTGGCGAATCGGCTTCACAAGCACCTTCCAGCTATTGTGCATCCTCTCCAATATGGTTTCATTAAGGGCCGCAACATTCTGCATAATATCTTAAACGTGCAAATGGCTATTGACTATGCGCGGCACTCCGGTCAGGAAGTGGTATTGATCCAATTGGACTTGGAAAAGGCGTTTGATTATGTGGACTGGTCTTTCATTGCAGACCTCATGTCGGCTATGGGCTTTGGTACCCGAATGTCCCGATTAATCTACACCATTAGTGCTGAGGCTTCCTCCAGAGTTATGCTTAATGGTGGAGTTACAGAGCCATTTGTCCTTGCATGCTCGGTCAGACAGGACTGTCCTTTGAGCCCTCTCTTCTTTGCCCTGGCGACTCACCCGGTCCTTTCAATGTTATCCTCCATGGCAGGCTCTGCTCAGCTGGCCGGGCTGTCTCTTCCGTTGGGTCAGCACTTCGTTAGCCAATCCTTGGCTGATGACACCTTTATGATTTTGCAGGCAGACAGGGACAACATTCGAAGGGCATTAGATGTTTGGACACTCTTTGGTCAGGCCTCTGGGCTTCGCATCAATGCCCTTAAGTCAGCCATTCTCAGTTGGACGGAGCCTGATTTACAGTCCTTAGGCTGGGAAGGCCAGGTGGTTTCCCGTGGCTCCATTGTCAGGCATCTTGGATACCCATTGGGGGTGGATGTACGGCCAAAAGACCTGCTGGACTGGATTTCACAAAAACTGGCGGCGAAGTTTATGTATATGAAGTCGCAAGCGTGGCCATTCCATGTCCGCCTCAAAGTGGCCCAGACAATCATGCTTCCAATGCTAACGTATTTCCTGCCTTTGTTGCCATGGACGCCTACTACTTTGAAGGCCCTCACTCATCCCATCCGTTTCATGCTGTGGAAGAAGGATTCACTGCAGGCCGGCATTTCCTGGATTTCATGGTCACACGCATGTACCCCGAAGCGTATGGGTGGAGGAGCTATTTTGGATGCACACACTCATATGTCAGCTCTCCGGTGGTCCCTTTTTTGTGCCATGTGTGTGGATCAGCACCCATGGACCATCATAGCCCGTTATTTTCTTGAGGACAGCGGGCTTCGCCATGGCAACACACGGCTTTGGGCCTCCTGGTGGCATGTCCTTAATGCTGACTCTCGTGTTTCCAGTCCCTCTTCCTCTTTGTTACTGCACTTGGTCGGCTCTTGGCAAGTGGTGCTCCAAAAGGCCCGTTGGCACCCAGTAGGGGACCGCTTGCAGACTAACTCCTTTCAGCTGGAATTGTTGGCAGTGTCCCGACTCCTTTCATGGGAAGATAAACATCAACTCAGACCAAGATTTAATCGCATGGCCCGTTTAGGCGTGACGTCAGTTGCGGATGCTACCCTTGTCACTCGCAATGTCCTCATATCGTTTCGGACTGCTCGGCGTCTCTTCAAGATCCCGCGTGGATACCGTGATTTATGGGAGCAGCTTTCGTCAGAGCTTCAGAGTCGGCAACCCTTTCGTGCCTTGACTGTGGATCGCCCTTGGCAGGACTGGGACCTTGCAGGCCGCCTGAGTCTGGAAAAGGCCTCTACTAATCAGGTGTATCATCTTCTTGTTCAAGATCACCAATGGCTGGGAGAGAAAGCTAATGCTGTTTGGGGCTTGCGGAAATCGCTGTCATGGTGGCAGAAAACGCTGATGGAGGGTTGGCTAAATAAGACACCTTTCAAATGCAAGGTTTTTCTTTGGCGGGTGATGATTGGTGGTCTTCCTCTGGCCTCGGCCCTTGCCAAGCGTCGCATTTCGAATGGCAATTGTTTCTTCTGTACCACACCGGCGGAAATGGCCCGACATCGTTTTCTCTCTTGCCCGCTCGCCAAGAATATCTGGTCACTCTTGTCGCACATTTGGCGCGCGGTAGTGGGGTCCTCGCTAACTCCTTTCGACTGGGTTTTTGTGCGCCCGAAGTATCCGGCACCGCCACAGTTGCATGAGAAGCTCTTATTTCACTTTTTCAGATATTGGGGATGCTGGCACATTTGGACCACGCGCAATGCTTTTCTCTTTGATTCGGCCTCTAATGTACCCCGACATATTGCCAGGCTTAAAGGGCTCTTACATTGGCAGCTAGATATCATCCGACACTCCGACTTGCTCCCTCGGGAGGATTTGCATCCGTGGCATATGGCAATTGCCTCTGGCTCGTTGCCATGATTGGTGTAACCTTTTCAGTGCATTACTACGGGGCTTCCCCACACGGCCCTCGTGTATCTTGTAATCAGAAAAGAGAGAGAGAGAGAGAAAGAGAAAACCTCTTCACATGATGGCTTTGTGTCATCATGTATCTTGTAATCCAGTAATCTTGTATTTTTTCGTAATTAATACAATTACCTTTTACGAAAAAGAAAGAGAGAGAGAGAGAGAGAGAGAGAGAGAGAGAGAGAGAGAGTTGAAAAAGAGAGAGCCGTGGTATGGATTCTGAAATAGAGGAACCAATGGTACGGATTCTGAAAAAGAGAGAGCCGTGGTACATATTTTGAAATTTCATCTATATATAGCCCAAATATGTTTTGGGTTTGGATTCCCGTGACAATGACTGGGTAGATGTACGTGCCAAAAAAGGTAAAAGGTTTGATGCTCACACGGTGGATACTGTGCCTAATGCTTCACAAGATTCCTTGCGTGCTTATATGCGCAGGAAAGACATATTGTCTTCAGAGTACACTACTCATGCTATGGTTTCTTCTGCTCCTCGCAATCAGCCCACTAGGAAAGTATATACGGATGGTCCGAAGGGCCCACCTGCTAAGTTGGCTTTTGATGCTAGAGGTACCGTGATTACCCCATGGGATCGTCATTATTCGCGTTCCATCCCCAAGACAGTGGATACACCGTGTAGCTCTAAATCTGGCCGTCAGAACTCTTTTGCCGTGTTAGCTGATTTTTTGGACGAGGGAGTTCTTGACATTCTAGCAGAAAAGGTGAAATCGAGGCAAGCTTTGCCTCGTTCCTGATTTTCTTTTTTAAATACGCATAAAGATAGCCACGTGGAATGTGCGAGGCGTTTGTTCTTGCAATAAGCAACATGCCATGTGGAGTTCATTGCATGAGAATCAGTGGGATGTCTTGTGTGCTATTGAGCACAAGAGTCACGATGAAGTAGGAAAAGTTGTGGATTGCCATGGGTTTCGCTTGTTTTATGCAGGGACACATGCCACACATTATTCTGGTGTGCTTATGATTGTACATGAGAAATATCACCCTGTTCTTATTAAAAATGATGTACATGGTCGTTTTGTGGTGATTGAAGTTCTATTTGAAGGAGAGATTATGCTCCAAATGACCCTTTATCCCGCCGGGATCTTTGGAATACTTTGCAGACCTCCTTGTCACTTGGCAGACGGGGTTTTTTGATGGGGGATTTTAATATGTGTGTTGATCCTTCACAGTCCACATCAGAGCATTCGGTGATGGATGCTCCGGAAAGCCGTGTGTGGAATGCATTTGCTCTTGCCGTACTTAGCAAGATCTCTGGTCATGGCTACACCCTTCTTCTACAGGGTTTACTTTTCATTCTACGCAGTATACAACTACATGTTTGCGGTTGGACCGCATGTACATCATGCAGGATGATGCTCTATGCGTTTGGCTGATCTTGTTAAAGAGTTTTAGTTGAAATCTTATCAATAGGCCAAACTGCAAAATTTGACCGATAATTTGCAAGATAGTGCTTGTCAGACTCATAAGTTCTTTTGAGCTCTCCATGCATCTCCTACTCAAGAGAATATGACTAGACTCCAGGATGTAGAAGGTCAAATGGTCATTGATCCTCAGACTATAGTGAATATGTGCAGGAATTATTTTCTAGACCTTCTTGGTTCTACTCCTTCACTTTCTGACCAAATTACTCATGCCCGCTCAGTTTTCTATGATTTGGTCCGCAATCAGGTTCCACATGACATGCAAACTACTTTGGAGACAGATATTCATGAGGTGGAGGTTATGGATGTCTTGTTACACTTGCCCAAGGATAAAAGTCCCGGTTGGGATGGTCTCACCAATGAATTCTTTGAGGTTTTTGCCACCCGATTGGTGAAACCATTGACGGCTATGTTTCAGTAGGTTTGGGAAACGGGGTTCATGCCTTCCTCATGGAAAGAAGGACTTATCAAACTGCTTCCAAAAGTTCCTTCGCCGTCTATGTTGAAACATTGGCGACCAATTTCTTTGATGGGTTCTATGTATAAAATCTTTTCCAAAGTAATGGCTAACCGGCTCCATAAGCATCTTCCTGCCATTGTGCATCCTCTTCAATATGGTTTCATTAAGGGCCGAAACATTCTGCATAATGTCTTAAATGTGCAAATGGCTATTGACTATGCAAGGCACTCTAATCAGGAGGTGGTATTGATTCAATTGGACTTGGAAAAGGCTTTTGATTATTTAGACTGATCTTTCATTGCAGAACTTATGTCTACTATGGGCTTTGGTACTCGGATGTCTCGTTTGATCTACACCATTAGTGTTGCGGCTTCTTCGCGAGTTATGCTAAATGGTGGTGTTACCGAGTCATTTGTCCTTGCACGCTCTGTGAGACAGGGTTACCCTTTGAGTCCTCTCTTTTTTTCCCTTGCGACTCATTCGGTTCTTTCGATGTTATCTCATATGGCAACTTCTACTCAGTTGGTTGGATTGTCTCTTCCTTTTGGACAGCACTTCATTAGTCAATCGTTGGCTGATGACAGCTTTATGATTTTGCGTGTGGACAAGGATAATCTTCGCAAAGCATTAGATGTTTGGACTCTTTTTGATCATGCTTCTGGTCTTCATATCAATGCTTTGAAATCAGCCATTCTTAGTTGCACGGAGTGAGATTTACAGTCATTGGACTGGCAGGGAATGGTTGTTCCCTATGGTTCCATTGTCAGGTATCTTGGGTACCCTTTGGGTGTTGATGTTCGGCCGAAGCAACTACTAGAGTGGATTTCACAGAAACTGGCAGCTAAGTTTCTGTATTGGAAGTCGCAGGCTTGGCCCTTCCATGTTCGCCTCAAAGTGGCTCAGACAATTATATTGCCAATGCTCACATATTTCTTGCCATTACTGCCTTGGACTACTACTACATTGAATGCTCTTACTCAGTACATTGGTTTCATGTTATGGAAGGACTCCTTGCATGTAGGCATTTCATGGATTTCTTGGTCGCATGCATGTATCCCCAAACGCATGGGTGGTGGGGCTATTTTGGATGCCGAAACTCATATGCTGGCACTCCGTTGGTCTCTTTTTCGTGCCATGTTCTTGGATCATCACTCGTGGGTCTTTATAGCCCGTTATTTTCTTGAGGATCACGAGCTTATGCATGGTAATACCCAAATTCGGAGCTCCTGGTGGCATGTTCTTAATGCAGACTCTCGGTTTTCTAGTCCATCATCCCTGCTTGCTCATTTGGTATGTTTCTGGAAATTGGTTCTCCAGAAGGCTCAGTGGGATCCAGCGGAGGACCGTTTACTACTAACTCTTTTCAACTGGAATTGTTGGTAGCCTCGCGATTACTTTCTTGGGAAGGCAAACATGAGCTCAATCCAAAATTTAACCGCATGGCACGTTTGGGCTTGACTTCAGTTGCAGATGCCACCCTTGCCAGTCGCAATGTGTTGATATTGTTTCGTACAGCCAGGAGGCTTTTTAGGATCCCTCGTGGATACCGTGATTTATGGAGACAACTTTTGATGGTGCTCCAGAGTAGACAACCCTTTCTTGCCCTTGCTTCGGATCATCCCTGGCAGGACTGGGACCTTGCAGGCCGGCTGAATTTGGAAAAGGCCTCAGCTAACTAGGTGTATCATCTTCTGATTAAAGATCATCAATGGCTGGTTACTAAAGCTAATACTGTATGGGGATTGTGTAAATCTCAGTCATGGTAGAAGGTAACTGTGATGGAGGGAAGGAGGGCTTTGGATCACTAAGATGGGTGATGGACTATGAGGACCAAAGATGTTTGGGTCTTTTCTTATTGGAGCTCCAGCGTGCAGAGCACTATTGTTACGGGATAAGGGGCGACCCCAACCTCATCCACCTCTCTAGAGAGCAGTTACATACTTTTTCAGTGTAGCTGAACCCCCAGCCACTACCACCCCAAACACTATATCTCCTACTGATAGGCATCATCGAGGGACATCATTAGGCGGCATCAGAGTTGACAAAGCTACAACATTACATAGAGCAGGACACCCTAGAGTACCTACTCGGCGACATAGGCATGCCCATATGCGTCACATTCATATTACGATTGCTCGTTACAGATGCAAATTGGTGCATTGACTTAGTCGGCAGTGGTAGCTTGCAGAGTCTTGGTGGATTCCATAGACTGAGGGGGAGATACTCTACACTCTTTTAATCTTTTTAAACCTAGTTTTTTTTTCAGCTTTTTCGGTTTTCCATACTTCTCATCCCAATCTACCATGTAGACCTACACATAACTTTATCTCTATCCCTTCTTCTCTGATGAGAGATGATGATACTCGTTGTATTGGTAATGGTCTCATAGGCCATTCTAGCCTTTTAGAGATGTTAATAGATCTTATCTTATCTTATCTCTGTGTGTCTCTGTCTCTGTCTCTCTCCCCTCCCCCCAGTCTCCAATAACGTTTTTCCCACTTGCATGGGCAAGTTTTGCTAAGTGGCTATATTCTAATCTCATTTTTCAGCATTGTCTAGCTTATTAAATTAATTTTTAGAATAATAATTTTGTGTCACAACTCTATAGAAACAGAATTTGTATCCTTTTTCATTAATTTGTCTATATAATGATTTATTAAATTTGTTTCCTTTGCACTAATTAGATATAAGGAAAAGTGCATTGGAGCTGGCCCACTGATGAGTGGTCACAGGTTATGGTGGACCCACGCGGTGGGTTAGAGAAAAGATAGTTCACACTTCCACCTATATGGCCCGATTGGGCACCTGTGACCAGAACTCACGCATATCAGGGTTAGACTCGCACACGGAAAGGATTGATGCCTTTAAGTGTGGGCTAGATCCTCTAGAACAGACAGTTACAATCAACAAGATGGCATGATCATGAAATGCTTGTACAATGTGCATGTGTGGGCTGAAAGCTTTTTCCATGTACATCGCAAAAACGGTATCAAAATCTTCATGTGACTTTCCTATGCAAATATAGACAAATTAATGAAAAAGGATACAAATTCTGTTTCTATAGAGTTATGACATTTTGAAAACCAATATATTAATTTTGAAAATCAATTTAATACTTTAATGCTTAGAAAAATAATCTCACTAGCCAATAATTAAATTAGCTAGTCCAATTTGTCTCTTAAGTATCCATGAGCAATTATTGACCCTTAGACCAGCATTAATTAATTTAGTTAATGCCTAGTCTCTAATGTCACCATTGACAGTGGCTAATAAATTGGTCTAGACCCAAATTTGACATTGGGTACCACCTAGTTTCTATTAGGCATAACTTATTATAACTTTTGCCTTTGGTATCAATTGATATCTCAAGGTCTTGGGTCCCACATGATGAAATAATTAACTTGCACCTCACATATGCAAGTCACCTTTGCACATTTGATTAAATTTTATTGAAATACTAAGTAAAGCAATAAAATTTCACGTCCTCATGACATATACAACACATGGATTTCACCCCAACAGTCTCTTCCATTGAAGATGTCGTACTATGGGGATCACTTTATGAGGACTACAAGGGATGACTTTATTGTGAGACCCAAATACCTAGATATATACATGCCACATGAGATGTGAGTAGCCATTGACCAACTCAAAGTACTGCTTGATCCTTCTATTGTATCTCTACATGGGTATTATTATTATTTGTACATTACCTTAACTTATTTTCACAATATATAACTGTGACTATCTTTTAGCATGTCACAGTTGGATGTCTAATGACGATCAACATTGTACATGGCTTTGTCTCATAGGCTGATTTAGGCCTTAGAAGGTGTTAATATATATATTTTTCTTTCTTTTTATCTTTTTGCACCCCCCACGTATTTGATCTACATCTGCTACCACGTTCTCTTCCTTGCTTGTTCCTAATGAGATAGCAGCCTGACTAGCATCGCCAATGATTGCCCACTTGAATAACAACACCCACCCACAACAATTTGTCAATTATCGTCCTTCTTTGTCTAATCATAGTGATGTGAGTACTAATAAAAAATGCACAAGGGGTTGCAGGAAGACCGATGGACCTATAATGGCACCTTTGGAACTTGTCAATAGCTAGTAAGGCAAGGAGCTTGAGAATCAAGTTGTGATACCAATTGTTGGCATAATTGGGATTAAGAAAAGGGGTGATTGTTTATAAGAAAAAAGATTAACAAGTGAACACAATAAGATTAAGCATAGCACACCTAATCCTAATAAAAGTGGGGAACACGATGCACTACATCTTGATAAGCTTCCATTACATCACATACACATAGCTCCTTATATAGGAGTGAGACTTTCTTTACAAGTTGTGTGCATTGTTGCCACCACACATGCCACATGTTATAGACATTGATGCCAAGTGTCTCGAAAGGTGTCACACTTGAGGGCGTCACTTTTATAATATCCTATAAAGGTTGTTCACACTTACAAAGGAGATTACAGTAGTAGTGGTCCACATATGAAACCGCTTGATTTACTGTATGGTAATCAAACCATTTGGAGGATGTTCCCACACATGCAAGACTCCTTTACATTGATATTTCTATCAGAGAGTATGGATGAAGCAGATAAGACGATAAATCAGGCTTTTTAAAAACTCACAAGAAAAGCGTAAGAGAGTAGCACACCATCATTGCATATTTCTAGAGTTTGCCAAGGGTGATTAGGTACCCTTGTGCTTTGAAAAGGCAAGGCTTAAGAAGCTGAAGGTAAATGAGCATTTGTTCCTTAAGTAAGTGTGAGATACTATAGATGTTTTCATGTGATAGAAAAGATTAGTGATGTGGCTTTTAAGTTGTAGCTATTGGATTATTGGAAGATTCACAATGCATTTCATGTGAATCTTCTTCGAGCTTTTGATCGACGTGTGCTAGAGAATATACTTAATAAGATTCAACCTATAATCATGTAAAGGCTAAAGTAGTAGCTTGTACAATGTGCTACAAGTACACACATATACACACACACATTTATCTTTATCTTTATCTTTATATTTATGCTTATATATATTTGTATTCATATTTTTTGAGTTTCCCCATTTTGGACCGAGGCTGAAACTCTATTTTGTGACTTGAGAATGTGTTTGCATTTCCCCGTTTCCAAAACTCCTAGTAGCTATGACCACTTAAATATTGATTCATTTTGCCTAAAGTTGCTAATGCATGTTTAAACTTAATGTCATGGAGACTTATTCTACTTTAGGCTTTTTGTGATCTGTTGGAGCTCATTGAATGTTTGTAAACTGATTATGGCCATGTCTTTAAAGTTTAAATGTTCTATCTTAGTATATTATGTCTTATTTTTTATAATCCACATGGATTATGAGAAAAAATTTGTGATTTATATGGATTTTAGTTGTTGTTCTTGTCCCTTCATTCTCGTTCCCTAGGTTTGGCCGTCCCTATACTCATTACCCATTCCTGTTGCTCGTCTTATGTTTCTATGGTTTTGAGTACCTTTTCTGGGTCATATGTTCTTTTTTCTCTATAGGTCTTGTTTGAGGGTTTTCTTTTGCATTCCTCATGAAGGATATTGGAAAGATTGTGATGTTCTGTGTGAAGGCCAGAGGGCTACGAGTGTGGTAAGTGAACACTTGTCCAGTTTGGGCTTCCCAGCAGTCCAAAAGGAGAATTTGGCAAGCCCTGGGCTTGGACATGATCTTCTTGTGCTTTTAAGGATCCATGGCAAGCATTCCTAGATTTGTTGGTCTTGGCCTGTGAGAGTAGCCGGAGAAAAGGTTCTTAAACACTGCAGATCTGTTGAGCGGTAGTGAGTTGGCCTGTTGAAGATTGAGCCTGAAGATTTAGTGAGCAGGACTTCTAACTGT
Organism: Lygodium microphyllum; assembly: GCF_053477565.2. Taxonomy (NCBI): domain Eukaryota; kingdom Viridiplantae; phylum Streptophyta; class Polypodiopsida; order Schizaeales; family Lygodiaceae; genus Lygodium; species Lygodium microphyllum. The sequence goes on along the minus strand of NC_141136.1, from coordinate 55,142,292 downwards.
TGTAATGATAAGGAAATACTGCGAGGGGTGCTAGACTTTGAGATGAATGTTTCTTTGTGTCATGCTATAGGAGAATTCTAGCTCTATTTCCAAATCTGGTTTTCTATTACTGAATTTCAGTCTTTACATAGTTGGTTTTTTTCCTTCTCTTTGGCTTTCTCCCTAGAGTATGTCATGGGCATTTTCAGTAGTATTCATGGATTAGGTGAAAATCTATTTCACAAAGCTTGTCATTGAGCTAAGTTCTTTGCATCCTTTGCCTTAATAAAAGAACTTGGAATATTAATACAGCTTCAAATGAACACGCATTGTGGACAATCAATGGTTTTATCTGCTGTTTGTGGTTTGATCTGCTATTTAAAAGGCCCTCTTCTTTACATATGTCTAGATTGTGTATGTGTCGTTTGACATGCTTGTGATCCTGATTTGAGCAGGGCAAAGCTCTTCAGAAGATGATTGTGTCCATAAGTTCCAATTGTTCAATCAAATGATTCAAAATGAGTATGACAAGGAAGTCTTGGGCACATGTCTTGATACTACATTTGTTTTACCCAGGAAAAGTGGGCTTCTAATTGTGAGTACCTTCAACAATTTTGTTCTCAACAAATGTCTAGCATCCTCAACATTCTATTCACATTCTTGATTGGACTGCATAAAAAGGAACCTCATTTTCAGCAAAACATAATTGGAAATTTGATTTTCCAAAATGTTCAATTTTTCCAAAGACACAATTACCACATTGTGGTGCAAACATTCCCAATCTACTACTCATGATCAATTGCATTAGCTATGATTCTATACTTGAATGTTGTTTACTGTAGTATTTTCTAGATAATAAGAAATGTGAAATCTTTTGTCTTTTATATTGTCAATGAGATTATTAGTTTCTTTAACAAGTTAAGAGTACACAGTTGTGTTTTTGTGTTATTAGTTTGGATTTTGATTCTTCAACATGTGGTGTTCTTGCTCTCTAAGATTGGGGATCCAAAGTTTTCCCTTCAAATTGATATACTATCTTGTTGATGGAACAGTCTGATGTCACCAAGGTTGGACAAGTGATCCCAGGCAAGCTGTCTCCATATTTTTCTTCTTTTAATGTACCATAGTTAGATGCAGTCTTTATGTCTTCAAGTAACATGATTCTAGTGAGTGGTTATGATAGATAAAGGAAAGAAAAAGTACAAACATAACTGGAAGATTTACACCTAAAATAGATTACACACAAAGGTCTGCACTACAAAGTTTAATGCATTCTGTTTTACGCGGGTCATGGAGAAAACCAAAATAGATTCACAGAAGTATGTTGAATCTGTATTTTATTTTCTTATGACAAACCAAGTAAATCCTTATTAGGGCATCCAGGCAGAGGACTAGGTGTACCAAAGGAGACCAATTGTTTCTCAAACAGCTGATAGGGGAAATTGACTTGGAGGAAGCCTATAATCCATCAAGAAAAGCACACGACTGATAGTAATGAAAGAGCAAATGTGGCTGATGCTGATTTCTTCTAATAAGTAACTGGCAGAACCCCATCATATGCTTCCATAAAAACACCCACTCCTCTTGTAGCAATTTTTTCCAAACTTCACGGAGACTGAATTTCACCCATAGTTGCCTCCATACATCGTATGGACCTGTTTGTATCGTACGGTACTGTACATATCCATAGGAAAAAACTGCTACATTTCAGACTCCCCATCTAGGCGTGTTCCCACTGTTGAGATATATGCAATCACACTCCTATGATAAGCCTCTTTGTATGGAGCAGTAAAGCAAGGAACAAGCAGCCTAGAAGAATTGTCTTGTATCCCATAGGCACAGTAGGGAAAAGTGGTACCATCGTGCAACTATAAAAGAGTGTACTTGACAATCATTTGAATGAATGCTATTGTACTTTGTACTTTTAGTCTTGTCTATGTCTACTCAATATTGTGTTTGAGTCCAAGCTAATCTATCTTGGAAACTAATTCACTTGAGTAAGAGTCTTGTCCAGTCATTAGTCATCATGCTTCTTGTCACCGACTTCCAACCTCCATGGCTAACCTTGCCCAAGATCCATGTTTCTCAACATAGTATTAGAGCCATGATGAGCTTGGTTTAGCTCAGCACAATGCTCTTCCAACTCTCCTCAGCCTCAGCTTAGCTCAATTTCAGTAGAAGTCTTCATCTCTTCACTCCATCTTCACTCTATACCTCTTGACCTCCATAGCCAACAGTACCTACCTATCTTGGAGTGGGTGGATCTCTCCATACAAAGCATATCTCAACGAGTTTCTTTCTAGAGATCTTTCCCTTGACTTCCTATGCAACTCCTTGTTACATCACATTATAGCATTGGCCCCTCTCTTGTTCATAGGGCAATGGAAGTCTACTACCTAAGCTACCTTCTCACCAGAGGGTTCATTAGATAATCGTCTCCTTGAGCTTCTGGAATTGAAGATTCAGACGGGTATAGAAACCCTAAAGTGGGCAGCCATAGCCACTAGTCTTCGAGCTCATAAATCTCGTTATTCTCTCACTTCTCTAACCTCAACCAAGTCACTGCCACTCTGATCTGGTGCTTCACTCAGTTCCCAACAAATCAAATCAGCAAGGAGGGGAAGATTCAACATCAATCTTCAAAGCTCAACATCAAGTTCTTCAAGTTCTTCAAAACATAGTATCCATTGATACTCATCCATTGTTATTTGACACTAATTTCTGAACACATTGAAGTACAACTCAATGATTGGTTTTATCTTAGTTGTTTGAAGACAACTCTCAATCATGGAAACGACCAACATGAAGATTTTCATATGGATGCCTTCCATGAAGAGTGATACAACTCCTCTTTCTCATTTGTACTACATAGAAGTTTTTTGTGCTCTACTTACAGGAAGTTTTTTGTGCAATCAATGATTTTATTTGAAGATTTTGAAGATATTTTAGCCACCGTGGTCCAAAAGATAAAAGACAAAGATGAAGCAAGCAAAGTGGAGAATATCAAATTGAAGAAGGACAAGGAAAATAAGATTTCTTATGATGGAAGAAAATCACAAAAAGCTTACAATGTCATATTTGAAGATGAAGACCACAAAGGCCTATCAGTCATTCTCTCCAAATTTTACTAGGCCTTTTTTAAGCCTTGTATGTACTTGCATTAATGCTCCAATCATAAGCCTTGCATTCCTCATGTAACCTATGCACCATAGTCTCTACACACTTAGTGAGGCCTTGTAATAGTCCTTGGATGCTTACCATGTCTTTGGTGTTTCTACACTTAGCAGGATGTTTTGTTTCCTTGCAACAGCCTCTGGATGTTTCACCTTGTTTGTGGTATGCCCACACTTAGCAAGGTTATACTCATAACGGCCTCTGTATCCTCAGTATTTTTTATGGTTGTGATTGAGGAGGGGTGTTTTTTATACTCCTATCATAAGTCTCTTTGTATGGAGCAGTAAGGCAAGGAACACGCAACAACCTAGAAGAATTGTCCTATATCCCATAGGAACAGTAGGGAAAAGTGGTACCATCCTACAACTATAAAAGAGTGTACTTGACAATCATTTGAATGAATGCTATTGTACTTTGTACTTTTAGTCTTGTCCATGTCTACTCAAGATTGTGTTTATGAGTCCAAGCTAATGTATATTGGAACCTAATTCACTTGAGTAAGAGTCTTGTCTAGTCATTCGTGATACGCTTCTTGTCATTGACTTCCAACCTCCATAGCTAACCTTGCTCAAGATTTGTGTTTCTCAACACCATATGATCTATTCCACATTTTGGCTGTGTGTTTTTCGCCCCTTGTTGCATATCTGGCACTGTTAGCCTTGGTCCCCCTTGGATATCACAGACCACCCTTCTTTTTCAAGCTGTGCACCCCTCCCCTAGCCCCCTTGGATTCCAGCCATCTCTTCAGGTTTGAGTCTTGAATCTTCTCACTTCAGCCTTGACCCTTCTTTGACAGTTTGACTTCACAAACTCGAAGCTTCAGCCTTGGCCCTTGGATTCCATCATTCCAGCCTTTTAACCTTCGATTCCAGCCATGATCCATCTATGCTCTTGACTCTTGGATCCCTCTGTTCCCCCACACTCTTCTCTAGTCTATAAAAGGTGCTCCTCCCCTCCATCCTTCCACACCAAATCAGCAAGCATTCTCATCTCCCTTTCCTATGTATACTTTGAGTCTTGGTGGTCAAGCTCTCACTCTCTCCTCTTCCCCCCAAACCCTCCCTCTTCAACCATCAAGCTATCAAGCCTCTCCCACTCCCTCTCTCTCTAACTCTTAAGCCTCTCTCTCCCTCTTTCCCCGAAGCCTCTTCCTCTGTGTGTGTGTGTGTGTGTGTGCGTGTGCATGTGTGCGCCCCCCTTGTGCATCCAAACTTCTAAGCTTGAGGCGTCCATCGGCATCATAACTTGTGAACAACATGAGGCCTTCAATTTGCATGCCATCCATGTGGAGAGAGATACTGAGAAGTTCAATTCCCACAATTGGATATGCAAGTATTGCGGGAAGCATAGTTTTTATCATATGCTTATGATTGATGATGCTTACGTATGAAAAACGTATGGAGTTTGAAGTATGATGCCCTATTTCATGAACTTTTTTTCCCTGCCCGGGGGGGATGTTGTTGTTATGGGGGGAGGACGACAACTAGAAAAAGCATAAAACTTGACCATTTTATAAAAAAAGATGTTGCCTATCTATAGATGGCATTGTATGGCAGTCTCCTACCATCAATGCTCTAATTGTCTATTGACTTAATGATTGGAAATCTAAGTCTGAATTTTCTTTGGCAAATCAATCTTTTGTCTTGATCATTGAATGTCCAACACCATTCTGAGATAGTTTGGGGAAAAAGGGGGGTAGGGGGAGTTGCTTCATATAGGGAAATCCCTCAGAACATCACATATGAGATTCTCGCCAAGATGAGAGGAAGATCTACTAGCGGAGGAAGTGGCGCATTGTAGCCAACACCTATGCCTACTCACGAGGGAGTCTCTAATGTAGGCTTATCTACAACCGATGCCTCCACCATTAGTGGTGCCGACTCCAGATCCACGTCTGGCTTTGGCAAAAGATAAGAGTGGAGACTCATGCAATACCGGAGAGGCAATTCTCTCTATCCCAACCCCTTGGTCATGTATGTGGGTTGGTTGCCTTTCTTAGAGAAAGGCAATGACTTATAGACAACACTGAGATTGCACGCACCATGATTGAGTGCAATCTTGCATTCAATGTCCTAGAGGAAGAGCAATGGAATAATATGGTAAAAGCCATTGCCAATGTGTGTCCATATGAAGGATAGATCAGTATCACCTATAATGACATGCGGACCAAGAAAATTAATAAAGAAATGGAAAGGATTGATAGAGCCATAGATGTCTCTGTAGGACGTATGGAGCTGTTCATACCGTACAATCTATACGGTAATGTACGGGAGATAGAGGAGCTCCACTAGCTGGCACTTGGATACCTCTCCTATTGTATGCAAATGACATTGTATTGATAGCTGACTCTCCAAAGGGTCTACAGAGACACTTGGATACATTACACTCCTATACTTTGGACAGTGGGCTTTTAGTGAACCTTGGTAAAACCAAGGTGATGGTATTTAATACTACACCACAATGGGTCAGGAGATCAACACCTAAATTCACATATGGATTTGAGGAGCTGGAGTATATGGATTCTTATACATACTTGGGAGTCTTATTCACAGGACCCACCTTTTCTGTGCGAGAGGCAGCAGACACTAGACTGACTTGCGGATACACAACAATAGGTGGTTTGGAGAGGATGTGCTCACAGGTGCAATTCCGAAACCCCGCACCAAGCTATGGCTCTTCAATGCACTGGTCACATCCACACTACTCTATGGAGTACAGATATGGGGGCCCAGACTTGACCACCGTAGCAGATAAGGGCGCACTTATGATGGATGGAGGTTGATGGAGAAACCCCTAGTGTCCATGATATCCAGGATAATCAGATGTAAGGCCTCAGTGCCATATGAGATCATCAGAGCCGCGAGCTAGCATCTACACCGATTGTGGTAGAGGCCCTCACCCGATCGGTCACATACATACATAGCCTATGGGACTTACCCAGGCATAGGTATGCACGGTTGGCCCTTGAGTCCTCTAGGTAGCTTGCCAGAGAGGGTGATGCTTCATGTTGGTATGCACAGATGTCGGCCTGGTTTGAGCTGCATGGCTTTTTGATGCACCATCTCTTAATTTGAGCAAGTTAGAGATTCACAAGATCATTAGAATGGATCTTACCCAGTTGGATATCAGGCAGGACATGGTTGATGCCAAGGCAGGAGCTAGGGACAAAGATGGCTTTCTACCGCGAGCATTTTCTTCATACTACAAATAATGGATTTATTGCTCGCCCGAGATACATGGACATCCACCTTTCCCATGGGATCAGTTGTACTATTGGCTAGTTGCGCACCTCTTCACATCAGCTAGAGATTGAGACTGGCAGATATAGATCCATCCCATCAGAGGAGTTCATATGCCAGATATGCCAATTAGAGCCAGAGACAGAGAAGCATTATATCTGCCGTTGCCCAGCGTATTATGAGGTCCGTGGTCGTTTCCACTGTCTCTTTAGAGATGGATTTGGATCACTATCCAGAATCATGGATTTTATCGATCAGCGATGCCTTGGCCTCTTTCTTCTTGAGATACGACAACTTCGTGACATGCGCCTCAGGAGTAGAGTTGCTCCAGGACACTGAGACCCTCCACAGAGGCAGCTCACAGACTTCTTTGCAAAGGAGACTCAGAAGACTTCAATACAGTTACAGTTACAACCACAGTCCACACGAGAGCCTCTCTCACCGCCACAGTCCACACATAGACAAGGAGTACTAATTGATCGAGGCGTTCAGCTTAGCCGATCCAGACGTCCTAGGCCTCGGCACAGACACCGATGACACTTTCATAGGTGGATACATGAGATTATTACTCGGGCTAGAGCTAGGCCTCCATACCCACGTGAGATTATACCATTTGGAGCTCATTGTTACTAGATAGAGCTCTATATTTTACACATAGCCATAGTTAGTTTCTTTACTTATTTTGCTTTGTGCTACATATTTTGCCTAGACAGTTGTACCATCATACACATGATTGTAACTCATGGTCTCATAGGTCATTTTGGCCTTTTGTAGACGTTAATATCTTCGACTGATGCGGGAGAGGCCTCTACCATTCGTGGTGGGGCCTCTGCATCCGCATCCAGCTCCGGTAAAAGACAAAGAGTGGACGCTCATGCAGTGTCGGAGAGACAATCCTCTTTCTCTCAAGCTCCCGGTCATGTGCATGGATTGGTTGTCTTTTTTACAGAAAGGCAACAACTTGCAGAAAATGAAATTGCATGCACGGTGATTGAGTACAATCTTGCATTCAATATCCTAAAGCAAGAGTAATGGAAGAAGATGGTAAAGGCCATTGCCAATGTGGGTCCGTGTGAATGATGGACCAGTGTCACATACAATAGCATGAGGATGAAAAAGATTGATGAAGAGAAGGAGAGGATTGATAGAGCCCTTGATCCTATTCGGGCCGCATGGATAAAATATGGTTGCTCCATTCTCACCGATGGATGAAGCGATCGTAAGAAACAGGGTATCATCAACATACTCGTCTCATGTCTACTCGGTACTTACTTTTTGTAGGCCGTAGATACCAGCAAGAGGGGGAGAAAAACGACGGGTGCATTCATCTACCGCTACATTCGACAAGCTATCTTTGAGGTATAAATTATCTTTTAAATTTGTTTCACTTTATTTCATTATGATAATTGATTTATGCATAACTATCTATCTCCCTATTCTAATTTCTCTCTAATATCTATCTAGATTCTCTCTTTTCCCTTGGGTCCTAATCCCCATCTCTCTTCATTTGTGAATCTTGAAAGTTGAAACTTGAAAGGCTCAACTCTCTCTTTCTCTCTCTAACCTCTGAGTATTGTTAATTTGTTACTATACTTGTAATTTGTAAATCGTGGTTGTAGGTGGGCCCCTCGAATGTGGTGCAAGTTGTTACTGACAATGCATCGAATTGTCGGCGCATGGGTTGTTTGCTTGAGGCTGAGTTTCCCACGATTGTGTGGACTCCATGTGCAAGTCATTGTTTGGACTTGCTCATGGAGGACATTGGAAAGCTCAAGTGGATGAAGAGGGTGGTCTGCAAAGCTACATCAATTGTCACCTTCACGGTAAAGGTGTTTGCGATGTATCGTGAGCATAGCACACTGGAGTTGAATAAGACTTCTTTAACTCGCTTTGCTTACATGTGGTTATTGCTGGAGCGCCTTTATGAGGTGTGGTCTCTGCCTTGCACTGAACAGTGATATCCACTCGATGGAATGAGTGGAATGAGTATGAGACAGAGGAGGCCAAAGCCATGCAACGCTTGTGCCTTAATGAGCTATTTTGGTAAAAAGTCTATGCCGTTGTTATTGTTGTGACTCCCTTTTATAGGGTGTTACGTATGAGTGATTGCGAGGGGTTCACCATAGGCATTCTCGTTCACTTCTTTCGAGCGGCATTGGTAGAGGCACGTGCTTGTATAGAGATCACAGAGACACAATGTGCACATGTGTTAGAGATAGGAGAGAGGAGATGGGCATGGATGTATAAGCCCATCCATGGTTTTGCAGCATTGATACATCTAGCCTACAAGTCACCGGCAGTCATGGATGATAGAGAGTTCTGTTCAGACCAACTTGCTTATTTGACTCTTGTGGTCCCTGTGGATGATCACAATGCAGTGCTGGAAGAGCTTGGATGCTATGCAGATCAAAGAGGGTATGTGGCTTTTGCTTCTTCCACTTGTTGGAGGAGAGAGTCACTTGTGAAGTCTTTATTTTGGTGGTAAAACTTTGGATATGCATTGGAGACCCTTTAGCCCTTAGCCATGAGGGTCCTTGCCCATGATTGCTCTTCGGATGCATGTGAGAGAAACTGGAGCGCCTATTCTCTCATTCACACAAAGATTCACAATCGACTTAGCACACGATAGTTAGAGCGGCTAGTCTATTGCCGCACTAACTTACACATGATAAGGGCTATGATGAGCATGGGTAGTCCGAAATAGGTCAAGTTCAAACACTTAACCATAAAATTGAAAATTTATTGTTTTAAACTTTGAACTTTGAAGTTTATACTTTACAATTTAGACTTTAGCATTTACAATCTTACGTGCATCACTGCATTGTGTAGGTGAATGTTGATGCATTCAAGTTGACGGACAACACTCTTTTGAGTGTACATCAAGAGGTGGACGAGGAGGAGGCGATGATTTTTGCAGAGCTCTATAGAGAGCTTATAGCAGTAGATACTTGTGACACTCACAATCAGTGTGCTCGTGGTCGAGCAGTTCGAGTAGGTGGTAGTAGGGGCATGGTCATTTGACACCCTCCAACATCGAGGTGGGGTGGTTTGAGTGGCTTGCAGACATATGTAAGGCGGGGCTTTAGTAGCTCACATCCTGTGGCTCATGATGATATCCCCCATTGCCTACACAGTAGCCACCTAGAGAGCCATCATTTGATGATGATGGTAACCTCATCAGCGAGGATGAGTATGAGTGTGTCTCATCATCCGATGCCGAGGAGTCATCTTCAGACTCTCTTGATGAGCATTTAGATGGTTTTGATGATGATGATGATGATGATGATGATAGTGATGTCTCATCATAAATTCATAGGTCTTTCTCTTTTTTGTATCAGATATACTAGATTGTAGTTGTATCGCATGTTTTACATAGCCCATGAGACTGTGATGGTCACCCTCATGTATTCATCTTATTTTGTAATGAAATGGCTATTTCCACTTTAAACATGTATTCTATCATTTAATGATTTATGGTTTTTGTTATTTAAAAAATCATCTTAATTTTTTTCTCGTACTAATATCATACTATACCTTATAGAATCATAAGGTACCATTTAGTATCATATTTTATCGTACCGTACCGTATCGTGCCTTTCATACATGATCACTATGGATAGAGCCCTTGATCATGATTCTAGTTGCATGGATGAATTATGGTTGCTCCATGTCACGGACAGAAGTAGTGGTCCTAAGAAATAGGGCATCATCAACATACTCATGTCATATCTACTTGGCATGTACTTTTTGCGGACTGTAGACACTTGCAAGAGAAGGAAAATGGCAGTCATGTTCATCCACTATCTCATTCGACAAGCCATCATTGAGGTACACATTGTCTTTTTAAGGAGGCTACTCTCATAATCTTTTTTGTATTATAATTTATGAAATTATCATGATTCATGAAGCCTATCTCTCTCTTTTTTTTTCGTGAAGATAATTGAATTAAGTAGTAAATATTTACGTCAGACCATCAGGTCAGCAATCTCTCTGTATCTCTTACTTTCTGTTACGTCAGACCATCAGGTCATCCGAGAAACTCTCTCTCTCTCTCTCTCTCTCTCTCTCTCTCTTTACATTCTGTTACATCAGACCATCAGGTCCTCAAAGAAAGTGACGAAAGACTCTTAGGACTATGACACAAAGAGAAAATCACACTGCTGGTGTAGAGCGAACAATGGCCAGCCAATGGGCAGCAATGTCAGGAAGGACCAGGTCAGCTGATATCATAGAAGAAATCTGCCATAGCACTAAACCTCAAATACGGACCACATGACCATGGATGCCCAAGACCAAATAAAAAAGAAAGGCATTCCGAGTTCGCCAAATATGCCATAAGGCAGTCCATCTAAGGAATTGGAACAGGCAGGAATAATCAGAATGCAAAGAAGGCACGGAGGGCAGCTTTCCCATAATCCATGACCGGGCTGTTATCCGGAGCTGAGTCGCCGAGAGCCAGACGCTAGAAATAAAACACCAGATCTGTCGCGCTACTGGACAAGAGACAAAAAGATGAAGCAATGTTTCATCACATGTAGTGTAAAATACACAACGACCAGCAGAGATCTTTCGGGCACGCATCACCTCTCCAGTTGGAAGACCACCAATCAACAGTCTCCACAAGAAGACTTTTCCTTGATAGGGAACCTTAGACTTCCAAAGCTGAAGGAATCTTTCCTGCCACTTCTTTTTGCCGTCCCTAATATGCCATAATTTATTCACCGTTGTAGTGACCCATCTCTTGGCCTCCACCATCTGATGGTATATCTGGTTAGCAGACCCCTTCTCAAAATCATCTGGAATCACAAACTTCCAGTCACGCCATGGATACAATGGCTGTAGCACTGGTAAAGGAGAGAACCTTTGAAGTGTGACCTGTATGGATGACCTGATATCACAATATCCACATGGTACCCGAAAGTGTTGACGAATATGCCGAAAAGAGTAAAGACGGGACATGCCCAGGAATAACACCATAAAAAACTATCTGCAACCCCAAACGAGCCATCCGATTAAACTTGAGTCTATGCAAATCTTTGTCCGGCCAATCCAACAACCTGGAGGAGGCTAAGACCTCTCCTTGCAGTGAATTCGACTCCTTGCGAATCTCAGGAGGGCGCCAAACTGAAAAACGTAAGATCTCCTGCCAGGATGCAATCAAATGAGGAAGAAGAAAAGACTGGGTGGTCTTAATTGGTCTCGAGGAGTTGAGCACATGCCACCAGGAGGCACAAATAAGTGTATTACCATGAGAGATACCAGTCTTTTCAATGAAATGCAATGTCCAACCAAGGATGACTCTATACACATAACTCCTGCAAAAGGGCCAATCTCAAGGCTTTCATATGCAAATTAACATCCAACAGGGCTGCTCCCCCCATTCGTTTAGGCGTAGCCACATGCTGCCACGAAATCCAAACCTGACCCAACCGATTCCCCTTCTTTTTCCACAACATAAACCTGATAGGCTGAACAAGTTCCAAAAGGGACTTCTTAGTCTAAGGAAGGAGTGGCAAAAAGAATAATATCATATTTATCATAATACTCTGACATGTAAAGGCCAGCCTCTTCAGATTTCTAGTACATGAACCTATCATGAATCCGAGAGGCCATCCAATCTAGTAAGGCCCGGGGTGCTACCTCCACCCCAATATCCCAAGTGTCTGGTTATATTTTCCTTTGGGATCACAATTCCATGCCAGCCCAAGGCTTGCAGATTAGTCTCCGTACATGAAAGAAGTGTAGATTTTTGCGTATTAATATGAAGACCAAATGCCAAAGCAAAAAGATTCCATGCCACCATTGCCCGATTAACATTAGTGCAATCGGCCTTAAGGAATATAAAAGAATCATGTGCCAAAGATTGACCCACAAGTTGAGTACCACTGGGAAGAGTCAAGCCTACTATCTCGCCTTGATCAGCCAACTTGTCCAACAATGAGAGCATCGGGTGAGTGAACAAAGCAAACAACAAAGGGCTGAGAGGGCAGCCTTGCCTAAGAGATCGAGATAAGGCAATTTCTTCCGTGATCCCTCCATTAAGAGCAATACGAGCTACAACTTCCTAATCAATAGTGTCAACAAGAGAAACCATGCGAGGGCCAAATCCCATTGTAGACAATAATTGCCGCAAAAAAGGCCAGCTAACATGATCAAATGCCTTCTCAATATTGAGCTGAAGCATTACCACTTGCTGTCCTAAAGCTTTAGCATAGTCAATTCTCAGTTGAACATTCAAGATGTTATGCGTGATATTCTGACCTTTAATGAAACCATATTGACGTGGATGAACTAGGTGCGGAAAAACTTTCTGCAATCTGTTTACAATGATTTTGGAGAAGATTTTATATAATGAACCCATAAAGGAAATAAGTCTCCATTGTTTCAAAGAGGTAGGGGAGGGAACCTTGGGCAACAACCGAATGACATCAATCTTCCAATCGAATGGCATGGTACCAGAGTTCAACACTTGCTGGCACAGGCGAGTCAATGGGTCTTTAAGCTGCTGCACATTAGTTGAAAACAACTCATTAGGAAGCCCATCCTAGCCAGGGCTTTTCCTTCGGGGTAGATGGGATAGCACTTCTTCCACTTTATCTTCTGAAATATCCGCCTCCATTAAGTCCACCCATTCTGGTTTGACCTGGTTGCTTACCAACTCGCAAATATAACGGCGAATAGAGAGGACAGCATCAGAAGAATTCTCTTGCGGTCCCAACAAGGACTTATAAAAGTTGACACACATACGAATGATGGCGGCTGGATCCGTCACCATAACACCCTATTCATCCATTAAGCACGCAATATTTTCCCTAGCATATTTCTGGTGCAGGCGAGCAAAGAATTGATGGGATTGGCAATTATAAAGCTTCTGCTCTGGCCAATAGTTTGTATTTTGCATATTCCTGTTCTTGAAGAGAATGAACCCTGCCTTTCAACCATTCAATGCATGTGATCAATTCATCATTAGAATCTCCTGATTGACTTAAAGACAAGGAGTGGGCCAATAAGGATTGGGCTTTCCGCAGTTCAGCTCGTAAAGAGGAAGCCTGCTGAATACTATACTGACGGGATAATTGTCGGGCATTGTCCCTAAAAACAGCCCATGCATCCCTCTCTCCAGATAGGACCTTCAAGCTAAAGGAAGCGATCGGTTGCTGAACATATTCCAAAAATTGATTCTGCTGCAGAAAAGGTTGATTAAAACGAAGTGGCAATCGAGCAAAAAGAGCCTTAAATACATGAACATTTATATGGGTCATTTCCAAGACCAAAGGGTAGTGATCTGATAAGACATGCTGTCGTTCCACCCACATGTCAATAACTGTAGGAAGAAAGGAATCACTGTGACAAATATATATCTGATTCAGTCTGGCCCAGGTGTTAGGATGTTGCAAAGATCGATAGGTATAACCAAATTGTGATGGATACATCCAGGACCACATGTCCTGCTTCAAAGATCCAGCTACAAGGGCATCCCAAGCCTGTCGCTCAGGACCATCCATAATCGAGTGCAGAGAAGTAGCTTGATCCCCAGATAGACATGCATTAAAGTCGCCCATGACAAAACCTTGGTGAGCCATGGAAAGGCAACGCAGGTCATCCCAAAGTTGACGACACGCCCTTACCGTGGAAGGAGCATACACACCCACCAACCGCAAAACCTCTCTCTCATACAGTATCTCCAGAATTACAAATCGACCTCGAGGGTCTTGAGAAACCAGCGATGACTGCAGGCAGGATTTGACAGCCAACATAACTCCAGATTTATATGGAGCTCGACCACTGAGAAAAACAACATAATCCTTATAAACATAGGAGGATCCAGCCAAAGCATGCTGTTTATTCTCCACCGCACAAAATACATCCCACTTTCTAGCAAACACAACTTTCCACAACCGATACTGCTTATTACGCGAAGAGATACCTTTCACATTCCACAAAGCAATTCTCATAATAAATCGGAAATGAGAAAACTATTGAACCACCACTTTTTCTTTCCCTTTTACATCTATAGCTTTGGCTGCCTAGAATCTTTCCATCTCGCTTCGGATTACATCTACAAGGTCTTTCCTTTGCAAACCAGCAATCGAAGCACGAGAAGAAAACTATTGTTACCATGAACGAAAAACATCCCTAGGAGGCACAAGCCTCCCTTGCATATCAAAGCGCAAAGCAGAATTGGAATTCCTTTTATCATCCCCGGTCGGAGCACGTGAAGATTGAGGGTTCATATAAAACCCCCTACCTCTGCGTTGAAAGGTTTGAGTGATAGGGTGTGGCGATGGATGGGCAGGAGCTGAACAAGATGCTTGTCTTGCATTACATCTAACCACCAATACCTAAGAATCTTCCTGAGAAGACACATTCCGGTCAACCGGAAGGGAAGTATACTCAAGGCCCACTTGAGGAACCTTCTTTTTACCTTCATCACGACCATGTTGGGGAGGCATCTCAGGATCACCTTGAAGCTGCTGATGTATGTGGGGAGGATGGTGATCTTGCATATCCATGTCTGAATCTATAGATCGATGCAAAACCTCTGGATTTTTGTCACATTCCGAAATAAAATGGCCCAATTGGCCGCATCGGAAACAATGTCCTACAAAAGTACCCCATTTCAACTCATAAACCAAGGTTTGCAGCCCTGGAACTTGAAAATGAATTTTGGTCGGGCGAGGTTTTCTTGTGTCCCAAAGCATGCATGCCCTGTTCCAATTGTGGGAAGCTAGGCGAGGCTCTACCAACACGTCTCCTAAGGTTCTCAAGGCCAAAGAGAGGAGTCTCCAAAGATGCACAGGGAAATCAACCACCTCCACCCAAATAGGGCATGCCTGCCTTAACACCTCCTGAAACTTGGCCATGGGCCTCCAAGGAACCATGTGAACCAGTTGCCCATCCAAAAACAAAGGGATGCTGTAAACGCCCCGAACAACGTAGTATGCTTAACAATTATGATATTTTCTTGTTTTCGAGATTTAATATAAAAGAGAATGAACACTTAAAGCTGAAAATGAAAATTACTCACAAAATTACAGCCATGAAAATGTAAAAGTAATGGAGACAAGATTGAGGGTTGAAGATGGGCAACCCCCCCCCGAAGGAATGTATTTCTGCTCAACCCAAGTCCCTTAGGGAAGAGCTCAGTTACAATCAACCTGAGAGTGAGAAGAAGTAATTCTCACTCTCACAAGATCATGCAAAGATGTACAAACACACATGCATTATCTATTATGCAATGATAAGAACTGATTTCTTTACAGTATGAGAGAAGAAAAAGGGGAATTCAGCCTTTCTCCATCGTTGATCAGCAGTACATGGATAGAGCTTGCTTCTTGTAGCTAAAATGGAAGAAAGAGCTCAAGAAGGAGGTGCTGTAATGAAGTTACAGGCTTGCTGTCTTGTAAAACAACAGTGATAGAAGAGGGAATATGGAGGAATTTGATAATGAAGAAGTGGGGGATGATGATGGGGATGGATGGGGCCAGTTTCTGGCTATCTGTGGGTTCTTTACATGAGTTTACAGCAAAGAAAAATGATCCTGAATGAAGAAAAACGAGCTCTTATTTATAGGAGAGGGGAGAGCTAGTACAAAAGGGGAAAGTGGAGTAGCACAAGACAAGTGTCCAGCCACATGTCATGAGATGTGACAAGTGGTGGGACACTTGGAAACTTGTGTGACAAGTGTCTTGACACTTGTCTCTTCTCTATGGCCTTCCTTTTTGGGTTGAATACTGTCAAGAATAGAAACAACCAAATTTAGTAAGCACAATCAGAGTACAGAACTTACTATTTTTAGAATGACATCCCTATTTTTTAGGACTAGCATTTTTAGGCTAATTCGAGGCTCCTAAAATTTAGGGACCTCCTAAAATTTAGGGATCTCCTAAAATTTAGGGACCCCCCCAATATGGGTATCATATGAAAGCTTTTTCCGTGTACATCGCAAAAATGGTATCCGAATCTTCATGTGACTTTTCTATGCAAAGAAATGTGCATTTCAAGCTTTCAGCCCACACATGCACATTATACAAGCATTTTATGATCATGCCATCTTGTTGATTGTAACTGTCTGTTCTGGTGGATCTAGCCCACACTTCAAGGCATCAATCCTTTCTGTGTGCGAGTCTAACCCTGATATGCGTGAGTTCTAGTCACAGGCGCCCAATCGGATCATATAAGTGGAAGTGTGAACTATCTTTCTCTAACCCACTGTGTGGGTCCACCATAACCTGTGACCACTCATCAGTGGCCAGCTCCAATGCACTTTTCTTTATATCTAATTAGTGCAAAGGAAATAAATTTAATAAATCGTTATATAGATAAATTAATGAAAAAGGATACAAATTCTATTTCTATAGAGTTGTGACAGATGCGTTGCATGATGAATGACCGCACTTCCGAGGAGTGAAAAAGCACCTCAAAAAACCCCTTGGGACCATCATAAATCTCTTCAACAAGAGGGGCTTGCACATGCCCTAGAGTATCTTCTTGGGCATTGTTGAACATTTACAAGCATAGATAGCAACCATGTACGAATCCTTGTGATCAAGGGAGTCCTTCCTGTAAAATAAAAGATGGTTGCCCTCTCATGGAAGGGAACAATGTGCTGTAGAACCAGTTCCATTCCCATAACTGCATCTACATGATGCCCTTCCAGAAAAGAGTTAGCTTTACTCTCATTAGCATGAACATAATTGGACATAAGATGATTGGCAGTGGCCAGCATAAACTGAAGAGACCCATCAGCTTGGACCTCTGGCTGAGGCAAATTTAGGGGACATAATAGTGGATCTTCAACCGACATCTTTTGACGTTTACCTGTCTCATCCTCTTCTGCCAACTGACCGGAATCCTCCGCTAATGAATCACTGTCTGAATCTGGCAGAAGTTGGTCATTTCCATTCCCTAAATGCTGGTTGAGAAAAGCCACATCAATACCATTTGTCTCCTACAAATTCTCCATCACTGATCTAGATGCTGAGTATGAACTGCTTTGTCTCCCTTATTGCAGGCTTGAAGACCACAAGTCTCAAGGTAATTGTATTAATTACGAAAAAAGGTACAAGTTTTCATGATTACAAGATACACGAGGGCTCTAAGCCAACGTGTGTAAGATCCCAGTACTAAGCCACACAAAAGTTACACAAGTCATGGCAAAGACCCAGAGGAAATTGCCATATGCCAGGGAAGCAAGTCCTCTCGAGGGAGCAAGTCCGAGTGCCGAATGAGATCTATCTGCCAATGCAAGAGACCTTTAAGCCGGGCAATGTGTTTCGGTACATTAGAGGCGGAATAAAAAAGAAAGGCATTCCGAGTGGTCCAATTGTATCAGCATCCCCAGAATCTGAAAAAGTGGAACAAGATCTTCATATGCAACTGTGGCGGTGTGGGGTATTTTGGCCGCACAAAATCCCAATCGAAAGGGGTTAGAGAGGACCCCACTACTGTATGCCAAACCTGTGACAAGAGCGACCAGATCTTCTTGGCGAGCGGGCAAGAAATAAATTGATGCCGGGCCGATTCCACAGTAGTGGTACAGAAGAAACAATTGCCATTTGAGATTCGACGCTTGGAAAGGGTCGAGGCAAGAGGAAAACCACCAATCATCACCCGCCAAAGAAAGACCTTACATTTGAACGGTGTCTTATTCAACCAGCCCTCCATCACCGTTGCCTTCCGCCATGACTGAGATTTCCGCAATCCCCATACAGTATTAGCTTTAACACCCAGCCATTGATGATCTTTAATCAGAAGATGATACACCTGATTTAGCAGAGGCCTTTTCCAGACTCAACCGGCCTGCAAGGTCCCAGTCCTGCCAAGGACGATCCACCGCAAGGGCAGGAAAAGGTTGCCTGCCCTGAAGTACCAACAAAAGCTGCTCCCATAAGTCATGGTATCCACGCGGGATTCTAAAAAGTCTCCTGGCCGTACGAAACGATGTGAAGACATTACGACTGGCAAGGGTGGCATCCGCAACTGAAGTCACACCCAGACGTGCCATGCGGTTAAATTTTGGTCGAAGATCATGTTTGTCTTCCCATGAAAGTAATCTTGAGACTGCCAACAATTCTAGTTGAAAGGAGTTAGTATGCAAGGGGTCCTCCGCTGGATGCCAACTCGCCTTTTGGAGCACCACTTTCCAGGAGCCGACCAAATGCAATAATAGAGAAGAGGAGGGGCTGGAAAACCGAGAGTCTGCATTAAGGACATGCCACCAGGAGCCCCGAATTTGTGTATTGCCATGCTGAAGCCCGCTGTCCTCCAGAAAATAACGGCCTATAATGGTCCACGGGTGATGATCCACGCACATAGCGTGAAAAAGAGACCAACGAAGAGCCAGCATATGAGTTTCAGCATCCAAAATAGCCCCATCACCCAGGCGTTTGGGGGTACATGTATGTGACCACGAAATCCACGAAATACTTGCGTGCAATGAATCCTTCTTCCATAACATGAAACGAATAGGGCGAGTGAGAGCCTTCAAAGTAGTAGGAGTCCAGGGCGACAATGGCAAGAAATATGTGAGCATTGGCAGCATAATTGTTTGTGCCACTTTGAGGCGGACATGAAAGGGCCACGCTTGCGACTTCCAATACATAAACTTAGCTGCCAATTTTTGTGAAATCCACTCCAGTAGTTGCTTTGGCCGAACATCAACACCCAACGGGTACCCAAGATGCCTGACAATGGAGTCACGGGGAATAACCTGACCCTACCAGCCCAATGACTGTAAATCCGACTCCGTGCAGCTGAGAATGGCTGATTTGAAGGCATTGATGCGAAGACCCGAAGCATGACCAAACAGTGTCCAAACAGCTAATGCCTTGCGAATGTTGTCCTTGTCTGCACGCAAAATCATAAAGCTATCATCAGCCAAAGATTGGCTAATGAAGTGCTGCCCCAAAGGAAGAGACAATCCGGCTAGTTGATCAGAAGCTGCCATTGAAGATAACATTGAAAGAACCGGGTGGGTCGCCAGGGCAAAGAAGAGAGGACTCAAAGGGCAACCCTGTCTCACTGAGCGTGCAAGGACAAATGGCTCTGTAACCCCACCGTTGAGCATAACACGTGAAGAAGCCTCAGCACTAATGGTGTAGATCAATCGGGACATCCGAGTACCAAAACCCATAGCAGACATAAGTTCAGCAATGAAAGACCAATCTAAATAGTCAAAGGCCTTTTCCAGATCCAATTGAATCAATACCACTTCCTGACTAGAGTGCCTTGCATAGTCAATGGCCATTTGCACATTTAAGATATTATCCAGAATGTTGCGGCCCTTAATGAAACCATATTGAAGAGGATGCACAATAGCTGGAAGGTGCTTGTGGAGCCGATTCGCCAGGACTTTGGAAAAGATTTTATACATCGAGTCCATCAATGAAATTGGTCTCCACTGTTGCAACATTGAGTCTCTCTCTCTCTTTTTTTTTCGTAAAAGGTAATTGTATTAATTACGAAATAAGTACAAGATTACATGATTACACGAGTACAAGAGACACGAGGGCCGTAGGTCAACGTGTGGGAAATCCCCGGACTAGGGTACTAAAAGGTTACACCAATCATGGCAAGGACCCAGAGGCAATTGCCAAATGCCAGGAATGCAAATCCTCCCGAGGGAGCAAGTCAGAGTGCCTGATGAGATCTAGCTGCCAATGCAAGAGCCCTTTAAGCCTTGCAATATGTCGCGGTACATTAGAAGCCGAATCAAAGAGAAAAGCATTTTGGGTGGTCCAAATGTGCCAGCATCCCCAGTATCTGAAAAAATGGAATAAGATCTTCATATGTAACGGTGGCGGTGTGGGATACTTCGGGTGCACAAAAACCCAATCGAAAGGAGTCAATGAGGACCCCACCACCGCGTGCCAGATTTGCGACAAGAGTGACCAGATATTCTTGGCGAGCGGGCAAGAAAGAAAACGATGTCGGGCCGATTCCGCCGAAGTGGTGCAGAAGAAGCAATTGCCATTCGAGATTCGACGCTTGGAAAGGCCCGAGGCAAGAGGAAGACCACCAATCATTACCCGCCACAGAAAGACCTTGCATTTGAAAGGTGTCTTATTCTGCCATCCCTCCATCAGCGTTGCCTGCCACCATGACAGTGATTTCCGCAGGCCCCAAACATTATTAACTTTCACACCCAGCCATTGGTGATCTTTAATGAGAAGATGATACACCTGATTAGTAGAGGCCTTTTCCAGACTCAACCGGCCTGCAAGGTCCCAGTCCTGCCAAGGGCGATCCATAGCCAGGGCAGGAAAGGGTTGCCTACCCTGAAGTTCCGAGGAAAGCTTCCCCCATAAATCACGGTATCCGCGCGGGATCCTGAAAAGTCTCCTAGCAGTCCGAAACGATGCAAAGACATTGCGAGTAGCAAGGGTAGCATCCGCAATCGAAGTCACACCCAAACGGGCCATGCGGTTAAATCTTGGTCTAAGCTGATGTTTATCTTCCCACGAAAGTAATCTGGATACTGCCAACAATTCCAGCTGAAAAGAATTAGTCTGCACGCGGTCCCCTACAGGATGCCAACGGGCCTTTTGGAGCACCACTTTCCAAGAGCCGACCAAGTGCAGTAACAAAGAGGAAGAGGGACTGGAAAATCGAGAGTCAGCATTAAGGACATGCCACCATGAGGCCCGAAGCCGTGTGTTACCCTGGCGGAGCCCGCTGTCCTCAAGAAAATAACGGGCTATGATGGTCCACGGGTGATGATCCACACACATGGCATGAAACAGAGACCAACGAAGAGCCAGCATATGAGTTTCTGCATCCAAAATAGCTCCACCACCCATGCGCTTAGGGGTACATGCATGTGACCATGAAATCCAGGAAATGCCTGCCTGCAGTGAATCTTTCTTCCATAGCATGAAACGAATGGGATGAGTGAGAGCCTTCAAAGTAGTGGGCGTCCATGGCAGTAATGGCAGGAAATACGTCAGCATTGGTAGCATAATTGTCTGAGCCACTTTGAGGCGGACATGGAACGGCCAGGCTTGCGACTTCCAATACATAAACTTCGCGGCCAGTTTGTGTGAAATCCACTCCAGCAGGTCCTTTGGCTGTACATCCACCCCCAATGGGTATCCAAGGTGCCTGACAATTGAGCCACGGGAAACCACCTGGCCCTACCAGCCTAATGACTCTAAATCAGGCTCCGTGCAACTGAGAATGGCTGACTTGAAGGCATTGATGCGAAGACCAGAAGCTTGACCAAACAGCGTCCAAACATCCAATGCCTTGCGAATGTTATCCCTGTCCGCCTGCAAAATCATAAAGGAGTCATCAGCCAAAGATTGGCTAATGAAGTGCTGCCCCAAAGGAAGAGATAACCCTGCCAGCTGGGCAGAAGCCGCCATGGAGGATAACATTGAAAGGACCGGGTGAGTCGCCAAGGCAAAGAAGAGAGGACTCAAAGGGCAGCCCTGTCTGAGCGAGCGTGCAAGGAGAAATGGCTCTGTGACCCCACCATTAAGCATAACTCTTGAAGAAGCCTCAGTACTAATGGTGTAGATCAATCGGGACATGCGGATACCAAAGCCTATAGCAGACATAAGATCTGCAAGGAAAGACCAGTCCACATAGTCAAACGCCTTTTCCAGGTCCAATTGAATCAAGACCACTTGCTGATTGGAGTGCCGCGCATAATCAATAGCCATTTGCACATTTAAGATATTATGCAAAATGTTGTGTCCCTTAATGAAACCATATTGAAGAGGGTGCACAAGAGTTGGAAGGTGCTTGTGAAGCCGATTTGCCAGCACTTTGGAAAAGATTTTATACATCACGCCCATCAACGAAATTGGTCTCCAGTGTTGCAGCTTTGACGGCGAAGGGACCTTGGGGATCAGTTTGATAAGGTCTTCTTTCCATGAAGAAGGCATGACCCCTGTTTCCCAAACCTGCTGGAACATGACCACCAATGGCTTTACCAACTGCGTGGCCGAGTGCTCAAAAAATTCATTAGTGAGACCATCCCAACTAGGACTTTTATCCTTAGGCAGGTGCAACAAGATATCCATAACCTCCTCTTCGCAAATATCCGCCTCCAAAGAGGCTTGCATATCAAACGGAACTTGCTGGTGGACCAGCTGATAGAAGACCGAGCGGGCATGCGTAACCTGGCTAGATGGCAAGGAAGAAGAACCAAAAAGATCCATAAAATAATTCCTGCACATATTGATAATGGTCTGTGGATCAGTGACCATGCGACCTTCCGAATCCTGAAGTCGAGTCATATTTTTGCAAGCCGGAGAAGCATGCAAGGCGCGAAAGAACTTATGAGACTGGTAGGCACTATCTTGCAATGTGTCAGTCAAGTTATGCAGCTTGGCCTGCTGATAAGATTTCAAGCTAAATACTTGAATAAGATGGGCCAAACGCCATTCCAGTGACAGCAGAAAATCATCATCTGGGGAATCCAGGAGCAAGGAACGGACCAAGGCCAATAAGTCCTCTGCTGCAAGTCGACGTCGGCGACAAAGAGAGGCATTGTGAATCCCATACTGCCGAGCAACCCGCTGCACATTAGAGAGCAGGCGTGCAAACGAAGCCAAGCCCTCAGAGGCGAAGTCCAATAAGAACCTCTCAATAAGTTGCTGCATATAACCCTGAAAAATTGGATGCTTCAAATAAGAGGAGTTGAAGCGTAAAGGGAGCTTATCCAGCAACTGCATAAAAGGTGCAATAGATTGTGCCCGCATCTCAAGCTGGAGGGGAAAATGATCCGACAACGCATATTGCTGCAAGACCTTCATCTCCAGCATCTCGGGAAGAAAATCATCCCCCTGCATGATATACATTCTGTCCAACCGCGACCAAGTGGTGGCGTATTGTGCGGAATGAAAAGTAAAACCTGAAACAGAAGGATGAAGCCACGACCAAAGATCTTGCTTAAGTACGTGCAAAGCAAAGGAGTTCCACACCCGGCTTTCTGGCGTATCCATTACCGAATGCCCTGAGGTGGACTGAGAAGAGTCAACACACATATTGAAATCTCCCATAAAAAACCCTCTGCGGCCAAGTGCCATCGAGCCCTGCAAAGTCGACCATAGATCCCGTCGGGATGCGGGATCATTCGGAGCATAAAGTCCCAGCAACCATAAAATCTCGCCTTCAAATAGGACTTCGATTACCAGAAAGCGGCCCTGCACATCATTTTTAACAAGAACAGGCTGGTATTTCTCATGAACAATCATCAGTACGCCCGAATAATGCTTGGCATGTGTCCCTGCATAAAACAGACGGAATCCACGACAATCCACAACTTTTCCTGCCTCACCGTGACTTTTGTGCTCCACTGCACACAATACATCCCACTGATTCTCATGCAAGACAGACCACATGGTATGTTGCTTATGGCGAGAGCAAATGCCTCGCACGTTCCACGTGGCAATCTTCATATATTTTCAAAAAAAGGAAGTCAGGAACGAGGCGCCTGTTGCCTCGATTGCACCTTTTCCGTGAGGGCATCCAGGACACCCTCATCCAGAAAATCAGCCAATACTGCAAATGAATTCGGGCGACCTGCTTTAGAGGTAGAAGGGAAATCCACTACCTTGGGAGTAGGGCAGGGATAACGCCTATCCCAAGGTGTAATCACATTGCCTTTTGCATCAAACGCCAGCTTAGCAGGTGGGCCCTTGGGGCCCTCGGAATAGACTTTCCTTGAAGACGGATTACAGGGGGCGGACGGGGCCATGGTACGCGCAACCTGCTGCGAGGTGACCATGTCTTTCCTGCGCGTGTACGTGCGCACGGAATCCGGGGAAGCATTAGGCCCAGGATCTGCCAGGCCTGCGTCCAACTTTTTACCTTTTTTTTGTCGTGCCTCAATCCAGTCAGAGCTAGGAGAATCCAAACCCCGGACCTGTTGTTTACCTTTATCCATGACAGTAGGTGGCTGAAGGGTCTCCTGTGTCTGGGCATCAAGCACCATGTCATCCTTGGGCTGCACAACCTGCGCCTCCTCAGAAGACGGTTGCCGTTCCGGGCATTCAGCTACAAAATGCCCTAATTTACCACATGAAAAGCAGTGCCCGGCAAAATTGCCCCATTTCAGGCGAAAATGCAAAGGATGCATGCCAGAATAATTGAGGCGAAGCCACGCAGGCCTTTTCCTGGCCGTATCCCATAACATGCATAAACGGTTTCGGTTCATAGCCCTGAGGCTTGGGGGAACCAGCACTGTGCCCACAACCGCCATCGCGTCCTTCAACAATGGCCAATATACCGCTGGACAATTTTGCACTTCCACCCACACCGGGCATTCTCGTTGAAGCAGACGCTGGAAGTCAGCCATAGGGCGCCATGGTACCACATGGACCAAGCGGCGATCAAAGAATAGTGGCAACTTGGACAGGAGCTCAGCTCGATGCGATTCCGATTTCAACAGCACCTCATAAAAGCCGCGAGGTCCAAGGAAGATCTCCTCAACATACTCCCCTTGCAATAAATGGTGCATCCACTGGCGAATATGTGAGAGCACTGGGATCCTGCCGGTGAAAAAAAGTATAACTGCACGGTCATAAAACACCGAGAAGGACCGCAAGGCTGATTTTGGGTCCACCGTGGCTTCCAGCACATCATCCGCAGCCGCAGCAGAGAAGGTTTCATTATTATGCTGGACATAATCGCCAAGCAGAGTATTGGCAAAGTCCAGCAAATGCTCCCAGTCTATTTCCTGCGAATCCACAGGTTCAGAGGCAACCTGCGCATAGGAACGGTCCTGAGGACCCATTGGCTCATCTGAAGTGTGCTTAGAGCGTTTGCCTGCAGGTGGCAGTTCAGAACCCGGAGGCAGCTCCTCCGTGCATGGCGCCATATCCTCCGGCTCCTCTGTATCGGAATCAGGGCCAAGGGCTGCCACCGTCCGGTTGAGAAAATCCATATCCAGGCCAGCCATACTGCTGTCTTCTCGCTTTCGCTCGCTCCCTCACTCTCTCTCTTTCTCGCTCTGTGCAAGTCCCGCAGACCTGCTCTCTCTCTCTCTCTCTCTCTCTCTCTCTCTGTGTGTGTACAAAGGCAGGTCTGCTTTCTTTGTCTGTGCGTAGGGGCAGATAGCACGTGCAACAGCAGGATGTACTGTCTACAGTCTCTGCTCGTCAATAATCTGCTGCCTCCTAGGCACAAATCTGTCCTTGTAAAATGTCTATCTGCCTGTCCTTATACTGTCGTGTCCCGGCCTGTGCAGGGACGTATTCTGCAAGCACACCCTTTGATCCTGGCGATTCTCTGGTCAGGGCTTCCACGATGCAGCGCAGCACGATTACAGGTAGACAGTGTGCAGGTCACGTGGGCGGGCCAGGTAGGCAGTGTGCAGGTCACGTTGACGGGCGCGAAGGGCCAGCGCAGGCGACAGCATCCCCGATTCGCTCTCTCTCTCTCTCTCGCTTTCTCTGCCTGAGCCCTGCGCACAGGGGACCACGCAGAGTTGCACAGGCCTGTGCACGTGATGCTGGTTGCGCAAGAAGGCAGGGGCGCAAGGCTGGAAACAATTCGCTGTAGCGAGCTGAGATGCGACGAAGACAACAGGACGATCTGCAGGAACGGAGCAGCTATGGCGATCGCGACCTCCTCCAGCAGTCCGTTGCCATATCCATCTAAGCTTCTCTCTCTCTCTCTCTCTCTCTCTCTCTCTCTCTCTCCGTAGTCTCTCTCTTTTTTTTTTCGTAAAAGGTAATTGTATTAATTACGAAAAAAGTACAAGATTACATTGTTACATGAGTACAAGAGACATGAGGGCCCGAGGCCAACGTGTGGGAAATCCCCGGACTAGTATACTAAAAAGGTTACACCAATCATGGCAAGGACCCAGAGGCAATTGCCAAATGCCAGGAATGCAAATCCTCCCGAGGGAGCAAGTCAGAGTGCCTGATGAGATCTAGTTGCCAATGCAAGAGCCCTTTAAGCTTTGCAATATGTCGCGGTACATTAGAGGCCGAATCAAAGAGAAAAGCATTTCGGGTGGTTCAGATGTGCCAGCATCCCCAGTATCTGAAAAAGTGAAATAAGATCTGCATATGTAACGGTGGCGGTGTGGGATAGTTTGGGCGCACAAAAACCCAATTGAAAGGAGTGAGTGAGGACCCCACCACTGCGCGCCAGATTTGCGACAAGAGTGTCCAGATATTCTTGGCGAGCGGGCAAGAAAGAAAACGATGTCGGGCCGATTCCGCCGTAGTGGTACAGAAGAGACAATTACCATTCGAGATTCGACGCTTGGAAAGGGCCGAGGCAAGAGGAAGACCACCAATCATCACCCGCCACAGAAAGACCTTGCATTTGAAAGGTGCCTTATTCTGCCATCCCGCCATCAGCGTTGCCTGCCACCATGACAGTGATTTCCGCAGGCCCCAAACAGTATTAGCTTTCACACCCAGCCATTGGTGATCTTTAATGAGAAGATGATACACCTGATTAGTAGAGGCCTTTTCCAGATTCAACCGGCCTGCAAGGTCCCAGTCCTGCCAAGGGCGATCCATAGCCAGGGCAGGAAAGGGTTGCCTACCCTGAAGTTCCGACGAAAGCTTCCCCCATAAATCACGGTATCCGCGCGGGATCCTGAAGAGTCTCCTCGCAGTCCGAAACGATGCGAGGACATTGCGAGTAGCAAGGGTAGCATCCGCAATCGAAGTCACACCCAAACGGGCCATGCGGTTAAATCTTGGTCTGAGCTGATGTTTATCTTCCCATGAGAGTAATCTGGATACTGCCAACAATTCCAGTTGAAAAGAATTAGTCTGCAAATGGTCCCCTACAGGATGCCAACGGGCCTTTTGGAGCACCACGTTCCAAGAGCCAACCAAGTGCAGTAACAAAGAGGACGAGGGACTGGAAAATCGAGAGTCAGCATTAAGGACATGCCACCATGAGGCCCGAAGCCGTGTGTTACCCTGGCGGAGGCCGCTGTCCTCAAGAAAATAACGGGCTATGATGGTCCACGGGTGATGATCCACACACATGGCACGAAAAAGAGACCAACGAAGAGCCAACATATGAGTTTCTGCATCCAAAATAGCTCCACCACCCATGCGCTTAGGGGTACATGCATGTGACCATGAAATCCAGGAAATGCCTGCCTGCAGTGAATCTTTCTTCCATAGCATGAAACGAACGGGATGAGTAAGAGCCTTCAAAGTAGTGGGCATCCATGGCAATAATGGCAGGAAATACGTCAGCATTGGTAGCATAATTGTCTGAGCCACTTTGAGGCGGACATGGAACGGCCAGGCTTGCGACTTCCAATACATAAACTTAGCGGCCAGTTTTTGCGAAGTCCACTCCAGCAGGACCTTTGGCCGTACATCCACCCCCAATGGGTATCCAAGATGCCTGGCAATGGAGCCACGGGAAACCACCTGGCCCTGCCAGCCTAATGACTGTAAATCAGGCTCCGTGCAACTGAGAATGGCTGACTTAAAGGCATTGATGCGAAGACCAGAGGCTTGACCAAAGAGTGTCCAAACATCTAATGCCTTGCGAATGTTATCCCTGTCCGCCTGCAAAATCATAAAGGAGTCATCAGCCAAAGATTGGCTAATGAAGTGCTGCCCCAAAGGAAGAGATAACCCTGCCAGCTGGGCAGAAGCCGCCATGGAGGATAACATTGAAAGGACCGGGTGAGTCGCCAAGGCAAAGAAGAGAGGACTCAAAGGGCAACCCTGTCGGACCGAGCGTGCAAGGACAAATGGCTCTGTAACCCCACCATTAAGCATAACTCTTGAAGAAGCCTCAGTACTAATGGTGTAGATCAATCGGGACATCCGGGTACCAAAGCCCATAGCAGACATAAGATCTGCAAGGAAAGACCAGTCCACACAGTCAAACGCCTTTCCCAGGTCCAATTGAATCAAGACCACTTGCTGATTGGAGTGCCGCGCATAGTCAATAGCCATTTGCACATTTAAGATATTATGCAAAATGTTGCGGCCCTTAATGAAACCATATTGGAGAGGGTGCACAATAGCTGGAAGGTGCTTGTGAAGCTGATTTGCGAGCACCTTGGAAAAGATTTTATACATTGCGCCCATCAACGAAATTGGTCTCCAGTGTTGCAACACTTGACGGCGAAGGGACCTTGGGAATCAGTTTGATAAGGCCGTCTTTCCATGAAGAAGGCATGACCCCTGTTTCCCAAACCTGCTGAAACATGACCACCAATGGCTTAACCAACTGCGTGGCCGAGTGCTCAAAAAATTCATTAGTGAGACCATCCCAACCAGGACTTTTATCCCTAGGCAGGTGCAACAAAACATCCATAACCTCCTCTTCGCAAATATCTGCCTCCAAAGTGGCTTGCATATCAAATGGAACCTGCTGGCGGACCAAATGATAGAAGACCGAGCGGGCATGCGTAACCTGGCTAGAAGGTAAGGGAGAAGAAGCAAAAAGATCCATAAAATAATTTCTGCACATATTGATAATGGTCTGCGGATCAGTGACCATGCGACCTTCCGAATCCTCGAGCCGAGTCATATTTTCGCGAGCCGGAGAAGCATGCAAGGCGCGAAAGAACTTGTGAGACTGGCAGGCGTTATCTTGCAAGGTGTCAGTCAAGGTATGCAGCTTGGCCTGCTGGTAAGATTTCAAGCTAAATACTTCAATGAGATGGGCCAAACGCCGCTCCAGTGACAGCAGAAAATCATCATCTGGGGAGTCCAGGAGCAAGGAACGGACCAAGGCCAATAAGTCCTCTGCTGCATGTCGACGTCGGCGACAAAGGGAGGCATTATGAATCCCATACTGCCGAGCAACCCGCTGCACATTAGAGAGCAGGCGTGCAAACGAAGCCAAGCCCTCAGAGGCAAAGTCCAACAGGAACCTCTCAATAAGTTGCTGCATATAACCCTGAAAAATTGGATGCTTCAAATAAGAGGAGTTGAAGCGTAAAGGGAGCTTATCCAGCAACTGCATAAAAGGTGCAATAGATTGTGCCCGCATCTCAAGCTGGAGGGGAAAATGATCCGACAACGCATATTGCTGCAAGACCTTCATCTCCAGCATCTCGGGAAGAAAATCATCCCCCTGCATGATATACATTCTGTCCAACCGCGACCAAGTGGTGGCGTATTGTGCGGAATGAAAAGTAAAACCTGAAACAGAAGGATGAAGCCACGACCAAAGATCTTGCTTAAGTACGTGCAAAGCAAAGGAGTTCCACACCCGGCTTTCTAGCGTATCCATTACCGAATGCCCTGAGGTGGACTGAGAAGAGTCAACACACATATTGAAATCTCCCATAAAAAACCCTCTGCGGCCAAGTGCCATCGAGCCCTGCAAAGTCGACCATAGATCCCGTCGGGATGCGGGATCATTCGGAGCATAAAGTCCCAGCAACCATAAAATCTCGCCTTCAAATAGGACTTCGATTACCAGAAAGCGGCCCTGCACATCATTTTTAACAAGAACAGGCTGGTATTTCTCATGAACAATCATCAGTACGCCCGAATAATGCTTGGCATGTGTCCCTGCATAAAACAGACGGAATCCACGACAATCCACAACTTTTCCTGCCTCACCGTGACTTTTGTGCTCCACTGCACACAATACATCCCAGTGGTTCTCATGCAAGACAGTCCACATGGTATGTTGCTTATGGCGAGAGCAAATGCCTCGCACATTCCACGTGGCAATCTTCATATATTTTCAAAAAAGGAAGTGAGGAACGAGGCGGCTGTTGCCTCGATTGCACCTTTTCCGCGAGAGCATCCAGGACACCCTCATCCAGAAAGTCAGCCAATATTGCAAACGAATTCGGGCGATCTGCTTTGGAGGTAGAAGGGAAATCCACTGCCTTGGGAGTAGGGCGGGGATAACGCCTATCCCAAGGCGTAATCACATTGCCTTTGGCATCAAACGCCAGCTTAGCAGGTGGGCCCTTGGGGCCCTCCGAATAAACTTTCCTTGAAGCCGGATTACGGGGGGCAGACGGGGCCATAGTATGCGCAGCCTGCTGTGGGGTGACCATGTCTTTCCTGCGCGTGTACGTGCGCACGGAATCCGGGGAAGCATTAGGCCCAGGATCTGCCAGGCCTGCATCCAGCTTTTTACCTTTTTTTTTGTCGTGCCTCAATCCAGTCAGTGCTAGGGGAATCCAAACCCCGGACCTGTTGTTTGTCTTTATCCATGACAGTAGGTGGCTGCAGGGTCGCCTGTGTCGGGGCATCAAGCACCATGTCATCCTTGGGCTGCACAACCTGGGCCTCCTTCGAAGACGGTTGCCGTTCCGGGCATTCGGCCATAAAATGACCTAACTTACCACATGAAAAGCAGTGTCCGGCAAAATTGCCCCATTTCAGGCGAAAATACAAAGGATGCATGCCAGAACAATTGAGGCGAAGCCACGCAGGCCTTTTCCTGGCCGTATCCCATAACATGCATAAACGGTTTCGGTTCATAGCCCTGAGGCTGGGGGGAACCAGCACTGTGCCCACAACCGCCATCGCATCCTTCAACAATGGCCAATATACTGCTGGACAATTTTCCACTTCCACCCACATTGGGCATTCGCGTTGAAGCAGACGCTGGAAGTCAGCCATAGGGTGCCATGGTACCACATGGACCAAGCGGCGATCAAAGAATAGCGGCAACCTGGACAGAAGCTCAGCGCGATGCGATTCTGATTTCAACAGCACCTCATAAAAGCCACGAGGTCCAAGGAAGATCTCCTCAACACACTCCCCTTGCAATAAATGGTGCATCCACTTGCGAATATGTGAGAGCACTGGGATCCTGCCGGTGAAAAAAAGTATAACTGCACGGTCATAAAACACCGAGAAGGACCGCAAGACTGATTTTGGGTCCACCGTGGCTTCCAGTACATCATCCACAGCCGCAGCAGAGAAAGTTTCAGTGTAATGCTGGACATAATCGCCAAGCAGTGTATTGGCAAAGTCCAGCAAATGCTCCCAGTCAATTTCCTGCGAATCCACAGGTTCAAAGGCAACCTGCGCATAGGAACGTTCCTGAGGACCCATTGGCTTGTCTGAAGTATGCTTGGAGCGTTTGCCTGCAGGCGGCAGTTTAGAACCCGGAGGCGGCTCCTCCGTGCATGGCACCATATCCTCCGGCTCCTCTGTATCGGAGTCAGGGCCAAGGGCGGCCACTGTCCGGTCAAGAAAATCCATATCCAGGCCAGCCATACTGCTGTCTTCTTGCTTTCGCTCGCTCCCTCACTCTCTCTCTTTCTCTCTCTGTGCAAGTCCCGCAGTCCTGCAAAATCAGGGGACCACCCGGCTGCAGCAACAGGACTGCAACGGGGCTCCTGTGGAGAGCAGGACAGATACACGCAGATGAACCGCGGCGCACGGGAACAGGGCAGACACCAGTGAGGCTTCAAGGCGGTTGCAACCGGCTGCCACGCAGACGCAGAGCAGCCGACCCGCGGCGGATCTGACACAGATCCGGGCGACGGCAGGGGGCACGATACACAGGCTGGCGCTGATCAGGACAGCGGCAGAGGGCGCGAGACACAGACTGTTGCTGCAAACGCCGAGGCCTGTCAGACTGTTGCGGGAACCCCGTCCGCTCTGTCAACGGGACAGTTCGTCGCTCCCTGCGCTGTGCCCCACTGCTCGTGAAGGACAGGCGGAAAGGTACGGGACAACAGGCGGCGCCTGCAGACGGGGCAGCATGTCAAAAGATGACGGGGACGATGTAGACGATGAAGCAGACTGGATCGCGCGCAGGTCAGAAGGCTCCCACAACACCAGAAACGCGTCGCGAGATCCACAACACCAGAAACGCGTCGCGAGATCAGGGGGACACCAGATCCGCCATCGCCCGCTCTCCTCCGTAGTCTCTCTCTCTCTCTCTCTCTCTCTTTCTCTCTCTCTCTCTCTCTCTCTCTCTTTGTGCAGGCAGTGAGCACTCAGATTTGTGCAGGGAGGCAGTCACGTCCTGCGAAATTACGTCTCTCTCTCACTTCTTGGCACAGCAGCGTGCACAGTGTGGCGCTGGGGGGCTGCAAGATGCAGGGCTCTCTCTCTCTCTCTCTCTCTCTCTTTGTGCAGGCAGTGAGCACTCATATCTGTGCAGGGACGCAATCACGTCCTGCGAAATTACGTCTCTCTCTCACTTCTTGGGATAGTAGCGTGCACAGTGTGGCGCCGGGGGGCTGCAAGATGCAGGGCTGATGTGTAGCGGGGCAATAGGTACAGAATACCTAGCCGTGACCTGACGCTTACTGCCGTAAAAAACATGCGAGATTAGGGTTCGCAGCGTGTGTGCAGATCAAGAGGAGCACGAACAGGAGGACCGCAGGCTAGCAGGGTGGTCGAATCCGATGAGCGTCTGCAACGTGGTGCGAAGTAACGAGGCAGACGATTGATGTAGGTCCGTTCTAGCGGCAGGGCCCGCGCAGGTCCAAGTGACAGCAGAGACGCGCAGGCCCAGATGATGGCAGGTGGCGGCAGCAATGCGCAGGTCCGCGACAGTAGGGACACCGGCTCCTCTCTCTCTCTCTTTTTTTTCGTAAAAGGTAATTGTATTAATTACGAAAAAAATACAAGATTACTTGATTAAAAGATACATGACGACAATGCAAGTCATCATGCGAAGAGGTGCTAAGTACTACAAGTTACAATTTCATGGCAAGGATGCGGAGGAAATTGCCATATGCCAAGGACGGAAGTCCTCCGTAGAGAGCAAATCAGAACGATGGAGAAGATCTAACTGCCAATACAAGAGGCCCTTAAGCCTCACAATATGCCGCTGAACATTATGGGCGGAGTCAAACAGAAAAGCATTCCGAATGGTCCAGTTATGCCAACAGCCCCAGTATCGAAGAAAGTGATACATGAGCTTCATATGTGGCTGTGCGGGAGTAGGGTAATTGGGCTGGCCCAAAACCCAATCAAAGGGGCGCAGTGTGATACCAACCACCCCTCGCCAAACGGCCGACAAAAATAACCAGACTTTCTTAGCGACGGGGCAGGAAATAAATCGGTGGCGGGCGGATTCCATAGTAGTGGTGGAAAAGAAACAGGTGCCATTGGAGATTCGTCGCTTGGAAAGAGCCGAAGCAAGCGGAAGACCCCCAATTATCACTCTCCAAAGAAAGACTTTGTATTTAAAGGTGTCTTGTTGACCCAGCCCTCCATCACAGTGACCCTCCACCACGAGCGGGATTTACGCAGTCCCCATAAAGCATTCGCTTTAGTAACTAGCCATTGATTATCTTTAATCAGGAGATGATACACTTGATTAGCAGAAGCTTTGCTCAAAGGCAGCCGGCCTTGTAGGTCCCAATCCTGCCAGGGATGATCCAAAGCAAGAGCAGGAAAGGGTTGTCTGCTCTGGAGCACCGTCACGAGCTGTTCCCATAAAGGCCTGTATCCACGAGGGATCCGGAAAATCCTCCTAGCAGTACGAAACGAGATAAGCACATTGCGACTGGCAAGGGTGGCATCCGCAACTGAAGACAAGCCCAAACGTGCCATCCGGTTGAATTGTGGTCTAAGCTCATGTTTACCTTCCCACGAAAGTAGACGCGAGACTGCCAGTAATTCCAATTGAAAAGAGTTAGTAGCCAGGCGATCCTCCGTTGGGTGCCACTGAGCCTTTCGAAGGACGTGTTTCCAGGAACACACCAAATGAGTAAGCAGTGATGAAGAAGAACTGAAAAACCGTGAATCCGCATTAAGAACGTGCCACCAAGAACTCCGGAGTCGGGTATTTCCATGCCGAAGCCCATGATCCTCAAGGAAAGAACGGGCGATAGCGACCCACGGATGATGATCATCCGAGCACATGGCGCGGAAAAGGGACCAACGGAGTGCCTGCATGTGAGTTTGGGCATCTAAAATAGCTCCGCCACCCATGCTTTTGGGGGTGCACGCATGCGACCACGAGGTCCGGGAAATACCTGCATGCAATGAGTCCTTCTTCCAGAGCATGAAGCGAATAGACTGAGTGAGAGCATTCAGAGTCGTAGGAGTCCAGGGCAACAATGGCAAGAAATATGTGATCATTGGCAACATAATTATCTGGGC
Source organism: Lygodium microphyllum (assembly GCF_053477565.2). NCBI lineage: Eukaryota > Viridiplantae > Streptophyta > Polypodiopsida > Schizaeales > Lygodiaceae > Lygodium > Lygodium microphyllum. The sequence goes on along the minus strand of NC_141136.1, from coordinate 55,107,902 downwards.
TACTTTGAGGCGAACATGAAAAGGCCAGGCCTGAGACTTCCAGTACATAAACTTGGCCACCATCTTCTGAGAAATCCACTGCAGAAGCTGCTTTGGGGGAACATCAATACCCAATGGGTATCCAAGATGCCTGACAATGGAACCTCGAGGAACAACTAGACCCTGCCAGTCCAAGGCCTGCAAATCCGACTCCGTGCAGCTTAGAATGGCTGATTTGAGCGGATTGATACGAAGGCCTGACGCCTGGCCAAAGAGACCCCAAACATCCAATGCTTTTCGAAGGTTATCCTTGTCCGCACGCAAAATCATAAAAGTATCATCCTCCAGGGATTGGCTAATGAAATGTTGTCCTGTAGGAAGCGACAGTCCGGCCAACTGGGAAGAGGCGGCCATATGTGATAACATGGAAAGAACTGGATGTGTCGCAAGGGCAAAAAATAAAGGGCTCAAAGGACACCCCTGTCTGACAGAATGGGCAAGGACAAATGGCTCAGTAACACCTCCGTTCAGCATGACTCGCGAAGACGCCGCAGCACTAATGGTGTAGATCAGACGAGACATCCGAGCACCAAAGCCCATAGCGGACATAAGGTCAGCAACAAAAGACCAGTCCAGATAGTCAAAAGCCTTTTCCAGGTCCAGTTGAATCAACACCACCTCCTGATTAGAATGCCGGGCATAATCAATGGCCAATTGGGCATTCAAAACATTGTGTAGAATATTTCGGCCCTTAATGAAACCGTACTGGAGAGGGTGCACAAGGGCAGGGAGATGCTTATGGAGCCGATTCGCCATTACTTTGGAAAAGATTTTGTACATGGAACCCATCAAAGAAATGGGGCGCCAGTGTGTCAACTTAGATGGCGAAGGAACTTTTGGAAGCAGTTTAATAAGTCCTTGTTTCCATGAGGGAGGCATGATCCCCGTTTCCCACACCTGCTGAAACAGAGCCTGCAATGGTTTCGCCAATTGGGTAGCGAAAGCTTCAAAGAACTCATTGGTGAGACCATCCCAACCCGGACTTTTATCTTTGGGCAAGTGTAACAAGACATCCATAACCTTTGCTTCACCAATATCTGACTCCAGAGTAGCTTGCATGTCCTGCGGTAGCCGATTGCGGACCAAGTCATAAAAGACCGAACGGGCCTGAGTAATTTGGGCTGAAGGAGGAGAAGTGGAACCGAGAAGGTCATGGAAATAATTCCTGCACATATGCACAATAGTCTGTGGATCCAGGATAAGGTGGCCTTGTGCATCCTTGAGTCCGGTCAAATTCTTTGGAGTAGGAGAGGCATGGAGAGCTCGAAAGAACTTATGGGTCTGACATGCACTATCTTGCAAAGTCTCTGTTAGATGTTGCAATTTGGCCTGCTGATACGATTTTAACTGGAATTCTTTAACAAGATCGGCCACCCGCAGGGCCAGTGCAAGCAGAAATGCATCATCCGGAGTGTCCATCAGCAGGGAGCGAACCAAACGCAGCAGGTCCTCCGCTGCCTGTCGACGGCGCCGACAAAGAGAGGCATGATAGATCCCATATTGCCGAGCAACCCGCTCCACATTAGAGAGCAATCGGTCAAATGACGCAGTGCCCTGAGAGGAAAAGTCCAAGGAGAATCTGTCAAGCAATTGCTGCATATAGCCCTGAAAAATTGTATGTTTTAAGTAAGAGGAGTTGAAACGCAAAGGGAGTCTCTCCAGAAATTGCTTGAAGGGGGCAATGGGTTGTGCAAGCAACTCGAACTGCAGAGGGAAATGGTCCGACAAGACATATTGCTGCAACACTTTTATTTCGAGCATCTCAGGCAGAAAATCATCATTGTGCATGATATATATGCGGTCCAACCGCGACCATGTTGTGGCATACTGGGCCGAATGGAAAGTAAAGCCTGGAGAAGACGGGTGTAGCCAGGACCAAAGATCTTGCTTAAGAACAGCAAGAGCCAAGTCGTGCCACATACGACTTTCCGGCACATCCATGACCGAGTGCTCCGATGTAGACTGGGAAGAATCAACACACATATTGAAATCCCCCATGAAGAAGCCGCGTCTGCCAAGTGACAAGGAAGTCTGCAAAGTCTGCCAAAGCTCCCGGCGAGATAACGAATCATTCGGAGCATAGAGGCCAAGTAACCATAGGATTTCCCCTTCGAATAAGATTTCAACCACCAAAAAGCGGCCATGAACATCATTTTTAATAAGAACAGGCTGATATTTGGCATGTACAATCATGAGCACACCCGAATAATGCATGGCCTGTGTTCCTGCATAGAACAAACGAAAGCCATGGCAATCCACAACTTTACCGGCGTCACTGTGACTCTTGTGCTCAACAGCACACAGGACATCCCACTGATTCTCATACAATGCAGTCCACATGGCATGTTGCTTGTGACGAGAACAAATTCCTCGCACATTCCACGTGGCTATTTTCATGTGTATACAAAACACAATCAGGTACGAGGCACAGCTTGCCTCGATTTGACTTTGTCGGCGAGAATGTCCAGGACTCCCTCATCCAAGAAATCTGCCAACACCGCAAAAGAGTTCTGAGGACCAGATTTGGAAGTTGACAGCATATCGGCTTGCTTGGGGTTGAAACGTGGGTAACGACGGTCCCACGGAGTAATGACGTTGCCTCTGGTATCAAAAGCCAGCTGTGCAGGTGGACCCTTGAGACGATCCGAATACATTTTCCTGGCGGGCTGATGACGGGGAGCTGAAGAAACCATAGCAGGAGCAGAGCGCTCGGACGACATCATTTCCTTCCTGCGCATATATGTTCGCATGGAATCGTGTGAGGTAGTAGGCCCAGTACTCTCCATGCCAGCACCAATCCTGTTGCCTTTTTTGGCACGGACTTCAATCCAATCAGTAGCACGGGAATCCAGACCCGAAGCCTGTTGTTTACCTTTGGCCAAAACTTGGGGCGGGTGGGTAGGATCCAGCGACGGAGCATCACACACCATATCTTCCATGGGCGGAGCAACATGAGCTGCATCTGAAACGTGTTGTTGCTCGGGGCATTCAGCCATAAAGTGCCCCAACTGTCCACAGGAAAAGCAATGGCCAGCAAAATTGCCCCATTTCAAACGAAAGTGTAACGGATGCATGCCAGAGCAATTGAGGCGTAACCATGCAGGCCGTTTCCGTGCAGTATCCCATAACATGCACAAGCGGTTGCGATTCATAGCCCTGAGACGGGGAGGGACCAGAACCGTGCCCACAGCGGCCATAGCATCCTTTAATAGCGGCCAATAAACAGCCGGACAATTTTCCACTTCTACCCACACAGGGCATTCACGTTGCAGGAGGCGCTGGAAATCTGCCATCGGGCGCCATGGAACCACATGAACCAACCGACGATCAAAAAACAAAGGCAGTTTAGACAGAAGAGCAGCACGGTGCGTCTCTGTTTTCAAGAGGACCTCAAAAAAACCCCGGGATCCAACAAAAATCTCTTCAACACATTCCCCTTGTAGCAGACTCTGCAGCCATTGGCGAATACGGGAAAGCAGCGGGATGCGACCAGTGAAGAAGAGTATCACCGCGCGATCATAAAATACCGAAAAGGAGCATAGGACAGTTTTTGGCTCGACGGTAGCTTCCAGAACATCGTCTGGAGCAGAGGCAGAGAAGGCTTCCTGGTTATGTTGAACATATTCACCAAGCAGAGTGTTGGCAAATTCCAACAGATGCTCCCAGTCCACCTCCTGAGAGTCCACCGGATCCGAAGCAACCTGCGCATAGGAACGATCCGGAGTAACACCTATCTCTTCCGGGGTGTGCTTGGTACGTTTGCCCGCAGGCTGGATGTCAGGACCTGGGGGCAATTCTTCAGTGCACGGAACCATATCCTCGGGTTCCTCAGCATCAGAGTCCGGGCCAAGTGCTGCCACCGTTTGATCTAGGAAATCCAGATCCAAACCAGCCATCGTGTATGACGAACTGATCTCACAGAAGGACTGATCGACACTCTCTCTCTCGCTCTCTCTCTCTGTGTACAGAGCAGAGGGCACGCCAGAGGTGAAGTTGACAGGGCGGTTGCAGACGATTCAGTGAGACAGGCAGGAGAAAAAACACGGCGGATCCGCTGACTTACGGCGCCAGGGGTAGGCTACCGTGGATAGGGCGGCAGAAACAGGGCGTCTGGACAGCTCCGGGAGCAGGCGCGACAGTCAACAACAGGCGTTGATGCAGCCCTCGACGATGATGGACAAAGGCGACCTACCGACGAGCAGAGGCGACTGGGCTGGCGCGAACGGGGGGTGACGTCTGGCAGGGCGTCAGGCGGCGACCTCCTCTCTCTCTCTCTCTCTCTCTCTCTCTCTCTCTCTCTCTCTCTCTCTCTCTCTCTCTCTCTCCCCGGTCACGTTAGAGGGGCTAGATCATGTCAGCACAAAGGCAGACTACTGAAGCCTGTTTTTTTTTTTTCCGTAATACCGAAGCCTCTCTTTTTTTTTCGTAAAAGGTAATTGTATTAATTACGGAAAAAAGGTACAAGATTACATGATTACATGATTACAAGAGGCACGAGGGCCCTAGGCCAACGTGCGGGAAATCCCCGTCCTAATGCACTAAAAAGGTTACACCAATCATGGCAACAACCCAGAGGCAATTGCCATATGCCAGGGATGCAAATCCTCCCGAGGGAGCAAGTCGGAGTGCCGGATGAGATCTAACTGCCAATGCAAGAGCCCTTTAAGCTTGGCAATATGTCTCGGTACATTAGAGGCCGAATCAAAGAGAAAAGCATTACGCGTGGTCCATATGTGCCAGCATCCCCAGTATCTGAAAAAGTGAAATAAGATCTTCATATGTAACTGTGGCGGTGTGGGGTACTTTGGGCGCACAAAAACCCAATCGAAAGGAGTTAGTGAGGACCCCACCACTGCGCGCCAGATTTGCGACAAGAGTGACCGGATATTCTTGGCGAGCGGGTAAGAAAGAAAACGATGTCGGGCCGATTCCGCAGTAGTGGTGCAGAAGAAACAATTGCCATTCGAGATTCGACGCTTGGAAAGGGCCGAGGCAAGAGGAAGACCACCAATCATTACCTGCCAAAGAAAGACCTTGCATTTGAAAGGTGCCTTATTCAGCCAGCCCTCCATCAGCGTTGCCTGCCACCATGACCGCGATTTCCGCAGTCCCCAAACAGTATTAGCTTTCACACCCAGCCATTGGTGATCTTGAATGAGAAGATGATACACCTGATTAGTAGAGGCCTTTTCCAGACTCAACCGGCCTGCAAGGTCCCAGTCCTGCCAAGGACGATCCACAGCCAAAGCAGGAAAGGGTTGCCTACCCTGAAGCTTGGACAAAAGCTTTCCCCATAAACCACGGTATCCGCGCGCGATCCTGAAAAGTCGCCTAGTAGTCCGAAACGATGCAAGGACATTGCGAGTGGCAAGGGTAGCATCCGCAATCGAAGTCACACCTAAACAGGCCATGCGGTTGAATCTCGGTCAGCTGATGTTTGTCTTCCCATGAAAGTAATCTCGATACTGCCAACAATTCCAGCTGAAAGGAGTTAGTCTGCAAGCGGTCCCCCACTGGAGGCCAACGGGCCTTTTGGAGCACCGCTTTCCCAGAGCCGACCAAGTGCAGTAACAAAGAGGAAGAGGGACTGGAAAATCGAGAGTCAGCATTAAGGACATGCCACCAGGAGGCCCGAAGTCGTGTGTTACCATGGCGTAGCCCGCTGTCCTCAAGAAAATAACGGGCTATGATGGTCCACGGGTGATGATCCACATACATGGCACGAAAAAGAGACCAACGAAGAGCCAGCATATGAGTTTCTGCATCCAAAATCGCTCCACCACCCATGCGTTTCGGGGTACATGTATGTGACCATGAAATCCACGAAATGCCTGCCTGCAGTGAATCCTTCTTCCATAGTATGAAACGAATGGGATGAGTGAGAGCCTTCAAAGTAGTAGGCGTCCACGGCAGCAATGGCAGGAAATACGTTAGCATTGGTAGCATAATTGTCTGAGCCACTTTGAGGCGGACATGGAATGGCCACGCTTGCGACTTCCAATACATAAACTTCGCCGCCAGTTTTTGTGAAATCCACTCCAGTAGGTCCTTTGGCCGTACATCCACCCCCAATGGATATCCAAGATGCCTGACAATGGAGCCACGGGAAACCACCTGGCCAGCCAGCCTAATGACTGTAAATCAGGCTCCGTGCAACTAAGAATGGCTGACTTAAAGGCATTGATGCAAAGACCAGAGGCCTGACCAAAGCGCGTCCAAACATCTAATGCCTTTCGAATGTTATCCCTGTCCGCCCGCAAAATCATAAAGGTGTGATCAGCCAAAGATTGGCTAATGAAGTGCTGCCCCAAAGGAAGAGACAATCCTGCCAGTTGAGCAGAAGCCGCCATTGAAGATAGCATTGAAAGGACTGGGTGAGTCGCCAGGGCAAAGAAGAGAGGACTCAAAGGGCAACCCTGTCTGACCGAGCGTGCAAGGACAAATGGCTCTGTAACCCCACCATTGAGCATGACTCTTGAAGAAGTCGCAACACTAATGGTGTAGATCAATCGGGACATCCGAGTACCAAAGCCCATAGCAGGCATGAGATCAGCAATGAAAGACCAGTCCACATAGTCAAACGCCTTTTCCAAGTCCAATTGAATCAATACCACTTCCTGACTGGAGTGCCGCGCATAGTCAGCCATTTGCACATTTAAGATATTATGCAGAATGTTGCGGCCCTTAATGAAACCATATTGGAGAGGATGCACAATAGCTGGAAGGTGCTTGTGAAGCCGATTCGCCAGCACTTTGGAGAAGATTTTATACATCGAGCCCATCAAAGAAATTGGTCTCCAGTGTTGCAGCATGGACAGCGAAGGGACCTTTGGAATCAGTTTGATAAGGCCTTCTTTCCATGAGGAAGGCATGACCCCTGTGTCCCAAACCTGCTGAAACATGACCGCCAATGGTTTCACCAACTGCGTGGCCGAGTTCTCAAAGAATTCATTAGTGAGACCATCCCAACCAGGACTTTTATCCTTAGGCAGGTGCAACAAAATATCCATAACCTCCTTCTCGCAAATATCCGCCTCCAATGTGGCTTGCATATCAAGTGGAACCTGCTGGCGGACCAGATGATAGAAGACTGAGCGGGCATGCGTAACCTGGCTAGAAGGCGAGGGAGAAGAACCAAGAAGTTCCATAAAATAATTTCTGCACATATTGACAATGGTCTGCGGATCAGTGACCATGCGACCTTCCGAATCCTGGAGTCTAGTCATATTTTCGCGAGCCGGAGAAGCATGCAAGGCGCGAAAGAACTTATGAGACTGGCATGCGCTATCTTGCAATGTGTCAGTCAAGTTATGCAGCTTGGCTTGCTGATAAGATTTCAACTGAAACACTTGAATAAGATGGGCCAAACGCCTCTCCAGTGACAGCAGAAAATCATCATCTGGGGAATCCACGAGCAAGGAACGGACCAAAGCCAGTAAGTCCTCTGCTGCATATCGACGTCGCCAACAAAGAGAGGCATGATGAATCCCATACTGCCGAGCAACCCGCTGCACATTAGAGAGCAGTCGTGCAAATGAAGCCAAGCCCTCAGAGTCGAAGTACAATAAGAACCTCTCAATTAATTGCTGCATATAGCCCTGAAAAATTGGATGCTTCAAATAAGAGGAGTTGAAACTTAAAGGGAGCCTATCCAGCAACTGCATAAAAGGTGCAATAGGTTGTGCCCGCATCTCAAGCTGGAGGGGGAAATGGTCCGACAACGCATATTGCTGCAAGACCTTCATTTCCAGCATCTCGGGAAGAAAATCATCCCCCTGCATGATATACATTCGGTCCAACCGCGACCAAGTAGTTGCATATTGGGCGGAATGAAAAGTAAACCCTGAAAAAGAAGGGTGAAGCCACGACCAAAGATCTTGCTTAAGTATGTGCAAAGCAAAGGAATTCCACACCCGGCTTTCCGGCGTATCCATTACCGAATGCCCTGAAGTGGACTGAGAAGAGTCAACACACATATTGAAATCTCCCATCAAAAACCCCCTTCGGCCAAGTGACATGGAGCCCTGCAAAGTCGACCAAAGATCCCGTCGGGATGCGGGATCATTCGGAGCATAGAGGCCCAGCAACCATAAAATCTCTCCTTCAAATAAGACTTCGATTACCAGAAAGCGGCCCTGCACATCATTTTTAACAAGAACAGGCTGGTATTTCTCATGGACAATCATCAGCACGCCCGAATAGTGCGTGGCATGTGTCCCTGTATAAAACAGACGGAATCCATGACAATCCACAACTTTTCCTGCTTCACTGTGACTTTTTTGCTCAACTGCACACAATACATCCCACTGGTTCTCATGCAAGACAGTCCACATGGTATGTTGCTTATGGCGAGAGCAAATGCCTCGCACATTCCACGTGGCTATCTTCATATATCTTCAAAAAAAGGAAAGTCAGGAACGAGGCGCCTGTTGCCTCGATTTCACCTTTTCTGCGAGAGCATCCAGGACACCCTCATCGAGAAAATCAACCAATACTGCAAACGAATTTTGGTGACCTGCTTTAGAGGTAGAAGGAAAATCCACTGCCTTGGGAGTGGGGCGGGGATAACGCCGATCCCAGGGTGTAATCACATTACCTTTTGTATCAAACGCCAGCTTAGCAGGTGGGCCCTTGGGACCGTCTGTATAGACTTTCCTTGTAGACTGATTACGGGAGGCAGACGGGGCCATCGTACGTGTAGCCTGCTCTGAAGTGAACATTTCTTTCCTGCGCATATACGTGCGCACAGAATCCTGCGAAGCATTAGGCCCAGGATCCGCCAGGGCCTGCATCCAACTTTTTACCTTTTTTTTTACGTGCCTCAATCCAATCGGTGCTACGTGAATCCAAACCCAGGACCTGTTGTTTGCCTTTATCCACGACATTAGGTGGCTGAAGGGTCTCCTGTGTCGGGGCATCAAGCACCATGTCATCCTTAGGCAGCACAACCTGCGCATCCTCGGAAGACGGTTGCCTTTCAGGGCATTCGGCCATAAAATGCCCCAATTTACCACATGAAAAGCAGTGTCCTGCAAAGTTGCCCCATTTCAAGCGAAAATGCAAAGGATGCATGCCAGAACAATTGAGGCGAAGCCACGCAGGCCTTTTCCTGGTCGTGTCCCATAACATGCATTAACGGTTTCGATTCATAGCCCTGAGGCTTGGGGGAACCAACACCGTTCCCACAACTGCCATCGCATCCTTCAACAATGGCCAATAGACCGCCGGACAATTTTCCACTTCCACCCACACCGGGCATTCTCGTTGAAGCAGACGCTGGAAGTCGGCCATAGGGCGCCATGGTACAACATGGACCAAGCGGCGATCAAAGAATAATGGCAACTTCGACAGTAGCTCAGCCCGATGTGTTTCCGATTTCAACAGCACCTCATAAAAGCCGCGAGGTCCAAGGAAGATCTCCTCAACACACTCCCCTTGCAATAAATGGTGCATCCACTGGCGAATATGGGACAGCACTGGGATCCTGACAGTGAAGAAAAGTATAACGGCACGGTCATAAAACACCGAGAAGGACCCCAAGACTGATTTCGGGTCCACCGTGGCTTCCAGCACATCATCAGTTCCCGCGTCAGAAAAAGTTTCATTATTATGCTGGACATAATCGCCAAGCAGCGTATTGGCAAAGTCCAGCAAATGCTCCCAGTCAATCTCTTGCGAATCCACAGGATCAGAGGCAACCTGCGCATAGGAACGTTCCTGAGGACCCATTGGCTCGTCAGAAGTATGCTTGGAGCGTTTGCCCGCAGGCGGCAGTTCAGAACCCGGAGGCATCTCCTCCGTGCATGGCACCATATCCTCCGGCTCCTCTATATCAGAATCAGGGCCAAGGGCTGCCACCGTCCGGTCTAGAAAATCCATATCCAGGCCAGCCATACTGCTGTCTTCTCTCTCTGACGTGACCTTTCCTTGCAATCAGATTTCTCTGTCTTTGCAGATGCCTGTATGCAAGCCTTTTGACCGCAGGTCTAAGCCTGTAAGTCTGGGGGCCTGTAACTATCTGCAGAAGGGCGCACAGGGACTGTGTTGAAGTCTGGGCTGCTCGCATAACAGGTCTGTACCTGACTGGCAGTGAGAAGGCTGTTCATACAGGGGCAGGGCAGAACTGCACTGGCGTAAGGTCGTCTACTGCAATCGATTTGTCTTTCCTCAGCAAAGTCGTCCCTGATGGCGGGCAGGACGGATGGCAGGTCACACGACAGGTCAGAGGGGGCACACAGGCGGTGCAGACGCAGGCGAAGTCAATCGGCTGGCGACGGGCGCAGCAGACCAACAATGAGAAGGCGGGGTGCAGCAAACAGGCGAGGGTTGTAGGAGCAGGCGACGGGCGCAGGTGCAAGCGACGAGTGCAGAAGCAAGCGACAAGCGCAGGTGCAGGCGACGGACAAAGGAGCAAACAACGGGCGCAGGAGCCGTCGATAGCGCGTAGCAGACCCACGATAAGGAAGTCAACGGGGCAGTGGCCCAGCAACGACTGGGGTTGACGGCAGGGTTCGACGGTTGTGCAGGGGCCAAAATCGAGTCGTTAGGTCACGGGGGTGCCAGGTCCGCCATCGCATGAGCTCTTCGTGTCACATACCGAAGCCTCTCTCTCTCTCTCTCTCTCTCTCTCTCTCTCTCTTCATAACAAGAATTGTATTAATTACGAAAACTCTCTCTCTCTCTCTCTCTCTCGCTCGCTTTATTCTTGAATCTTTCAAGACTCAACTCTCTCTTCACTCTCTAAGCAAAGTATTGTGCATGTAGATGGGCCCCTCAAATGTGGTGCAAGTCGCTACTGATAATGTGGGGGTCCATAAACCATATCCATTGCAAGCTTGGATCACTTCTTGATAACTTGATTCCAAGCATGGATAAATGTAAACGTCCATACCACCTCCATATTGATCTCGATAATGAGTATGCACATGTTTGCAAAAGAAATAAGGTGACTGGTAACATACCAAGTGTGTTGGAAGTAATGAGATCAAAGCCCATAAAAATATCAATTTATGGACTAATGGCAGGTTGTATCGTATGGATCCTACAACAAGAAGCACCTGTCCATTCTCTTCGTATTCCTCATTTGCTAGGGTTTGTTGGAGATGATTGTCAAGGTCTTCTAGCTTATACTTAGAATCTAGTAGGCCATTCAAATATTTCGAAGCTAGAGAACCAATGGTTACACCAAGAAATAGATGTAGTGAGAAAACAATTAGAGGAGAGCTAAGGAAAATAAGGAGTCTCAAAACCCAACTACATTAGCTAAAGGGAAGGAAACCAATTGTCGACACATGGAGCGATTGATTGCCACCTTCTTCATGGTAAAGGTAAAGGTGCTCATCAATTTCTTCAATTGCTCTTGACCAATGGGTGGAATATGCTGAGAATTGTTGAGGGAATGTCGAAGGATGAGAGATAAAATCTGCTAAAAAGAGTATCTTTTCAACCATAGCTATGATGGCAATTCTGATGGAAGCAATAGCTTTGGAAGGGGGATAAAACTGCATTGTGACTACTAAGCCCTCCTCTCTATTGCTGCCTCTCACCACAGAGGCAGAGAGAAACCTGCTGCCCCTATCCTTGTGCGATTAGTTGTCATCTCTCTTAGAGCTCATCCAATGGTGGCTCCATCCTCCTCAGTCTTTGAATGCTCGAATGACCCTCAAGCAGCCCCCAACTAACCTTCTCTCAGCTTGCATGGGTAATTTTGACAATTGGCAATCTCTTTTGCCACTTGGCAGCCTTCTAATTGTAATTTTCAGCTTTAATTAATTAATTTTCAGAATTTAAATTCTCAAATGTTATAAGTTATCTATTTGACCTTACCCAAGAATTGGCTAGTGCCCATTCACACCCCCCGTGGGACATGTAATGGTCCCAACATTAATTTGCCTTGGACTAGTATTAATTTATTAATTAATTTCTAGTTGCACTATGTTACCATAGGACATTTAATGGCCCAATTAATGGCCTAAACCCCAAATTGAGACCAAGTACCCACAAGTACTTTCCCGACATAACTTTATAGAACTTTTACCAATGTCACTCACTATTCACTTGGATTGCTGAAGTTGTCACTGTAACTTGACTAACTTGCACTTCACATGTGCACCTCACATGTACACAACTTAATAATGCCAAAGCTAAGCATTAAAAACACACATCCTCGTAACAATGTTACTTGGACAATGTACCTTGTGGAAAAATTGTTCACTTGCCCAAGCACCTTTTCACAAAGATGATGATGATCATGCAACACAAAGGGTAGGTACAAGAGGAAAGGGGGGCTGATGTCAAAGACAAATGCCAATACCTATAGATACCAACATAGTTTCCATGAGTTTTAGAAACGGGAGTTTCAGAAATAGGAAGAAACAAAGTTTTGAAGTTTTGATTATTTGAAGTTTTTGTGGAAATTAAGTTTTGAAATATATCATTAGTATAAATAGATAGTAATTTTGTGTGTATGTGTGTGTGTGTGTGTGTGTGTGTGTGTGTGTACACTCACATAGAGACACACATATACCCACATGAGATGGTATTCCAAACATGTGATGGTACAAGGATGAAGCTTAGATTTGGGAGTGAGAGTGTGCAATGTTAAGGCTTGGCAAAGAGGGGACACATCTAGTGTTCCGAAGAATGAGCACAAGAAGCACAACATGCAATAGATGAAGTAGAGACAAAAGATGAAATGAGAAGGCGAAAGCAAAATGGTGGCTCAAACGGTTAATTTTCTACCCTAAAAAACTCAACTGCCCCAAACGCATTTCTGAGAATGGTTAGAAACGGTTGTTTCATTTCTTGGCTCTCAATACACAATTTCTAGAAACTATGGATATTACATGATGGTCAAGGACCCGCTCTCAAACATGGGTGTTGATGTCGAAGGAGAAAGCGGAACTAGATGTTGGTCTTCATGTGGTATTGAGAACCATGAAGAAAGATGAAGATGAAACACCATGTGTGGAGGAGCTAGGGATTAGTAGTCACCGTAATAGCATCAAGAGATGCCACAAAATGAGGCTCAAGGGAAGCCTCCATGCTAGTAGAAGAGTAAATCTTTGAGATGGTAGGTGGATGCTGGGCAGCTTGCGCAACAACCAAATGTAGGCTAGAAACTGTCTTCTAGGATATTGGACATTAGGGTGGCCTGCTACAACAGCAAACAGAGAAACATGGAGCAATAGCAATGAAGGTGGCATAGTACGGGGGAGTTTCGGAAACGGGGGAAACGGAAACAGGAAAAACCGGAGTTTCGGAGTTTTGGTCAAATTTTGAAAACAGGGAAACGGCATTTCCGATTGTATACTAAAATAAATACAGTATTATGTGGGTATGTAAATATATCAATGCCTACAACAACATGTACCCAAATTTCATACAAAACTTTGAGTCTTCATGTCATATGATTGAAATCATGATTCATTACACATGTCACGACTCATGAGTGAAGATTTAGGAGTCAAGACTCAATGGTTGAAACTTAAAGACAGCTTAACACAATTAAGACTCAATTTTCAACACTTAAGGCAACAAAATGAATTATAATTTATGACCCATGAATCATCTATGATCTAAAGAGCAGTGAAGACTGACATCAAGAACAGTAGAGTTTGACATTAAGAACAATGGAACAAGAATCAAGATGCATAATAAGTGAAATCAATATACACTGATACATGTAACTATGTCATGTGAATAATCTGTAAAAACTCCAAAGTCCAGTGAGCACTGAGCACTATGTACTAGTCTCTAGACTCTAGTAACTACCGAGTAAAGTATCAATATCAATGAACAACTCGCAACTGTAGTTTGGACTCTGCAATGCTAAATTGACTCCTGTATATCACAAGTCATGACTCATCTGGACTCCAAGGATCTGTGTACCATCTCCTCGTTTGACTCCAAGAACCATGATCAAGAAGTTGATGAAGTATCCTTAGCCTAGCCTCGGACTCATCCTTTGACTCTACCTATGATGCACGACCACGTGTGGCCCTTGCTCTAGTGGCTCTAACCCTCCTTTGTGCATGAGTCTCATGCACTGGTGTCGATAGCTCCCCATAGAGCATGGAGTAGATATCCCACTCCTCCTATGGTATTTGTGGGATGTCATGCACCTTCTCTATATCAATCTTGTCAATATTCACTTGTAAAGGTGAATGAAACAAAGATATATCATATGAGAGAAGATTCAACATGTTCAATGCTCATATATATCACAATTTACAATCCATCTTCTAAGCAATGTCAAGTGTCAAGGTTAAAAAGTTAATTATACATAATACTAATCAATATCAATTTACTTGTGAAGGCTCAAGGGACAGAGCGGTCTTCTCAAGAAGCTGGAGATTGCAATAGCAAAACACTAAATGCTCTAGTTGGGTAGTTGAGCTTGTTTTTCTTTTTGGTGTGGAAGTGGGCCCATGTGCTTCAGTTTCTCTCAGTAGGCCCTGAACTACAGTCTTGCAAGAGGATACAAATGGCAATGTGTTTCTATTTAAATTTAAGAGATTAAGGTTAAGTAATTGGCAATTACTATTAGGCAAGCTGCAAAATCATCATTTAAGTACGCAATAGATTATAGATTCTGTTACCTAGGTTGCATAATGCATTAGATTATCAAGATTCAGAATATAAAAGTCACCAGTCACATATCAAAGTAGGAGCACAATTGCCATATTTCTTCCACCAAGAGATAAGTTAAAGCTGTGTCTCTCAAAGCCTAGCTATGGATTGGCCAAAATGAAGAAAATAATTGCGGAATACTAGCAAATCATCCTCTCTACTCTTCTCATCATATCTATATCATCCCCTATGAGACGTCTCATGTACTCCATGAAGCCCTTCTCTAACTTCTCACTAGTATATTGCTCCTCGCTGCACTAAAGGGGATGCAAGATATGTGCGACATGGATTGGTTTATGGAATCAATCCCATCGCACATTCCACATTGCATGAATCTCATCAATCCTTTAGAACCAAGGATGATAGATCATAGATAAAATAAGTTAAAAACTTAGAAGTTAGAATAATGATCAATCATCAAAGGGTCGTTAGCACTAACTAATTACATGTGTAAAAGTTAAATAATAACTTACTTATCTTGGGGCAAAAAGAGCCTTTGGAGACTCTCTCACTCCATGTGAGCCATTCTTGGCATGCAATGGTCCGTATCAAATTTGGACGGACCCGTATCAACCTCTCCAATACAATAAACATATAGACAAATCTAGTGGTATAGGGCTTCAATAGCTCAAGTGCGCTATTGACTCAAAACATACTTGTGATGAATAGCCTTTTGTTCACAAATCTTACCATGCTTGTTGCCGTCTTGAAAATGTCATCCATTCAAGATATTTGCCCAACATCTTCAATAAGCAAGTCAAGGCAATGGGATACACATAGAGTATGTACTATATTGGGAAACTCCTCCTCAAGCATACGTCTCATAGACACACAATTGCTTTCATTATCTGTTATCACTTGCACCACATTTTGTACTCCTACGTCCATGATGATCTATCGCATGTGCTTCCAAATGAAAGCTCCTGTGATGGTAAGACCTAAGACAGAGGCATTGATGGCCTTAATGAACATGGTGCCTTTACATGAAGATACCAAAACATCGTGACCATACCTTCGGCGCATATCTGACCATCCATTGCATAATATTGTGCATCCATATTTTGCCCATGTCTCCTTCAAGGGCTCCAATTGAGTCTCTATGGATGCTTTCTTATTTCGAAGCTCCCGTGTACGTAATGCATCCATAGATGGGCCTTCCCAATCACACCCTATGCGGCTCACTACCTTGATTGTCTTCTTCCATTGATGTGTAGTGGCTGTTGAGCTAAAACATGCATTACTTGTTGATTAGCCTCTTAAACAGCCCCAAAACACACTAAAAATGCTCTTTTAGAGTAAAACCCTAAAACGGGAGTGGTTTGAGAGAGTTCAGTGGAAACCTTAAAACGGGGAGTGGTTTGAGAGAGTTCAGTGGAAACCCTAAATTTTGGGGCGCCCTTACACATCTATAAATAGACAGGCTGCCCCCATTTAGCCTTATTGCGTTTGTATAGGTTTCTCACTCCACATGTAGATTTCAGCCATTAGTCTCCTCGCACGTGGCTGTCCGAGACTGCTGCCACTCCATCTGTGTTTGCTCTTGCTGCTGGCGTTAGCTGCTGGCGACATCATCATTTGTTGCGATCTGATCATCCAGTCATCGCCAGCTACATGAGGCACTGTTTCAGCTTGCTGTTTACAGCAGACTGTGCACAGTTTCCAGCCTTTGATCGGTGGTACACTGCTGCGTCTACCAGTTTCTAGCCTCCAGACTGCTACATTTTGGAGACCAGCCTGCTACCATTCACTATTCAGTACTCCTACACTCCGACTGGTAGTCACAGACTTGGGATCCGTCTCTGGAGGATGTCACACTCGGATATTGCTCTGCCCTTGAGAACACTATACACTCTTACATCCATTTACAACATTCATTCACTTCAGAGTTGTATTCTCTCTCTCCCTTCTTCTGTTTGTGTTTGCGTTTCTGTGTTTGAGTTTTGAGTTTTGCGTTTAGGGTTTGAGTTTTACCCTTTGTGTTTGTGTTTGTCTCTCTGTGTTTATGTCGTGGTCGTACACTCTGTGTGTCCTCAGTGCAAACCCTAGTAGTTTTCTTCACATGGTATCAGAGCCGGTGCTCTTGTAAAGAGTATCCTGCAGCTATTGTGGAGAGCTAGTCGTTGTGCGAGGCTCACAATATGACTCGTAACTGAATGACAATGTCCCAGACACCTTCTTCTCCAATTCCTATGATGTCTTATCAAGCTTCTCCATCATTGGAGGCCTTGAGATGGCATTATGGACTCGTGAGGAGGACGACACTCCACCTTCACCAGATTTCACTAACATGATAGAGGAGGACTTTGAGGAGTACTATCGCAATAAGTACGGTGATATTTATACCCCTCCTACCAGTTTTGCTACCACATTCGGACCGGTTGGTGAGGCTGGCCACCTCTCCGATAATGGAGGACAGACGGCATTCAGAACGTCTGGCGATCCATCTTTATCATCTCAACCAGGTCCAATGTCAGGTTTGTACAATTCTTTTGTGTTGCATGAATCAAAATCCTCTCCTATTTCTGCTTTTGAGATACAGGATCCAGATGGCTTTGCGTATGTGAACTTCAATAGAGGGGGCTTATGAAGCAGACGGAATTCAGGCACATGTATAGCTTCTGTTTCATTTGAGGATATCACATACACTTCCCACTTCCCTCCCATCCCACCCTCTTCTATATCACACCTTAATCACCTCTCGTCATCTTTCCAAAACCTTGGATTACACTGCACATTTGCATCACACACCCTCGGGGTTGGATCTTCCATCTCCGCTCCTAGCACATTTTCCTTCTCCACCCCATTCTCTACCTCTTTGCACCATGGTCTTCGTTAGGGGGAATGCCACCCTTTAACACAGTCTTTGACCTTTCAGCAAATGAGCACACCCATAACTCTTGGATCGACTGTGATGGGCATCCCCCTCACTATCCCCAGCTTCACATCTCAAATGACCACTCATACGCAGGGGTTTCCATCCTCAGCTTATGGTGCGTCTTCACACTCTCCTTGGGTTACATCTACGTAGGGATTCCCATCTTCTACTCCCCGTATCCCCATCCCAACTCCTTGGGTTCCTTATGTGGCTACTCTGCCCATGTCTAGTCAGCCCATCCCTACCTATGGATCCACCTTGCACACTACCCGTATGCCTGGTGGGCACTTTGGGGCCCATTCCCAAGTGTACTCCACTCCCCCATCCTACCCACACTACGCTTTTTCACACTATCCATCTCCGGGTACTACCACTTCTGTTGCAACGGCTAAGAATGTCTTCACGGATAAGACACGTTTTAACGGGTCAAATTTAACCACTTGGTCTAATTTCATGCAACAAGTGTTTGAGTCTCAGGGTCTTTGGGACCTCGTCATTGGTCTAGGTCCTATTCCGGACCCTCGACTAGCTCACCCTGACTACATCCATCAATGGAGAGCCTGCAATGCCACAGCCAATGTTGAGTTGATGCAAGGGTTACTTCTTGAGTTTCACTCTTAGTTGCAGCACTTCCCACTCACATTAGAGCGTTGGAGTCACCTTCTCGACCGCTATGCGGCTCGTGGTCGTACTTGGTGCATCAATCTCAACTTTGAGCTTTAAGAGTTCTCTATTAAGGAAGGGGATGGTCTGAAAGTCAAGCTGGCTGAATATAGGCAGTTACTTGCCGAGTTCGCCACTACTAGCTTTCCAAAGTCAGATGACGATTAGGTTACATTCTTCTTGAATAAGTTACCTGAAAAATACTTCAATTTTATTCAACACGTCATCTCCCAACCTTCTACGAGTTCGAGTGCCAGTTCTTGCGTTACGCAAGGCTGCATGATCAAGTCCACAAGAAATCCTTATCATAGCCTTATTCAGAGTAGAGGGGGTTGGTTGCCTCTTCTTCGGGAGGGAAAACCACCAGTGGCAAGAACTCGCAAGATGCGAAGGCAAGCCAATCAAAGGGTGACTCCTCTTCCTCAGATGGAACCAAAGAATCTAGATCTATATGGTAGCAACTACCTAAGAAAACCGGTTTTGCACACAATGCTAGAGAGCAGGCCATATGGATGAGGAGTGTCGCTCCAAGGCCCAAAGCCTTCCACCTAAAAAGCCTCAGCAAACCGTTGCGATTGCACAGTCCAGTGGGGCTACGCCTTTTGCTCTTGCTTCATGTGCTCCTTCAGCACCCGTTGTTGCTGCTGGACATGTGGCTCGAGTATAGCCTTAACAGCCCATCTCTTTGACTACCCCTGAGGGACTGGCTAATTGGTGCGCAGGTTTCAATCCCGTTGCACTTCATGCATCCATCTCACTTTCCTCTCCACCTCGTCAGGCGTTTCCTTGGTAGAGCCTTGCTACTGGACATACGCGACGGTGACCACCTTCTTAGACTAGCATGTCTCTAGGTCCTTTCGGATACTCTAGGTCAGCCTAGCATTCCTTTTTTGCACTCTTAGCATCGGGCCCATAGGATTCATTGTCCTTAGCTTTTCCATTCTTTTGTCTTCCGCTGCATTTACTCATACACATACACATTCATTGCATTTCTTTTGCATTAGATTTTCTTTTTGTTATGTTTTTCTTTGAAGCATCTCATCATTAGCCTATGTGTTTGCAGATTTTCATCTCTTTTGCAGGGTTTTGTCTTTTAGTGTAGGGTGAACTTGCAGATTGCTTTGGTTCTACCTGGGCTAGAGATGTGGGGATGTGCACCATTCTTTTCATGGTTTCATCATTCTAGGAGTACTTGCTCTTCTTCCAGCATGGCGGTTTCCCCTCCCGAGGTGGATCGTGCAACATCTCTCTTGATGCTATCATGGCAGTAACTTCTACCTTGCTCTTCTAGCGGGGTGCTTCATCCACTTTCTCTTCTTTCATTTCATATGGTTCTCGGCACCATACGAAGACCGACATCAGGCTTCTCTTTCTTCTTCGGCATCTACATCCAGGTTGAGAGGGGGTTCCTACCCTTCTTGGTATTCTCCAGGCTTGAACACTTTGTCTTCGACATCGGCTTCTTCCCCCTATTGTGCCTTACCCTTTGCATTGCATGATTTCATCATCTTTGTACTAGGGCGCTTGGGCAAGTGAACAATTTTCTCATGAGGGACACTGTCCAAGTGGCACCTGCTGCATGAGCATTCTTCAGCATGTAGTATACTTTGCATCTCATTGTGCAGAGCACCACTTGAGCAGATCGTAAGTTGTTTCCATTGGCGACTGTCCAACCCTCAAGACTACTGCCACTCGGTCCGTGTTTGCTCCTGCTACTGGCGCCTTCATCCATGTTGACATTAGCTGCTAGCGACATTATCATCTGCTGCGATATGACCATCCAGTCATCGCCAGCCACATTAGACACTGTTTCAGCTTGTTGTTTATAGCAAACTGTGCACAGTTTCCAGCCTCTGATTGGTGGTACATTGCTACGTCTACCAGTTTCTAGCCTCTAGACTGCTACGTTTTGGAGACCAGCCTGCTGCCATTCACTATTCAGCACTCCTACACTCCGACTGGTGGTCAGAGACTTGGGATTCGTCTTCGGTGGATGTCACACTCGGATATTGCTCTGCCCTGGAGCACACTATACACTCTTACATCCATATACAGCATTCATTCACTTCAGAGTTGTGTTCTCTCTCTCCCTTATTCTGTTTGTGTTTGAGTTTCTGTGTTTGAGTTTTGAGTTTTGCGTTTAGGGTTTGAGTTTTACCCTTTGTGTCTGTGTCTGTCTCTCTGTGTTTCTGTCATGGTCGTACACTCTGTGTGTCCTCAGTGCAAACCCTAGCAGTTTTCTTCACAGTGGCCACATTGAAAGGGATAGCACACTAAACAAATAAGTGTGCGAGTTTTCTAGTTATGTCCACAATTGCTTGCCTTTGAAATCCTGCATGGACTCTTGCACCATGCAAGGAGCCCTTTTGCCCACCACCACTAGAAGATGGCAATGGGGTCCTTTTTGCACTTGGATCCGATACGGACATGGATGCACTTCTTTTTGATGGGCCATTGGCACCTCCAATTTGGCTAGCGCCACTAGGCCCACTAGCCTCTCCTTGCCCCACTTGTGCTTCATTAGCTCGATGTGGTATTGGATGAGAGGATTCATCCTCTTCTAGCTCAATACCCATATGCTTTTAGCACCAAAGATGGAGACTTACCATTACTTCTGTTGGCACATTTGTGTAAGACCCAATCTCTTTGTTGGGAACGCATGCCAAGTGGTCTTTTACGCGCGTTACACTTCCCAATTTCCCCAATCGACAATAGTTGGACTGCTACTTGCCTGATCCGCCGAAGCCCTCGTATCCCTTGATTGGAGTGACATGCCTCCAATATGGATCCGGCGCCATGACTAGGTAATGGGAGGAGGAGGAGGAGGAGGAGAAGGAGGAAGAGGAGGAGGAGGAGGAGGAGGTGGTGGTGGTGGTGGTTGGTGAGCTCGAGTGCAACTTGCAAGACGGAGGAGAGTCAAGATGATCGCGATTCAGACCCGTGTTTTCTCCATGAATAACTCGCTATATATTGCCCATTTCGGACCGCAGGACACTGAAACGTCGATCTGCAAAGCAGATAGAAGCTTAAAATAGTGTGCCTTGGATTGGTGATGGCATGGCAACAGTAAGCTGATGGATGAACTTGCAAAAGAAGGGATGAACAAAGTGGTTGGACAATCTCTTTTTTATACATATGATCCTCCCAAAATTAGGCTTTTGGTTTATGGGACACACAAACTTAATTAGTGAGTTTTGGGGTTGTTTTAAAGAGCTAATGAATATCTCATGTGTAATATATCTCTTTTGGCTTAACATCTTGCATTTCACAAGTTTGTTCATGTCATGGGACACAAACTTAATTAGTGAGTTTCGGGGCTGTTTTAAAGAGCTAATGAAGATTTCATGTGTAATATATCTCTTTTAACATCCTGCACTTCACATGTTTGTTCATGTCATCTTCTCATTTCTAGCTTGTTTTTGCCTATTCAGCTTTCAATCCTTAGCTGTCATCATATTTCTCTTTCCATAATCTCTTGCTGTCATTTTCTTTATTTGCAAGGGATGGGATGTCACGAGGGCTTGAAAGTCAGTTAGTTCACAATGATGGACCAAGGACCTTGAGAACTCAATGCGTGTCAAAGGCAAAAGTTTTAATAAGTTATATTAGTTAGGTAGTACTAGGTGGTGCCTAGTGGATAGAACTTGGCCTAGGAGTGCTACATCTGTTGGCGATTGGAAGTATTCATTTGTAGATCGGTTTCAACAGAGGGAGAAGTGCGCCATCTTTCTTGGACTCGCCTTTGCAAACACGCAGATATAAGGACAAGGGGACCAAGAGGGTTGTCCCTAAAGAGAGCACAAGAGATTAGGGCTAGATGATGACCTAGTGCATTTAATAGTAGACCATACTCCCACCAATGACCCACCAAGCTAGCATCGGCCCCTAGGAACTACTTAGGATCTTGTTGTAGGAGCCTCCACCTAGGTATCACATTTTACATTGCCCTATACTCACTTCATGGTATTACATTTGCACGGCATTGTTATGTCTCGCATACATATAGCTTCATGTTCCAAATAGACGTACTTGTATACATTGAGGGCTTGCCCAAATGATAATGCCTAGACTTATTGCACATCTAGATAGAATTTTGCATTTTTTCGCTTTTATGATATCATGAGGATATTCCTTTATACACGGATATGTTTCATTGTATCATATCAAATGACTAATAAAGTACAAAAGTCATGGCAAAGAAGCAACAGAATTTCCATATGCCAAGGGATCAAGTCCTCCCTAGAAGATAAGTGTGTTGGAGAAGGTCCACTACCAATGTAGGGTATCCTTCAGCCTAGCAAGATACCTCTGAACACCAAAAGCATAATAAAAAAGAAAAGCATCTCGGGTGATCTAATTGTGCCAACAGCCCCAAAATCAAAGAAAAGAGAAAAAAATATTTATATATTTACCTCTAGTCACGACATTGTTAGGCATTAAAGACTTGTTTTAGAAGGTAGTCCTAGTAACCCTATTTTGCTAGCCTGCTAGGCAGCTATTTTATGAGTCCTTGCTAGTGTGAGGCAGTTAGAGAAGCCTACCAAAGTATAAAGAAGAGGAAAATTTGAATATGCTTGAAAGATAAACCAATACATAGGTCTGTAGAAAGAGGTTCTAACCCCTTAAATTAGAAAAAAAAAGGAAGAAATAACTTATGAGCTGTTGATTATCGCCTTGCAGAGGCTTGGTAGGTTCTTGGGGACGAGTTAGACGAGGCCTTGTCTTCCTTGAGATAGTAGCTAGCCAAAATGAAGAAATAATGAAGATTGGAGCGAAAATAAAAGTTAGTGTAAAAAACGGATTAAGTGTCCCCTTGTGAGAGCTCGATAGGTTCTTGGGTACTGAGTCAAGACATATAACTATAATCAAGTAATTGTCAAATCCAAGTGGCTACCCTTAGATAGAATGCATAAAACTAAAATGACAAGCTGTTGTAATACATTGTAGTAATATGCCAATAACCAGGTGTGAGTAACCAAGAAAGAAAGACCAAGAACAACCGTCACGGAAAGATGTCACAGGTGTAGTGTGTCAATAACCAAACATGTGGTAGACATAGACATCATGCACATAGGAGATCTCAAGGTACAGAGAGGAGAATTGCCAAATGCATAACCCACTGAGCAAAGCTCAATACATAACCCAATAGCATATAAATATCAATGACAACACATTGACAAGGTAAGTACTAGGATCAAAGTAAGTGATCAAATCAGCCCACTCTAGGGTAACTGCATTAAATACATATCAAGAGAGCATGTACATGAAGTAAGTGTCCCACAGTCTTAGTGAAAGTAAGCTCAAGCTCAACTGCATAAATCCAAAGCTCTATGGAACATCCAATGTAGCGCAGGTAACTTCCACTGTAGCAAAGACGCGGAGGAAATTGCCATATGCCAGGGACGTAAGTCCTCCCTAGAGAGCAAATCAGAATGGTGGAGAAGAGCTAACTACCAATACAAGAGGCCCTTAAGCCTCGCAATATGCCGCTGAACATTATAGGCGGAGTCAAAAAGAAAAGCATTCCGAATGGTCCAGTTATGCCAACAGCCCCAATATCGAAGAAAGTGATACATGAGCTTCATATGTGGCTGTGCCGGAGTGGGGTATTTGGGCTGGCCAAAAACCCAATCAAAGGGGCGCAGGGTGAAACCAACCACCCCTTGCCAAACAGCCGACAAAAATAACCAGACTTTCTTAGCGATGGGGCAAGAAATGAATCGGTGGCGGGTGGATTCCACAGTAGTGGTGCAAAAGAAACAGGTGCCATTAGAGATTCGTCGCTTGGAAAGAGCTGAAGCAAGCGGAAGACCACCAATCATCACTCTCCAAAGAAAGACTTTATATTTAAAGGGTGTCTTGTTCAACTAGCCCTCCATCACAGTTGCCCTCCACCATGACCGGGATTTACGCAATCCCCATAAAGCATTTGCTTTAGTAACTAGCCATTGATGATCTTTAATCAGAAGATGATAGACTTGGTTAGCAGAAGCTTTGCTTAAATTCAGCCGGCCTTGCAGGTCCCAATCCTGCCAGGGATGATCCGAAGCAAGGGCAGGAAAGGGTTGCCGGCCTTAGCAGAAGCTTTGCTTAATTTCAGCCGGCGTTGCAGGTCCCAATCCTGCCAGGGATGATCCGAAGCAAGGCCAGGAAAGGGTTGTCGGCTCTGAAGCACCCTCAAAAGCTGTTCCCATAAAGGCCTATATCCATGAGGGATCCTGAAAAGCCTCCTAGCTGTACGAAACGATATAAGCACATTGCGATTGGCAAGGGTGGCATCCGCAACCGAAGACAAGCCCAAACGTGCCATCCGGTTGAATTGTGGTCTAAGCTCATGTTTACCTTCCCACGAAAGTAAACGCGAGACTGCCAGTAATTCCAATTGAAAGGAGTTAGTAGCTAAGCGATCCTCTGTTGGATGCCACTGAGCCTTCTGGAGGACGTGTTTCCAGGAACATACCAAATGAGTAAGCAGCGATGAAGAAGAACTAGAGAACCGCGAATCAGCAACCGCTTGTGTATGTTATGGGACACTGTAAGGAAAAGGCCTGCCTGGTTACGCCTCAATTGCTCCGGCATGCATAAAAATCTCTCTCTCTCTCTCTCTCTCTCTCTCTCTCTCTCTCTCGCCTCTTTCTCTCTCAACCTTCTCTCTCTCAAGCATACATGCCTTTTATTTGTATGATCATTCATGTATGATGTATCCACTCCTATGTATGTACTTGTAAGTTATAGCGCATGTTGCGCATGCGGCATATGCCATAGAGGTTTTGGTGTGTTACCCTCAAGTACTCATCTTTTATACTCCAATAGCATTGCTATTTAGACTTTAAACATCTGTTCTATCATCTATAGTTCAAAATAATGAAGTTAAATTTTTTTTTTGGTACTAATATCGTACCGTACAAAATCTTAAGGTACCATTTAGTACCGTATTTTATCGTACCGTACCGTACCGTACTTTTCGTACCTGACAACTATGACCATACCATCCATGCACCAAAATAGAATTCCCAAAGTATCAAACATGCATGATGAAATTTACGTTTGTTGTCCAAACCATAACTGTTCTGCTCTATGTGAAAGAGAGAACAAAAAACCTACATAGAATTAACTGTGAGTGCCCAGATCTATAGCTCTCGTCATGCTCTTCATTTCTAGCCATAGAATGACTAAATCTGATACTGTATGCAAAAGTTATGGCCAAAATATAACAGTTCTATCAAGTCTCCATAGCTATCCACGACTTCTACAGCGTGCTCTATATTCACTCAAAATGGATAAAATGGCTGCTTCTTAGCTTAATAAGCTCAACAAGCACTCAACAAGGCTCAACTAAGCCTTGGAAAGCTCGTCAACAAGCACAGAGCAAGCTGGAATAAGTCGGAAGAAGGGAAGACTCAATGCATACCTCGGGAGAAAGAAACAATGACTACTATGAAATCTTGAGTTGAAGCTTTGAATTTAAGTTGAAGCGAAGGATGAAGAAGATCCTTGAATGGTTGGCTCTGATAACAGTTGAAAGGTAGAGCTTGAGTGGAAGCACACAAGCAGAAGCAAGAGAAAAGCAAGAGCTATGGCGGATGGAACAAAAGAGCAAGAGATAGACCCACCATATGTGGGAACTCCAATAGTCACAATGTGTAACCAACCTTCCTTTATTCAAATGCCACTAAAAGAGTAAATAATGAAGTGACAGTGATGGGCTCTCACCACTTGTAGTGTACAAGTGTACGGATACTGTTAGTGTAATGAATACACAAATGATTAGACACAAGCGTCTTTACCCCAAACATCCCTCTTCCTCTCCTTCTCAAAGCTCAAGCCTCTCACTATCCCTCTCTTTCTCAAGCCTCTCGCTCTCATCTCCCCCACCCAGCTCCCGAACTTCCAACTTCCAAGCTCCAAGCCTTGGCCCTCCATCAGCATCATGACTCATGAGAAGCACAAGGCCTTCAATTTGCACGCCATCCATGTGGAAAGGAACACAAAGAAGTCAAACACCTGACTTCTCCAATATCTTTTCAAGACACCTGGGGGGGGAGGGGACAAGTTAGTCCATGCAAGGAGATCGCTCAAAACATCACAGAGAAGACTCTTGCTAAGATGAGAGGGGGATTCACCAAAGGAGGAGAAAGGGGCGTATTGATACCAACACCTATGCCTACTAATGAGGAAGCATTGAATGTGTGCATATCAGCATGATTGTGGGCAAGGAGTTCGAGTAGGTGAATAGCAAGGGTATGGTCATTCAGAGCTCTCCAACATCGAGGAGGGGTGGTTCAAGTGACTTTCAAACATGTGTGAGGCGGGGCTCTAGTACTTCCCATCTCGTGCCTCATGATGACATCTCCCCTCCCCTCGGTATGAGAGTATCTCATCATCCAATGCCAAGGAATTATAATCAGACTCTCTTGATGAGCACTCAAATGGTTCTAATGATGATGATAGTGATGCCTCATAATAGGCCTCTTTCTTTTTTGTATCTACTATCATTGTATCCCTTATGATCATTGTATGAACTAGACTTTGGTTGTATCACATGTTGTGCACAACACATGTGACCGTGAGGGCCACCCTCATGTATTCATCTTATTTTGTAATGATATGGCTATTTCACTTTAAATATGTGTTCTATCATTTAATGATTTATAGTGTTTTAAAAAATCAAGTTAATTTTTCTTTTGTACTAATATCGTATTGTACCTTATAAAATCATAAGGTTCCATTTAGTACTGTATTTCACCGTATCGTACCTAACAACTATGGATTTGATTAGTTGATCTTTTTCGGAAATCATCAAGTTTCATAAACACCCAATCTTGCCAAGGTGAAAAAGAATCAAAAGCAGGCAAAGGAATATATTGCTTAAGCTACTTCTATAAGGACAACCACATCTAGCTATAGCCTTTAGGCACCCGACAGTACAGGCAAATGTGACGGAAAGAATAAAGACAGGGCTGCCCAGGAATGACAGCACCATGTATTGTCTGCAACCCCAATCCAGCCATCCAATTAAATTTCTTTTGTTGCAAGTCTCTATCGGGCCAATCTAGTAGCCTGGAAGTGGCCAGCACTTTCGCCTATGATGAATATGCCTCCTTTTGGAGATCAAGAGGACGCCAAACTATGATACAAATAATCTCCTGCTAGGAGTCAATGTAATGAGAAAGGAGAAAGGACCGTGAAAGTTTAAGAGGCTGTGTGGGATTCAGTACATGCCACCAAGAAACGTGGTTAAGTGTGTGACCATGTGAGATACAAGTCTCCTCAATAAAAACTTTCAAAATATCAGCCCAAGGATGATGCTGGACACTTAGGGCCTGCAAAAGCACCATTCTCTGATCTAAAACAGCCACCTGTATTTAATGCAGGTCGGTCTGATCTAAAACAGCCACCTGACCTGAAAATGGCCACCCAGCACTGCCTGCCCATGTTGACAATGTCTGCCCTACCATGCGGCTCTGCTGCCTGCCCAAAACAAGGAAAACCAGGCTGCCCATTGTGGCTGCTCATCTTAAGCATGTAGACAGGCTGAGAAAATGCCATATGCTGGGAGGATCTCCACCTAAACTGTCTCAGAGAGAAAAATTACTAGACAAAGACTGTGTTAGAGCTCATAAAGTCCTTGCCTCACTTAGACAGAGGCTCACAAGCAAGAGACGACCATAGAAGACACATATCTGCTAACAGGTGCACCTTATATCAACATATTGTTGAGTGTCTTCTTTATGCTTGTCATGTCAGGATGGATGTGTACTTTTCAATGTCACGTGCGAGTGGATACCCTAGGTTCAAAGCATTGTGACAAGCTATGAAACACATCCTTTGCTAATCATTGTGCTCGTAAGACTATGCTTCATTCCATCTAAGTAGTGCTAATCCACAACTCCATACTCTTGTGATTTTGATTCGGCAAGTTGTTATGACACAAGTGCCTACTAGGGGGTTTTACTTTCACCTTGGTTCTTCATGTGTATTTTGGCTGAACTGAGAGCAACCTATTGTGGCATGTGAAGTTCAGTACAAGCCAACCTCCATAACTACAATCGATCAGAGGAATCTTTGCCAATTTGGGTGTTGATCATCGTTCATCTCCTACCACTACCTACATTGGTAATTAGAGTGCTTTAGTAGTTGTGAAGACATAGTCTTCCATGCTCACACAAAGCACATTGAGGTACATTTGGGTATTGATCATCAGTCATCTCCTACCACTATTTACACTAGTAATTAAAGAGCTTTAGTAATTGTAAAGACACAATCTTCCATGCTCACACAAAGCACATTGAGGTACATTATTATCATGTATGGGGCTCTCAACGATGAGATTTGGTTCATCTGTGTGTCTACACAAAACAACTTGGCACATATATTTGTTAAGGCCCTTTCTTGTAAGAAGTTTGAAGCTTTTTGTGAAGCTTTGAACATATTTCCTTTTCATGATTGATCCACCATATCCTTGCTCTTCTTACACTATCAATCCTAGGGGGAATTTGTAGCATGTGTTGTTATGGTAGTGAAGTGTGAACACTTTTAGGATCGTATTTTCCCTCCTTAAAGGTTCTTTTCTCTTAGAAGCATATTTACTCTACTCTTGTTTCATTTTAGAGTGTGTATCTACCTTTTTTAGAGCATTGTTTGCCACTCCAAAGTTCGAGTTATGATGTTGGGAAATTCAAGCAACTTTTTATGTAAAAGCTAAAGTGGTAAATGGTAGTGCCCTATGTATCTTCACAAGGTTATGTAAAGGCTCAAGTGATGAATGGTAGTGTCCTATATCCTCACCAGTATCCCCAAAAATTGTGATAAATTTTTCAGTTGCTGTCCATTATTTCAGCTTTAGATGAAAACTTCGTTTCCCAAGTCTAAAACCTGTTTCCCTTTCACAATTTTGGAAACTTTGTGCAACTAGGGTTGCATAGCATGACTTCTCTAGCCAAGACTAAGACACTTTTCATTGGTTAACAAGCCAATTAGATTCTATGTTGTTGCACTTTTGAAAAAAAGGAAGGTGATGGTCAATTTACTCATGTTACTAATTTCTCTCTTGTTTGCTGGAGGTCCTAAGTTATCTCCTAGCTCAAGAGCCTTGGTGCAAAGGATGGACAATGCCCCATTCTATCCACTACTAATCAAGATCGTTCTGGATGCTTGATGTTACTAAAGCCGAAGGCAACCACAAGATAGTGTACATGAAGCATGTTGTCTTGAAAGGTCTTCAATATAGCTCATAAATGTAGTCACATAATTTTGTTGCAAAAGCACTTTTCTTTCACTTTCATTATGTTTAATTGTTGTAAGGACCTAAGAAAGTATTAGGTCTTTAATATATTCTTAAGCATCCAAATTTGAGCTTGAATAGAAGATCATGTATCTTGTTGCTACAAGTATGACCAATAATAGTACATTAAGCACGCTGTTTTGAAAGGTCTTGAATATAGCTTATAAATGTAATCACATCATTTTTTGCAAAATATATTTTTCTTCACTTTTCATTATGTTTATTTGTTGTGTCTCATAATATAATTCTACTTTTTGTGTTTTTAAATAGTGTTTAGTTATCTCATATGATAATCGTCAATTGTTTGGTTTTTTGGTAGGTGCAAGATGGAATTGTTACAACATTTTTTTGATTGATCCTCCATGGGAGAACAAAAGTGTGCAACGACAAGCCTTGTGGGTTTCTTTTTCTTTTTCCCTCTTGCTAGATAAGCAAAGTTGAAGAATGCACATCTTTCTCTTAGCCTTTTTTAAAAAACATGTATGGAATTTGAAGTGGGTGACAATTCTTATGTATCAAGGATGACTTGTGTACATGCATTCTCTTCTTCTCCATGGTTATGTAAATGGTCTTGCCATCTTTATTCAAATGTCATTAGACTCATTTCTTTCTTCATTCTATATTGTTCTTCTTTCTTCTAACACAACTTTGTTTTGCAATTTCTAGCCTCTTTTCTTTTTTGTCTATTTCAAAGAAATAAAATTCTTATTAATGACTCCTCGAAGAAAACCCCCTTGAGGTAAAAATTACATAGTGCAAATAAGGCCCTATAAGGAACAACTCAGTAGATCATAAATACAACAATTGTGTGAATAATCAATCCGGTAGTCTATAATGCTAGACCATACAAAGGGCTAGGTGAACAAAGGTGCCAAAGTCCCACGTCTTCATGAAAGCATCTCCCTTCCTTGTCTACTCAGATTCGCGATGGATAATCTTTGTCCAGATTCTAGACAGAGTCTTTGCAATGGAAACATCTTGAAGATCAATAGCATAGCTACACCTTGCAGGCCAAATGAACTAGCCAATGATACTAGCAACCAACTCCCATGTATGACAACATCCCTGAGTTCAATGTGCGTGTGTCTAATGTTGAGGTGGGGATCCTACTCAAAAGTTGACCAGTGATGAGAATTTGGGCTGCCAAATTTTGGGGCTTTTGTTTCAAATCATCTTCTTTGGCTGCCACACATTGAAGACATCCCTTACTGGACTGTTCGTGCCTATCTCCTTCAAGATTGAAGAGAATTTGCCAGATTTATTGGGTAAACTCTCTCAAATTCTGCTGCTGTCCATATTATCAGAGCATCTCACCCTCTAATTTCTTGTTTCAGCATATTACTGATTGCTGCCTTGTCCAGGGAATGTTTTATTTCTGAAATTTATTATTTTCAGCATATTTTTTTGGAGAACAACAAGAGAAATTTATTATTCTTCATATTATTCGACTTTATTGAGGTGACCGACATCTCTTCTATCATTGGTTTATTATTATTTGGGCATTTATTTTCTCTCTCTTCACTTGGAAAATATTATTTTATTGCTGATTTCCTCTCATGGCCAGCAATAATAATTGTTTGTTGGGTATGCTTGGTGCTGATGACAAGCTCAATAGCACCAATTACCCAATGTGGGATTGCATCATGTAACATGTTCTTATCGCAACGAACCTATGGCATATTCATAAAACCCGTTTCATAAGGTTAGAAAACTCGTTTTATACCTAGGCGTCTCATAAACGTATGAAACACCTATTTTAAACTTTCACAAATGCCATACCCTGAATGTCTTGGGACTTTTGTAATCATAGTTTATCATAGATCTACTTAACACGTTGACATGGACACTAGCATTGATTGCCGGAGCTTTGTTTTGGAGTTGTTATCCATATCACCTCCCACTCAATGTTGGGATATAAAGTCCCAGTAACCTCCGTGTATATAGTACACACACATTGTACATGTGAGCGCACCCTTTACGTGCCCTAAGTATAAATACATTTTATTCTTTGTGTACCAACATATTGTTGGTACACTCTTATCTTCTCGTACTTTCACTCTGCTCATACTCTCTCCAGCCGTCATACTCATACGCTCCTGTTCGAACTCAAACCAGCTGAGTTGTGGCCTCTCAGTCCAACAACTGGTATCAGAGCTTATGATACAAGATTATCAGGTCGTGCAGGTGCTCGCGACAGGCATGCAGTCGGCTAGAGTGCGTGTCCAGCTCGGTTGGAGTTCATGACCAGAATGGAGTCGGGCGACCACGCTGCTGAGTAAGCATGACCAGTCTGCACCATGCATACATGGCATAACGTGCGGCGGGTCGATAGCGGGTCAATAGACCCCTTCCCCAAGTCCAACAACAGGTGGCATCTCGGCGGGCAGTATGTGGTGTGCAAGTCAGATGTGATGCCTTTCGCGGGCAGTTTCAACGGCCATGCGTCAGTCAGATGCGGCGTGACAGGGGTCAAACCCCCCCCCCCCCCCCCCCCCCCCCCGGTTAGTTCCGTCGTTTGTTTTTTTTTTTTAAACAAATCAAATTTCCTCTAATCCCCTCATTAGCCTTGGCGGGTGTTCACACACTAAAGGCACAGTTTCAAAATCTGTGCAAATCAGGCCACAGAATTTGGGGCTTTTCCCAGATTTGGCATCATTCATGCATGTCAGTGACTTTTGAGTCAGAAATTGCAGACATCGCGGGCGGTGACCTCAATTAAATTGGGGATTTTGCAAATTTTGTCGAAATTTTGCCTTTCTTGGGTAAAATTTCTGACATTGGACCCCAGAAATTTGGGGCTTTTCATGTATTGGTAAAGCTTTACTCAGCTGGGTTAGATTGACTGACATTCATGCAAATTTGGACTTGAAATTTTGGGGATTTGCGCAGAATTTGGTAAATTTCTGCATTTTCTGCCCGTGTAATGGCTGGTTAATGTATAAACGGCAGAGATTTATTTTTTGTCGAGGAAAAACAGCAGGGTATTTTGCTGGTTCAGCTTGTGCTTCTGCAGATTAGTGCATTTACTCTTGTGTTTGTGATAAAATGGCTGCAACTTCTTCTAGTTCAGACATCAAGAGTTTGATGGAGATTAAACGGTTTGATGGCCATGGATTTGACCTTTGGAAAGACCATATGTAGGGCATTTTGTTCCTGAAGGATTGTGAGGATGCTTTGCAGGAAGATAAACCCGCACTAATGTCTGATGCAGATTGGGCCAGAGTGAATAAAAAGGCTGTGGCTTACATAAAGATGGGTGTCACTGATGACATTATGACAGATAATAAGGGTTTAGACACAGGTTATGCAATATGGGAGAAGCTGAAAATTACTTATGAGATCACCACACCTGTTAATCAAGTGTATTTAATACGCAAGTTGGTGAATATGCGAGTGGATGAGTCAAAGCCTGCAACTGAGCACTTGAGTGCATTTACAGGGATTCTAAATCAGCTCAAAGATGCAAACTTGGACTTTGATGATAAGTTGAGGGTGATCTTTTTGATCATGACACTGCCGGACTCGTGGGAAACCTTGGTGGTTTCACTCAGCAATAACCCCAATCTCTCATATGATGGGGTGAGGGGTTCTATCCTGAATGAAGAAATTAGACGTATGTCTAGTGGAGAAGGCAGCAACTCAGCTTATAATGTAAGAGGCAGGGCTGAAAAGAAAAATGCATATGCAAGGCAGAGAAACAGGAGCAAGAGCAAAGGAAAGGATAAGAGTGACATCACTTGCTATCATTGTGGTCGGAAGGGCCACAAGAAACCTAACTGCAAGTACTACAAGAAGGAACAAGAGAGAAAGAAGAATGCAGGAGATAAAAAGAAGAAGGAAGAAAAGACAGATGCATTGGAGACATCCAAAGGCAAAGAAAAGGCCAATGTGGCCTCCAGTGTGGTCATAGAGGAGCTTTCAGATACATAGGCTGATGTATTATGTGCAGTTGATTATGATGCCCTTGTATGTCACATGCAGGATATGCAGATTACCAAGGCTGATGTGATTGATGCACTCTTGTCAGTTGATGATAGTGTCACTCAGACTTGGATTGTAGACTCTGGTGCCTCTTTCCATGTAACTCCTTGCTTGGAGTGTTTTGCTATGTTTAATGCAGGTAGTTATGGAAAGGTGTACCTTGGAAATAACCATGCTTGCAGCATTGATGGGATTGGCACCGTACACTTGTC
Source organism: Lygodium microphyllum (assembly GCF_053477565.2). Classification (NCBI taxonomy): domain Eukaryota; kingdom Viridiplantae; phylum Streptophyta; class Polypodiopsida; order Schizaeales; family Lygodiaceae; genus Lygodium; species Lygodium microphyllum. Next base: position 55,074,217 of record NC_141136.1, on the reverse strand, counting down.
TTTAGACAATGGTCAAAAACTTGTGTTGAAAGATGTCAGATATGTGCCTGGCATTAAAAAGAGTTTACTATTTGTTAGTCAGCTTGACTTGCATGGCTACACCACACTGTTTGGTGGTGGTTTATGGAAAGTAAAAAGGGGTTTCATGCTGATTGCAAAAGGAACCAAGAAGGGCACATTGTATTGTTTGCATTGTAAAGCCTTGAATGGCAAGTTTCTTGCAGTTGCTGAAATTTGCAGCCACTTGGAGTTATGGCATAAGAGATTAGGTCATATGAGCCAAAAAGGACTTGATGTTCTTACCTCTCTGAAGAGGGTTGATGGAAAAGGCTCTAAACTTGATTTTTGTAATGAGTGTCAGTTTGGAAAGCAAATAAAAATTTCCTTTTACTCTAGTGTCTCTCGTAAGTCCAATGTCTTGGACTTAGTGCATTCTGATGTATGTAGTATGCCCGTGAAATCATTGGGTGGCGCTGCATATTTTGTCTCCTTTATTGATGATTGTTCCAAGAAGATTTGGGTGTACTTGCTGAAAAAGAAAAGTGAAGTGTTTGCTGTTTTTAAAACTTTTCATGCATTTGTGACCACTCAGATAGATAGAAAGCTGAAATGTTTGAGAACTTATAATGGGGGTGAGTTCACATCGATTGAATTTAAGTCATTTTGTGACTTACATGGTATTAAGAGGGAGCTTACAGCCCCTTACAGTCCTTCAAATGGGGTGGTTGAAAGATATAACAGGACTTTATGTGAAAGAGTGCGGTGCATGCTGTCCACTGCCAATCTCCCTCAAGCATTTTGGGGAGAGGCACTCAAAACCGCGGTTCACATTTGAACCGCTCTCCAAATAGGTCCTTAAATAATAGCATCCCTGAGGAGGTTTGGTCTGGCAAATCGGCCTCATATGACCATCTACGTATATTTGGTTGTGATGCTTTTGTACATGTTAGGGATGAGCTGAGGAACAAACTTGACCCAAAATCCACCTAAGGCATTTTCATGGGCTATGGTAATGAGGGTGAATTTGGCTACAGAGTGTGGTTACCTCAGTCTAAGAAAATTATTCGCAGCCGTAATGTTGTGTTTAATGAGGCAAAATTGCTGAAAGGCTCTTTAGCCTCTAATGAAGATCTGAAAAAGGTGAAATTTCAGAGTTTACAGTCACCTATAACTTCAGGGAATAAGCCTCAAGGTGTTGTACCACAGGCTGAAACTGATGATCAGCCAGTTACTTTTGAGCCAGATGATGATGGACAGCAAATAGAAGCACAAGGAGGTCATGGACAGCAAGATAGGCTTGCTGATTATGAAAATGCAGGTGCTGGAAATGAAAATGAAGGTGCTGTACAGCATGAACAGCATGCTGAAAATGGTTTACAGCAGCACCTAATGTAGACCCAGTTCCTGACAATGTTGATCATTGGGTACACAGGTCTACACGCATAAGAAGGCAATCACATAGGTTTGACCCCTCCTTGCATTATGTGATGCTTACAGATGAGGGTGAGCCTCTTACATACAAAGAGGCCAAGTCGTGTGAGTTCAGCAGTAAGTGGAAGCTAGCTATGTAGGAAGAGATTAAATCTCTATATGCAAATGATACTTGGGATCTTGTGTCATTACCAAAGGAAAGGAAGCCACTTCCAAACAAATGGGTGTACAAAGTCAAGAAAGTTGATGGGAAACCCAAGTACAAGGCAAGGCTTGTTGCCAAAGGTTATGCACAAAAGGAAGGAATTGACTTCCAAGAGGTCTTCTCACCTGTTGTGAAGATGACCACTTTACGTGTGCTTTTTGCTCTTACTGCTGTTTTGGATTTAGAGCTGTATCAAATGGATGTAAAAACAACTTTCTTGCATGGTGACATTGATGAGGAAATCTACATGAAACAACCCGAGGGCTTTGTAGTTCTTGGAAAAGAACGGATGGTGTGTAAGCTAAAACGCAGCCTGTATGGGCTGAAGCAAGCACCACGGCAGTGGTACAAAAAGTTTGATACTTTTATGCTATCTCATGAGTTTACACGCAGCCATGCAGATCATTGCTTGTACATGAAAAAGGATACAGATGGCAGCCCCATAATACTTGTTTTGTATGTGGATGATATGTTACTAGTTGGGAAAAGAAAGACTAGCTTGGATGCTCTCAAAAATCAGCTGAAATCAGCTTTCTCCATGGAAGATTTGGGAAATGCAGAGCATATTTTGGGCATGAGGATTCGTAGAGATAGAATGCAGAAATTGTTGTTTTTATCTCAAGAAAAGTACATTGGAAAGGTACTGGACAGGTTTAACATGGCTGAAGCTAAGCCTTTTGGGGTACCCTTACCTCCTTATCTCAAGCTTAGCAAAGCCAACAGCCCGAAAGATGACGTGGAAGCAAATGCTATGAAGGGAGTTCCTTATGCATCAGCTTGTGGCTCTCTTATGTATGCTATGGTTGCTACTCGTCCAGACATTGCTCATGCAGTGGGAGTTGTTAATAGGTTTATGTCAAATCCTGGCAAAGCACATTGGGAGGCTGTCAAGTGTATTCTTCGATACCTTAAGGGTACACAAAGAAAAAGTATTTGCTATGGGCAAGGTGCACTTAGTTTACAGGATTATTGTGATGCAGACATGGCAGGTGACTTGGACACTCGTAGGTCCACCAGTGGGTATGTCTTTACAGTTGCTGGTGGGGCTGTTTCTTGGTGTTCAAGGTTGCAAAACATTGTTGCACTGAGTACCACTGAAGCTGAATACATTTTAGCTACTGAAGCTTCTAAGGAAGCTATATGGTTGAGCAGACTTGCAGATGATCTCGGCATGTCTATGGGTACTGCAGTTTTGGGATGTGATAGCCAGAGTGCAGTGTATCTGGCTAAGAATGCCATGTATCATTCACGCATAAAGCATATAGATGTGCGATATCACTTCATCAAACAGATTCTGGAAGATGGTCAAATCACATTGACCAAGATTAAAACACAAGATAACCCTGCAGATGTTCTCACTAAAAGTCTAAGCAGAGCTTAACACGAGCATTGCATTCGACTAGTGGGAGTTGGTTAGCTAGAGGTTCATATCGGAACTTTAAGTGGGAGGTTGTTGGGATATAAAGGCCCGGTAACCTCCGTGTATATAGTACATGCACATTGTACATGTGAACGCACCCTTTACGTGCCCTAAGTATAAATACATTTTATTCTTTGTGTACCAACATATTGTTGGTACACTCTTATCTTCTCATACTTTCACTCTGCTCATACTCTCTCCAGCTGTCATACTCATACGCTCTTGTTCGAACTCAAACCAGCTGAGATGTGGCCTCTCAGTCCAACACTCAAGACTAGATTTGATGGGATGGCCGTGATGCCCAAGCACATGCTTTAATTGCTTTATCTGTGAAGAGAGCTATCATTCCACACATTTGATTATGCAAAATAGACAAGGATGCATGGTGTAAGCTTGCATCATTACATCAAGTGCACAATGAAGTGTGCGTTGCTTACCTATGCAAGTAACTGGAATACGTTTGTATCATGCATGGAAGGAGGAGGTAATAGAGATGCTTATCTCACCAGCATCAAAGATCTTATTGAACAATTATTAAATATTGATGAAGAGGTCCGAAGTAATTAACTTGTTTCTATCACTCTTAATGGCCTACTGGAGTCATATAAAGGTTTTTCTACCACTTTGCGGTTGGTAACTATGAGCAACCAAGTTACCTACAGCTTCAACCGACTTGTGTCTCTTTTGTTGGAGGAAGAACAAAGCCGTCTTGACCGCAGTTCTACCAAGGGGACTGGACAGCAGGCCTATTGCACCCATCATTATGAAAAAGCCTAACCAAAGGTCAAAAAACAAGGCTACTAGTAAAAAATCAGCAAAATTTCATGCTGATCATCCTTTTATTTCCACTCCTTTTCCATCGAAGACGGCATTCCATGTCGGTCCATCTTCTTCCAACCCTTCAAAGGGTACAATCAACAAACCTAAGATGTGTAATTATTGCCAAAAGACGGGGCATGATATCACTGAATGTCGTAAGTGCATTGCATCGAAGAAGAAGAAGAAAGAGTCTAGTCTTGATCTCACACATGAGACCGCGAACTATTTTAGTTTAAGGATTATGCTTTTTTCATTCAATTAATATAATCCTTCTATTCATGATGCTTGTTTTTCTATCACAGATGTGGCTTCTACTTCATATTTCAACAACGGTGCATCTAAGCACATCACCTCTTGCCAAGCATTATTTTTCTCTCTCTATGATGGACTTACGGGGGGTATACTCATGTGTGCTAACAATGCCTCTCATCCAGTTAAAGGCATTGATCATGTGCAGGTTGTCTCTGTTTTGGGCACTTGTTTGACATTGCATGATGGTCTCTATGCGCTCGGCATCAAGAAGAACCTTATTTCTATTCTAGTCATTGCAACTCCAAGGTTTTGCATCATTCTTTATGGCCCTCGATATGCAGTATATGATGATCAAGTTTCTTCTTCCATTGTCTTGGCAAGTACCCTTACTAAAGGTCTCTATCATCTTGATATTTATGATTAGAAACTTACTGAAAATCCTATTGACAATGCCTTATTAATAAAGGAATACACATTTATGGCACCAGAGGCGTGGCCACATTAACTATCCAACATTGATGAAGCTCCACACAGAGGATTTGGTCAGAGATCTTCCAAAAATTCACTTGCCATTGAATCACATTTGTGCAGGTTGTTTACTTGGTAAGATGTATCGATTCTCCTTTTCTAAAGATTCTCATGTTCATTTGCCATCTATTTTTGCATCTCCTTCACAGTGATGTTTGAGGTCCTATGTGAACCAAATCCATGGGTGGATTCCTATATTTTGTCACATTTATTGATGAGACAAATCTCGATTCACTTGGGTATATGGGCTGAAGTCTAAGTCTGAAGTCTTCTCTTGCTTTAGGACTTTTATTGCCATAGTGGAGAACCAAAGTGGGTTTCACATTCAGACCCTTCATACTAACAAGGGGGTGAATATCTTTCCAAACAAATTTCAGACTATCTTGTATCTCGAGGTATTCATCATCAATGTACCGTCCCTATACTCCCCACAACAAAATGAGTAGTGGAATAGAAGAACAGGTCACTCGTGGAGATGGCAAGATGCATGTTGAAGAGTAAGGATTTACCTATTTCTTTTTGATTCAATACTATTCTATGTGCCACTTATGTTTTGAAAAACTATCCCACAAAAGCTTTATGCACCATCACTTCTTATGAGGCATGGATTGGCTCCAAGCCTTCTCTCTCCCATATGAGGATTTTTAGATCATTGGCATATGCTCATGTTCCTTCTCGAAAAAGGCACAAGCTGGCTGATAAGATTGTTTGTCTACATATTTATTGGATAGAGTGCTAAAGTAAAGGGTACCATCCTTATCAACCCTTTATAAGCAAGGCTATTGTCAGCCAAGATGTATGATCACTTGGAGCGCACACAGCTGAAATTTAGTAGCCTAAAAGAGTCCTTTGTTGGTTGCTAGACACTCTTCAAGACAATAAGCAGCCTCTTCTTTGGCTGCCCCGACGCGAGCCTCCGCTTGTAAGGAACAAGTTAATCTTCTTGCATGTGCATTGGTGGCTACAATATGCAATGAAGAACCTCTTATGTTATAAAGGTGCTTTTTCAGATGATTGTTGGGTGGAAGCAATGAAAACAGAGACGGATTCCATCAATCAGAATGATACTTCGGAGCTATGTGATTTGCCTCACGACAATGCAATAGGTACAAAATGTGTTATAAAATTAAAAGAAAGTTAGATGGTTCTATTGATAGGTGCAAAGCCCACCTTGTTGCCAAGGGTTATGCCTAGCAAAAGGAATCGACTTTGAGAAGACCTTTGCCCCTACCTCTCACATTACTACCATTAGGAGTATTATTGCCCTTGCTGCCCACTTTTATTGGGAGGTACATCAGTTGGATATCAAGACGGCATTTCTCCATGGATATCTGACTGAAGAGGTATATGTTTCATCGCCTCCAAGACCTACAGTTAAAGGCTCTAAGCACAAAATGTGTCGTCTCAAGAAGACTTAATATGGTTTAAAGCAAGGTCCACGGGCTTGGTATGCTTGCATACATTTTCATCTATTGCATCTTGGATTTTAGAATAGCCCTATCAAGGCTACTTTTACGTTCCACATCAAGGATGTGATTTTAGTATTCTTGTGCTTTATATTGATGACATGCTTGTGCCTGGGACCAATACTGGTCAAATTGCAGTATTTAAGACTGATTTGCAGCAAACCTTTGCCATGAGAGATATTAGTCTACTTCACTATTATTTGGTATCCAATTTGCAACCATTGAGGGGGGCATCATCAGGACACAATCCAAGTATATTGGACAGCTTTTTCAGGGTTTTCAATTTGAGGATTGCAAGCCTGTGTCTACTCAATTGGAGCCTAGTTTTAGATTCACTTCTAATGATGGTAGCGGATCCTTTGATGCTACCTTATAACAAGAAGTTGTTGGATACTTGATTTATCTATGTCACACAAGGCCCAATCATTAGTTTGTTGTCTCCCAGTTGAGTGGATTTATGCACAACCATTTAGTACTTCATTGGCAAGCAATGAAGCATGTATTTCTGTATCTTAAAAGCACCCAAGATCTTGGCCTTTTCTACAAGGCTGATTCTTTACTATCTTTGGCTTGATATTTTGACAATGATTGGGCTGGATGTTCAGATTCTCTCGTCTCTCATAGTGGCAGCTGCTGCTTCTTGAGTACATCTCTTGTTTCTTGGTTTAGCAAGAAACAAACTACAATTGCTACTTTTAGTTATGAAGCTGAATACAGAGCAACATAAACAACCACAGTGGGTGTGTTTGGTTGTGCAAGTTACTTGCACATCTTCATGTACACCAAATGGCTTTGATAGTTATCTACACTGATACTTGGAGTGCTTTGGCGATTGTGTGGAACCTAGTGTTCCATGCTTGCACAAAGCATATACAAGTTCATTACCATTATGTTCGTGAGCAGATGTCAGTTGGAGAAATAGAGTTGTCTTACGTACCCGCTGAAGACAACTTGGTAGATCTTTTTGCAAAGACTCTTTCTAGATCAAAGTTCCAAGCTTTTTGGCAAGCCTTAAACTTGATTCCATTTGTTCCATGATTTGTCATACTGTGTACTATCATAGGTGGTTGTATTCACTTGGATGAACTTGTGTAACCATGACCTTATATTTCCTTTTATTTTTTTAGGATTTTGTCATTGTTCCTAGATCAGTCGGTCCATTTCATGGAGGGAAAATTGTAGGACATCTCATAGGCTATGTATTGATGCCCTTTGATCCATGATCCGGATTCTCTAGGCATTTAAAGTGTCATTAAATGTAGTTGTTGCCCCTCGTGTCCTAGGCACTAAGTGACACCAGGGTTAGGGTTTTCTATGACGATTAAGCTATTGTAAAAGACACTTTATGCCTCATTAGCACAAGTGTAGCATTGTTCATTTTGATTGCCTTCGGTATTGTATTCTCTCTTACTCATTAATACATTGCCTTTCATTTTGTGATTGAGTTATTGGGCATTAATTAATTCATTCTCTATCAATTAATCTCACAATTACTTCATGCCTAGGCCAACACCCTCTAGAGAAGAGACCTATCCAAGTTTGAGAGGTGACTATGTCTATCTTCCACTCAATAGGGACTCCCTATAGTAGCTTTTGAAGAGCAAACTACTCTTGTTGAGAAAGTGAGGAGTATGGGGAATCTCTACGAAGAAAGACGAGCCCTCTATTCAAGAGTGTGTCTAGGCTTTGATCTTCAAGTAGTGATTAACTAGAAGAGGCTACCTTTTCTTCTCTTCAACTATGGTCAATGGTAATGGATGAAGACTAGATGAAATAGATCTCTAGGCTTTAGCAATGGCTGGTGCAAACTTGACCAAAAAAACTCTCCCTTCGTTGCTAGTCGTGATGTTCTCAAAGATCTAGTGCAACTTGGCTTCCATGGTCCTCCAAGCATAGGTATAGTGGACTAGAGCCTCCATAGCAAACGTATCTTCCAAGCCTCCTTGCCTAAAGAAGGTCCCCAACAATGAGCTTAACTGTAAAGCTTTGATTTCACTATATGGATGGATATTCCCCTAGCCTCCTTTTGATCTAGGTTGAATATGACATCCCATGGCACCTTTGCCTTGGCTAGACTCCCAATCTTCTCCTAACTAGATATAACTCTTGATTAGACACTTCATCTGACCAACCCATGACTTAGAGAATACCCAATAGGGACAAACATGGTCATGAGGACCCAATTGGTGATAACCACTATCTTTGCTAAAGAAAGCCTAAAAAATCCCAATAAAAGAGCTTCTACTTAATAAGGAAGAGAAGGAGTGCCAATTGTTGCTATGATGTCAATATCCACATAACATTTGAGATATCCTAATGAGGTTACATGAGGAACGCAAGTGAAGTCCCCATGAGATCTCCAGTCTGTTGGCCATTTAGTGTCTCATACCCAAAAGCCATAAGACTGGTGCCAATTGATTAGAGCACTAGACAGCCTGTTGAAGATCTCGATGTGTGCAACAAAGGCCCTAAATTTGCTCGCATCCCTCTTTTTAAATATATTGTTGTTTCATTTGCAGACTACAAACTCACATTGAGGATTCCTCCAACTCAAGGATGGGTACCTTATGTTGAGCTAAAAATGCATTAGCTTTACTTAAATAGCTCCAAAACATGCTTAATTAATGAAGAAACCTTGTTTATTTAAAAGAAACACGATCCTAGAGAGTTTCTGTGTCCCATAAGCACAAACCCACTTGGGAGGGTCCAAACTTTCTATAAATAAGTATGGTGCCCTCCATTTAGCCCTTAATCTCGTTTTTGCAAATTTAAGGGATTTCAGCTTGCTACCCACACCCCGTTCGTGGAGGACGTCTCAGCCGAAGCTGTCCATTGCTGTCTACATCAATTGGCGCTTGATTTCCAGCCTTCTTCACACAGTTTGAAGCTAATCCCATCAGGCGACTGTTGTTCTTGCATCAACCTGATGTCGTACAGCTTGCCACGTCATCACAGCACCTGTGTTTGCTGCTGTAGCTGTCATATTGACAAATTTCTCTCTCCTCCAGTTGTCGCCATCTCTTGCAGACTATCGCCCATTTGTCCTCAGTTGTGTTTGACAGTTTTTCTTTCTCCTCAGTTGTCGCCCACCATCTATTGCATGTGTTTGGCTTCTCTCTCAGTCTGCATTTACTACATATTCTCTCTCCTCACTACTGTCTACATGAGATCGAGCTTCTCACTACTGTATTTGTTGGCATTCAATATCCGGAGGCTGCCTTGTTGCGATTTGGGATCCGTTGAGAGTATGACACAGTCTCCAACTCATTACCCTTGCCCTGATCCTTGAGATACAGAAGTTCAAGGTTTAGTATTCATTCATTGCATAGTGTGTTTGCTACATGAGCATTGTATATTCAGCAGTTATATCACTTCATTTATTTTCTGTGTTCATTGTTTCTGAGTTGCCCTAGCCCTAACTATGATCTTTTATCAGTCTGTGCTTTGTTGTACAATTGTTATTTGTGTTTTTGTGTCAAAGTATTTCTTTACATGGTATCAGAGCCTAGTACTCTCTGAGAAACCTAGGCCTTTGATCTTAAAGCTCTTCGCAAGAAGCAATAACAACAATAGGTTCAAAAATCGAGCACATCAACACCAATTCAGTCTCCAGAACAACCTATGCCGAGAACCAAGCGTAGGAGTGGGTAGAATAGCTTGCTCCAGAAAGTTCCGACATGGTGGAAGACACTTCTAACAACACGGAAGAAAGGCTATGCAAGCTTTGCACTGAAGAATATCATGTGATCATGGACTTTAGACGAAAGAAGATTGAGGAGCTCGATCGCCCTTCAGGAGAAGCTACTCAATGACGGTATGCATGAATTTCTCTCTTCAGATGTTGCACATAAATCTGAAGATATTGCAGGGCCGTCAAGACCTCCCTGAGGGATGGACCCCCCTATTGGAGAAAGAGATCCGGAGTATGTTTCATTATTTCAACCTCTTTCGACTACTCCGATGTAAGGTACTTTAGATTCATATTTTGTTCCTTCGTCTTTTACCTCTTCTACTTTGCAATATATTGGCAAAACTCATGAGAAAGATAGAGTACAATCCGTTGACTACGGAAAAGGTTCTCTTGAGGACCAATTCTTGTATGTTAACACACGGCGTGGCGATTATAAGAAAAAGTCGGGTACCTCTTCTTCTACCCTTGCTTCTTTTTAGTTTACTTCTCAAAATCATAATGAATTTGGTGTTCCTATTTCTACATTGCATGGTGCATTGTCATCATCATCATTTCATTTTCAATCATTAAATGGTAAAAATGAACAAAATGCATGTGCACATTTCATACCACAAATTCAAAACCCACCCATCCCACCACATTCTTATGCTGCTTCTCCACTTCCTTTTACACAATTTGCATTCCCCTTTCAAACACCTCATGTTGCATATCACTCCGCATCGAGGGGTTATAGAAACATAGGCACCGCCTTTAGGATCTCATCCTTTTCTCAGTCGGTGTTTCACCTTCTTCTTGCACACTTTCGGGATCATTGCAGCCTGGGTATCCACCCCAGTCTCTCCCAAGTGTGGATCAGTTGGTACCATAGCTTGCCTCTATAGCATTACCTAGTGCATCTTCCGGTCATTCTATTGTGCCCCAACCAAGCTTTGGATAGGGCTTTCGTGTCCGAGTGCCTCCACCTCCATCAGCACCTTATGGAAACCTTCATGTTCCAGTGCCTCCGCATCAATTGACACTCACTGGACACTCCCAACCTATTTTTGCCTACCCACCTTTTTCCCCTCATTCTTCCTATCAGACACACCCACCACCACCATCTTACTCTCCATTTCCATCTTATTCCATTTTTTCGACACCTCATGGTTCCACCTCATCTTCTGCCAAGCATGCTTTCAATGATAAGACTCGTTTTAACGGGTCAAACTTTACCACTTGGTCGAACTTGATGAGACATGTCCTTGACTCCTAGAACCTATGGGATCTTGTGCATGGGTTGAAATCCCAACCTGATCCTACACTTGTTCCATATAAGGTTTTCCACTCATAGAAGGCTAGGAATGCCTCCGCTATTATCGAGCTGATGCAGGGCTTATTGCTTGAGTTTCATTCTTAGCTTCAGCATTTTGACTTAGCGCTAGAATGATGGGCACACTTGACTGACCGCTATGCGGCTTGAAGTTAGCCGAGTATCGGTGACTTTTTGCCGTATTCTCCACTAGGGGACTCCCAAGTCCACCGACGAAAAAGACACATTGTTTCTGAACAAACTCCCCAGGACATACTTTAATTTTGTGGAAGGTATAGTTTCAAAGCCTACCATGCCTACTTTCTATGAATTTAAGTGTGAGCTGTTACGTTACGCACGGTTGTTCGATTAATTTCATATGAACTCTTCCTCAGAGGGGGCTCTTGTTGCTCACTCTTAGAAGGGGCAACAAGGGAAGGGGAAACAAAATCAAACCTCCACTCAAAATCAAAAACAAAATCAATTTGGGAAATCACAAGGAAACTCCCAGGCGCCCAACTCAAACCAAGGCGGCAGAATGTACCTAAAAAGAATAGATATTGTCAACATTGTCAGAAGGCTGGTTATTTTGACGACGAGTGTCGATCAAAGGCAAGAGGCATATCACCCAAATCTAAGTCTCAGACCCCCACCCCTCAGTCGGCCAACCCCTAGCAGGGGAGGTGGCAGGGTGATGGCAAGGGGCAGTTTAAAGGTTAGACTTATACTGCCAACGCTCAGCCATTTAGTTGATAACGTTCTCAACTCCAGAGGGCTTGTCTGATTGGTTTGCAAAGGTCCATATCGTCTCCATAGAGACAACAAATGCAAGTTTCATCCACATCTGTGAGTTCCCTCCCGACGAGGTTATTGCAGAGGCCCACTCGTCACAGTCGAGCACTTCAGCTCCTGTTTGGATTGTGGACATTGGATCTACACATCACATGACTCCTATAGAGGACATTTTCCGTACCCAAGCGCTTGCAAACGGGTGGGCCTGCCTAGGAAACAACTCCTCGGTCAAGATTCAGGCTCAAGATAATGTCTATTTTTCCACTAATAAGGGTCCGGATCTAGTTTTGTTGGACAATGTATACCATGTCCCCTAGCTTGGGATAAACTTATTATCTATTCAACAGCTTTGCCAGTTGGGGCGAGCAGCTTTCTTTACAGCAGTCATAGTCGAGATCCTTGACTCTCAGACTGGTTTAGTGATTGCTCATGGTGAGGCACATCCTAATAGCCTTTACCACATGACTCACTTTCTAACCGAGCCGACAACTAAGGGATCCGTGTTCCATAGCTTCTAGGCATTAGCCACATCTCAGGAGCCTACGAACAATGAGCGTCTTTGGCACTTTCTCTTAGGGCATATTGGTTATGACTCTCTTTATGAGTTATCCCGCCGTGGGCTGGTTGAGGGCCTTCTCCGCCTAAAACTAGCTCACAATGTCTGTAAAGCTTATCAGCTCGGAAAGCAGCACTATACCCCATTCCCTCAGCTGTCCACACATCGTGTTGAGGGGCCTCTTAGATTGATTCATGTTGATCTTTGTGGGCCGACATTCACTACCACCTTGAATGGCGCGTTGTACTTCTCTTTTAATAGTGGATGATTATTCTAGATACATGTGGGTGTACTTCCTCAAGTATAAGTCTGATGCTTTTACTTATTTTTGTGCTTGGGTACTGTTGGTTCATAACCAGACTGGTCGTTGTGTTGGTTTCATGAGGAATAATAGTGGTGGTGAGTTTATCTCCCACGAGTTTTTTGAGTTTCTACTACAACATGGCATCTCTTGCTAGCTGACCTCTACTAACTCTCCCTCTCAGAATGGAGTCATAGAGCGTAGAAACCAGATAGTCATGGAAATGGCACGCTCCATGCTATTCGCAACAGAGCCTCTTGAGCACCTTTGGATCAAGGCTGTTAACACTTCAGTATACATCCTCAACCGGTGCCCGCCGAGTGCGGCTCTTCCTAAGAAGATCCCGTATGAGGCATTTTTTTGCTTTTTACTAGTCATTTCCCACTTCAAAGTCTTCGGGTGTTGTGCCTACACACAGGCGTTTGATGATAAGATAGAAAAGCTCACTCCCCACACTGATCTCCTTTTTTTTGTCGGATATTCCTTTGAAGCGAAAGCCTATCGTTTGTTCGATCCTCAAACAAACAAGGTGATCGTTAGAAGGGACGTTGTTTTTTATGAGAGAGATATCATGCAATCCTCTGCAATGGATTCCGATCCTTTTCCTCCTTCCACATCATTGGAGATCGTGCCTCTTGAGCTTGGTCTACTTTCTGCTCCTAACATTCTTGCAAATTTTTCATCTCCCAGGCCTCCTACGCGAGACCTGTTACCTCGCTGGTACTAGCAGATCATGTGGGATTTGGGGATTCTACCACCAGATTCCACTCCGGAGGAGGAACCTAGAAGATACGCCTGGTTTGCTCCTCACACTTCATTTGCATCGTTGTTTATAGTCGATTACATAGCGCATTCGGAGACAGATACATGGCAGGAGGCTCTTCAGCACCCTCAGTGGCGAGAGGCCATGGAGAAGGAGCTAGAGAGTATTGACCGAAACGAAACTTGGACATTGGTGGATTGTCCAAGCCACAAGAAAGTCATCGGGACAATGTGGATTTTCAAGACCAAGCGAAAAGATGATGGGACTTTAGATAAGTACAAGGCTTGCCTTGTCGTGCAAGGGTTTCAACAGAAGCATGGCATTGATTATGAAGAGACCTTTGCTCCTACTACGCAGTTGGCATCTTTCCGGTTGCTTCTCGCACTAGCCGCTCACCATGGTTGGCCAATATATCAAATGGATGCTAAGAGTGCCTTCCTGAATGGTTATTTGGAGGAGGAAGTCTATGTGGAGCAGCCACCGGGTTTTCCTTTAGGGAACCCGAGGGATAAGGTATTCCGCTTGCAGAAAGCTCTTTATGAGTTGAAGCAAGCACTGCGATCTTCGTTCCATCGGATGGATGAGTTCTTACGGACTCATGGATACCATTCTACCCCTTATGACCCAAATTTATATGTTCGATCTACTGCCGAGGGGGTCAACTATATCCTGCCATATGTTGACGAGTTACTCATCACAGACTCAAATTCTGCTGCCCTGGCAGACATCAAGGCAAAGCTTAGTGCTACTTTTGAGATGACAGACCTTGGCTTATTGTCTTATTTTTTGGGGATAGAGGTAGTTCATTCTGGGGAATGCATTTTTGTGTCACAGCAGAAGTACGCACTTCAGCTAGTGGACCAGCACACTTCTGATCAGACACGGCCAGTGGCCACTCCTCTTGATCCTACTGTCCACTTGTCAAAGGATACCCTAGGACAGCCCTTTGATGCAGCTACCTATTGCTCTCTTGTAGGAAAACTTCATTGGTTAATTCACACTAGGCCAGATTTAGCTTACTTGGTTTGTATTTCACAGCACCTAGAATGTCACATTGGATTGCATGTCTTCGTGTGTTGCATTATTTATGGTGTACTTATTCTTATGGCCTGACATATGGTTCTGGTTTATGTTTGCAAGGGTACACTGATTCTGATTGAGGAGATCCTGACACCTGGCGTTCCCATGGCGGCTACCTCTTTACCGCGGGCACGGCTTCCATTTCTTGGTCTAGTCGTAAGCAAGAGATGGTGGCGGCTTCCATGACTGAGGTTGAGTACCGGGCTCTCTTCAATAGCACCACTGAGGCCATCTACCTAAGGAGTTTACTAGCGGCACTTCACTTTCCATGTGACTCTCCCACCGTTGTCTACTGCAACAACCAGAGTGCCATTGTGGGCAATCTGATCATCACACTATGGACACGGCATGTGGGAGTCCACTTCCAGTTTTCCAGAGAGCAGGTCAAGCTAGGCACTATTCGCCTAGAGTTTGTGCCCTCATCAGACAATTTTGTAGATATTTTGACAAAAGTGGTCAACCGGCTAGTTCTTCAGTACCTATTACCCAGGATCAGTTTGGGTACACCGTTCCCTACTTCTTCAGCTTGATAGGGAGAGGGTGTTTCCCTCTTGCTTTCCCTTCCAGTTTGAGAGGGGGTGGCTTCTACTCTTGCTAGTGATAGTGATGATGCTTATAGTCTTTAAAACATTCATTCATTTATTCTTCTGTATTGTATTATGGACATTTGTAACTTCATCGGTACTGTCAGGATGATATGATTATAAAAGGGTGCTTGGGCAAGTAAACAATTTCCTTGCGAGGACACTATCCAGGTGGCACTATTGCATTGCATCTTGCGTGGGCATGACATCTTGCATTACCCTTTGTATTATCGCATGCATTGGCATTCTGCTCATGTAAACATGCATGTGTGCGCACTTATCCCTTTTTGGTCTTTTGGCGTGGTTGACTTTGGATCCACCATATTCATGGCATTACCCATAGTAGTCTCCAAGGCAGTTTTTTCTTAGCTTGTCTGCTTGTTTTGCTTGTCTTTCTAGCTTCAAATATTTGCTATATCCACACCTTAGCCTTATTCTTTTTCACCGATACCCAATAATGGTAGAGATAGTTTACTTGTTTTGTGAAGGTCTTGGGTTTTACCATCCTTTATCATTCTCCCATTTGGGGCACGGATAGTCAATAGGATGAAAACTGATTTGAACCTCACACTTCTAAATCTATCAAATCTAAAAAGACCTTATAAAAAAAAAAAACAAAGAGAAGTCCATAGCTGATCCATCCACCTTTGTAGGGCTTGGTAGGCCATTGGACAGCCGATGTGCACCCTTTGTCCGATGCCATGTCCTCTCTGAGGTGATCACTTGGGCTCCCTTGGTAAGATAACCATCGCCTTTGTAGTCTTAGTAGGCCACTGGGCAGCCACACGCACCCTTTGTCCGATGATCTAGCTACTTTGGGGTGGGACGCCTTGGGGTAAAAGATAAATATAACGGGCTTGGCCGGCCTTCCTTCTCGTGGCACTGTTGTTGGGCCTGAGAGGGGGATGTTGAGCTAAAAATGCATTAGCTTTACGGTTGTGACTCCTCTAACTTGTTGCTCTAGAAATCCCATCCTCTGCATGGTGTTATCCAACAACTCCCAATCTACATGGTCATATATCTTTTCGTAATCGAGAAGTGCAATGAGATATTGATTCTTGGAATGGAGAAGAGCAGTGGACTTCTAGAAGGTGAAGAGGGTGTCCAAGATGCCACTCTTGAATAAAATAAGTCTAGCTGGGGTGGATAATGTTTGGCATTAATGAGCCAATCTTAAACCAGTCGCTTTTGCAAGGATCTTCTAAGCGGTTCCAAGCAAAATGACAGTTGTCTAGTGACTAGTTTCCAATCTATCCCCACTATCTTTGGGAATGAGATGGATTAATCCCATAGATAGTCTCTTTGGCATGTCCCTTGACGACATGATTGCGTGAAAAGTTGCAATGGGACTTGTAATGATAAGATCCTAATAGCTCAAGAAGTGCTTTTGTCCAATCCATCATCTCTTGGACACTTGCTTGAGGGCAAGGCCAAAAAGTGCCTTCTTAAGCTCTCCTCTATGAGAAGAGCCATCATATGCCCGCTCATCTTGTTGGTAACCACTCACTTGGTACTATGCCATACTAACCCTCTATATCTCTCATAATCAGGGGGTCTAGTCATGGATCCCAACAAGGCTGTGTAGTACTCTGTAGCTACCTGCCGTGCCTCCTGAGGCCACGTTCTATGGATCCATCAACTCTCTTGATTCTCCACACATGGGGCCTCGAATGTTTAGGCCTCATAAGGTGGTAGAAGTCTCTATTACCTCAGTCTCCTGTCTAAGTTTAAAAGCAAGATTTTGTGTGGAATTCGTACTCTGATCTAGCTTCCTTCATGGCCGCAATCTTTTGCTATGGCAAAACTCATGCTCTCAGTTATCCATTTGCAGCCTGAACATCTCTTCTCCTCCCCCTGGAGCATAGCTGGTAAAGATCTAGCAGTCCTCTTCCTCTCTAGAAGGCCCTGTCTCCTAGTCGTTGCCTTCTTTGTGAAGGAGCTGGTCTCCTGTATGTTCTTGTCCAAGTCTCTAGCTGTCTACAACTGAGAAAGGTATGGAACCTTTCTCAGTTGTAGTTGGGGTGTATAACTGAAATTTGTGCAATCAGCGCTTTGAGATCCTTGTTGTAGAAAATAGGACATGAACCAAAGGATCATGTTCTCTGATCTGAAATATGAAATCCTCCCATCCAGCCTGCTGTCCTCCTATATGGATCTCTGCACATCTGCCTCTCCTATCTAACAAGGCCTCCACCATTTTGAAGTCCCTGCTTAATCGAATGTTTTACCTAGGGTAAGGACTAATCAAGGGTAATCCAAAATTGTCTCTGCCAGTTTGGCCATTTGGGGCATAAATGACAAGATCCCAGTAACTACACCCTTCACTCTCATCAAGACCTGTGAGGCTCGTCTTGAAATCAGAATGCCCCAATCCTGAACTTCTTGGGTCACTGCACATGTAAATGCTATGTTGTGAGCCTTTAGAGTGTGAGACTGGTGGCAGAAGATCAAAAAGATGCAGGTGATAATGATGAGACCAAGGCGAAAGACTGCTGGTGATAATGGAGTCACAAAAGTGGCAGCTTAATATAGACAAGGGCAGCACAAGAGGGCTGACCTGCTGCCAGTCCTAAAATTGGTATACCTGCTACTGCATGAGACGGCAGACACTCCAAACTGGCCTCCCAACTGAAAAAGATGCCGTCCAGGCTGCCATGTGACCAAAAGATGAAATGTGCCCATAAAAAGGCTGAGAACAGTGCGAACAGGCTTAGAACAGGATTTAAATGACACTCCTAATGCATGCACACCGAAAAGGCATGGTAGAGCTCATATGTCTCTGTCAAACTTTGATGGAGCTCACAAGCAGGTTAACTCTTTAGCCTTGTCTCTTGAGTCTTCAGTCTGTAATATGCCTGTCATTATCTATATGATTTGAACTTAGGGCAGCAGTCTATATTTGCCATTTGGACAGCAGTGTATAATTTTGTGTGCAACACCATTTGGCATTAGTACTTATCTCGTGTTCAGTATGCGATAGTTTGGCACATTTCATTAAAAAGTGATCGTCTCTTGGACACTTGCTTGAGGGCAAGGCCAGAAGTGCTTTCTCGAGCTCTCCTCTATGAGACGAGCCATTATATGCTCATCTTGTTGGTGACCACCCATCTTATACTGTGCCATGGTAACTCTCTGTCTGTCATAATCAGGAGCTTTAGTCATGGATCCCAACAGGGCTTTGTATTACTCTGTAGCCACCTGCCACACCTCGAGGCCTTGTGATATGAATCCATCAACTCTCTTGAGTCTCCATACACCTGCCTCGAGTTTCTAGGCCCCGTAATGTGGAAGAGGTCTCTATTACCTCAGTCTCATGTCTAAGTTCAAAAGCAAGATTTCCCTGGAGTGTAGCTAGTAAAGATCTAGCAGTCCTCTTCCTCTCTAGAAGGCCCTGTCTCCTGGTTATGACCTTTGTGAAGGAGCTCATCTCCTGTAGGCTCTTATCCAAGTCAATAAAGTAAACATGCAAGTGAACTGGTATTGCCTTCAGGCTGTTATACACCTGCACAATGGTCACAACACACAAACAGAAAGGGACACAGCAGTATTGGTAAAGGAAACATGTATCGTGGAGTGGAAGGTACAGCCACCAACTTCAGACTACACCCTTGTGATGCTGCACTTATGAGATTCACTATGGAGGCTGGAGACCATATGTAGAGTGACTGGCTTGCGTTCACTACCAGCTCCATTTTAGTCCTTTTGGACCCAACCAGGGGGCATCTCTACAAAGCTCCAACTAGAAAGGGAATCATATGGGCTACCCTGTGAATCATGAATCCGTGGCGGCATCAAAGCATGGATCCCAAGGTCTTACATGAGCAAAGAAACCAAGACTCCATACACCTGCTTTACTAAACAAACTGATAAATCACCATTTTGATAGAGCATTGAACATAATAAAAGCTCTGGATTGCATTTTCTTCTGCCACTTCCTTGGTCCAAGCTTTTTAGCCAAGCCTCATCATAATGCTCCCTCATGAAGTAAACATCTTTTAAGTTTCTTCCAAGGTTTGCAATATTGACTCTCTCGCGGAGTCCCTGCGCTGTTGTCATTGATGAGCTTGTAACTTTATCAACATTTGAATCTATGCAGCTGTACACTCGTGGTTTTGTAATACTTTAGACTGTGTGTGACATCAAAGTGGAACAAAAATCCACCATGAAGGACAAAGATAGAACTCATGTCAGAGGCCAAGGGTTAAGAGCAAAAGGGGAAAATGTAAACGTTGCTTCACTCGAAAGAATTGGCAACTAAAAGCTTTTTTGTGAGACATTTGATAAATGCTAATAAATGCAGGCTATAAGCATAAAGCAGTCATCAAGATAAAATAGCATTCCCTACACAAGCATTTAGACTCATGTTTATTGGTTTTTTCCCAGCTTCTCTGAACTAGGTGGGTCGTTCTATTCAAATATCTATTTGTTTTGCAGGTATCCAACTATTCCCAACAGATACTTGCTCTCTCTCCCATTGCATAAGTTAGTGCATCCTGAAGGAGCTCTTGTTGGCCTGTGGGTAACAAATCGTGAAAAACTTCGTTCTTTTGTTGAAAATGAGCTTTTTCCCAAGTGGGATGTCAGGAACATCGTGACTTGGTATTGGCTGAAGGTAAGCCACTCATCAGTTGCCTGCTAGGAAGTGGATGGATAAAAGCATTCACACCCATTGCTGTCCTTTGTCTTTTGTTTTGTCATAATGCCTGTGCATCCAGCAATAGTTTGTGCATCTGTCTGAAGAGCGGGAACTAGACAGCTGAATGTTATTCTGTGATTCCTGCAGAAATGGACATTTCAGGTTTTGAAATTCTGGTCATATTTGGAATACACTGCCAAGTTGTGTCATCAGCTGAATTGCCCAGCCTTAGCACAACAATTTGCAGTATCTTTTCTTCTATATGGCTGGTTTACAATTACTGAACACTTGCCTATAGCAGCAAAACTTTGGCCATAAGTCTGTGAACTAAACTATAATCATCTACTGTTATTTTCTTTCAATGTGGAACTTTACCCAGCAAAGTGAAAGCTGCTCTTGGTCAGTCAGTAGACTTGCTTCACTTATTTCACCCCACAGCTGACATTGATTTCTTGTTCAATAATAGCTCTGTGCTTCCACCCCCGAATACCCATTTCTGTAATCATGAAGTCCGACTTGCATTCTCAAAACAAAGCTGACACAACAGCATCCATCTTCAAGAACATGCAACCAAATGAGCCAAATTGAGATTCTAACCATGTTTACAAATGATTTATGTTTTAGGTAGTTTTATCACATGGAATGATATATGTTTTAGGTAGTTTTATCACATGGAATGATATTTGATGAGAATAAGGTTGATCATCCAAATACATGTAAACATATAAACCCAACCATAGATGTGCTCCACCGGATGCCCAAAGACAGTGCTTTGGATGTCTCCAAGCCTGGCTTGGGGCATCCACTGTATGCATCTGAGCCTACCAACTACCCGCAGCTAGCCTGCTATGGTGAAGAGACCCACCTTGGCTGCCAGCTTGTCCGAGAAAGGCCATTACTTACCCCTGGTGGCATATTTACCTGCAACAAAAATAGCTAATCTTGCAATGGCAACAGCTCATGACTAGGAAATGGCAACAGCTAGGAAATGATAGAGAAAAAGCATGTGTGAAACTCTGAAAATATGAAGTTTCTATCAAAATTAAAGGGAAACCAGGAAAAGAGGAGCCAAAAAAGGACAACACAAAAGGGTCATTTAATAGATCAAGAGGAGATGCCCCCTCTAGTGGGCATTGGGGTGTGTGGTCTCTTAGGAAAAGGGAGTGATGTTATAACAATGATTGCTTAAAATGCATTCGCAAACCCTATCTCTGTTAAGTTTGTGAGAAGGATAAAGCTGTACTTTATAGAGTCCTGACATTGTGAATAATGTCTTGACAAAAAGTAAGCATGTCAAGATTCTCGAAAGGTCTGTTTTTGAGGTCTTTCAGATCAATGCACCATCCCTTCGACTTTCTCAAAAGCAAGTTCCAGTAACTACATTGCCGCTTATGAGAGGCTTTGTTGCCTGTTAAGATAACAATCCAAGGTGGTGGTTGTGGAAAAAAAGTGGCAGGTTCATGTTCAGCATAATCAATCCTTCATGTGTCTGGGGTCTCAAAATGCTAAGAATTTGAGTGCCTTTTTACAATGGCTAGTTTTGTGGAGAAGTACATGGAGACATGAAATATAGTAAGCAGCTTCTTAGTTCATGGCAATAAAGGCAATTCAATCTACATGTAAGCCATGATAGATTGTACTATTCACAATCTACACACCATCTTTGAAAGATACCTTCTCTTACATGTGCATAGAAAACATTCCATCCCAACAAGAGTACCTTTGATGGCAGACAATGTCCATAAGCAGAAACATTTCACTAGGCCCAAAAATCCTTTTTTTTAATAGTTTTGAGGGATGACATGATATCACATAGGATGCACTATACCATTTTGCCTATCTTTTATTGTTGCAAAGGATGACATGATATTACACAGGATGCACTATACCATTTCGCCCTTCAGATTGGGAGTTGCCATTTTCTGAGCTAAAAACCACGAGCTGGTGAGCTGAGGTGATTTATAAATGAGAACATCTCAGAGATTTGGGTATATTTAGAGGAAGGTATATTTATGTATTCAACTTCTTATAGGAGTTACCTCAAAGGAATCAAGTAGTTGAAAGAAACACATGCCGTGGTCCTCAAATACTTTAAAGACTAGTCTCAAATTTTTTATCAAGAAAGTGTTTAGATGCTAGCTTTCAAAGGTTGCCTTATGCAATACCAAAATCTATACATTCTAGGGTGATGCCTCAAAATTTTACAGTAGGCAAAAAAGGGGTGTTATGAGGTCATCAGGTAATATGTCCTGTTATATTACTCTTTTGCAAGGTCTCTACCAACATAAACCATAAGGACAAATTATTTACAGGTTTAAAGAGATTATAGACCAATCAAGAGTGCGTCTTTGAAAACTACTTGAAGAACTATGTAAAGCGAGAGGAATGAAAAACATTAACTTCAGGATTATTAGCTCAGTAGATGCGCATACCCCCTCAAACCGGTGTTCAAAAGTTCTGCATTCCTTCACCTGCATCAGGCAAAGCTTTTTGGCCAGCCATAAAACCCATCCTTTCAGATTTGCATGTCTGCCCACACTATAACTCCATGAGTTAATCAATTCAGCAGATCACCAAAATTGATGGCTTTTAGCACAAGGACCTCCTGATCCATGAACCGACTTCCTGCCTCACTAGTATGCTCAATGGAAAATGGAAACTGCAATCAGATTTTTTCATTTTTCAAGGGTCTTTAGGGGTTCTTATTGCTGAAGTATCTTGGATCTTTGAAATCATTCTAGAAGTTTGTCAATGGCCAGAAATTGATTCGCCATTTACATACCAAGTAATCCTGGTCACCATATTGTTATTTCTCAGTAGATCAAAAATCTTTGTTCCACATTTCTCACATTTAATGTTAGGCATAGATGTTGATCATTCGACTTTAACCTGTTTAAAGAATCCACACTAGTTGAATAAGCTAGTAACACTCAATTCTCCAGAATGAAAAATGTTCATTTCTCCAGGTTGGAGCTTTGTTTGTTCCATGGAATGCATACTTTTCTTAGTCTCTCTTTCTTAACTTGTTCCTTTTGCTGAGGAAGAAGATACTTTGTATATTAAGAACATGTCTGTGCAGGTCAAGTCAAATGGGGAAATGGTGAGCACGTTGGATTTGGCACATCATAAACCATATGAATGCCTTCTTCTCGGGTACTTACCAGCTCATACAGACAATCTGTGTAAGGTATGCATTCCTGAACTGTAATAGAACAAGCATGAAACCTTGCTAGAAATGAAGCAAATGAAGATGTTTCTCTTGTAAGAACTAGTTTTCTCAGTTATCAAGTGCTTCACTTCTACAAAATAAATGTAATTAGACTGATCTTCAAATAATGGGAGTAAGCTGCCAAAGCAAAATTTCAATAGAGGTGTTTTCCTTCCATGAGGATTCAGATTTACCATTTCATACAGTTCATATCACCGTTTTGTCTTGTCCCAGTTGCAAAGTCAGAATTCCCTCATCTGATTTGTGAGTGGCAAATGTTATATGGAAACACTAAATTTGCAGAACCTAATGTCAAGATTGAAAGTGATTGGAGCTTAAGGAACTGTTTTATGTTTACCAATGGATCATAGATACGTGTTGTTATAGATGTGGAGGTCACCCTCTACATTGTATTGAAAGAAGTGCACTCTCCCAAGTAAAAGGCAGGCCTATACCAGCTGTATATTCTCAACCATTCTACTATAGAGTCCTTTGCCAAGGCTGGCTCTTAAGTAGGCATAGTTGTCAACAGTTTAACCTGGCTCTTCATTAGACATAGTTGTCAACAATTGGGGACATCGCCCTGGGAACAGGAACAACATACACTGAGATGATGGCCTATTCTGCAACTCATGTTATCTGTCACACACTGAAAACTGCTAAGTGACTATGATTACAGAGTTGTAGCTGGCTATGGGTTGATCGCTTGAGCCAAGCTAGTGTAAGACCCAGGAATAAGTATCTCTGATTTACTAGTAACAATTATGTCAGCAATAGGCAGCCAAAATGTTTCCAGGCATTTCTTACATGGTCATTGTGTTCCTGAACAAAATTGGGAAATACTGGCATGCATTAGTGTCTGGTGATTACTACATTTTGAGTGGACACTCTCTGACAGAGCTACCAAACGCTTTGTTGTAGCATACCAAAGCTTAAAAACTCTGCTGTGCACTACTAGACATAGAGCATTAACGATTTCTGCAGCAATTCCTGACATGTTTAGGACTGTATAGCTATGATGTTGGTCTGGAATGTGGCTAGGCACAAGGATTACAGACTTTACTTACAGGTTCTAGTTTATTATCTGGCAGGAAAGTTCAGTTGTGCAGAGTCCAGCTGCAAAAACCCCTCCTGATAAGCAAGTTCTCATCAGCATCCCAGGCGATCATTCTCGGAAACCACCAGTAGCATGTATCCTTATGATGATCAAGTGTGATAAATTAGGTTAAGCTACTAGTAAGTTTCCCTACTTGTCATGCTGCAGATTGAAAAGAAGAATGTAAAGCAGGTTCCTTAACACTTGGGAGTGTTGCTCTCTGCCTATGTTCCTGGTTCTGCAGCTCCAAAAGGCTTGGAGATTTTTGCTCGAGAGATGAATCCAGGCTGGGTATCATGGGGCAATGAGCCACTGTATTTTCAACATCTAAGTTACTTTCAAAGGGCAGAAACTTCAGCTGATATGCTGACATAAAATCTTAGTGTATCTTCATAGCCGTTTTTAAGCTATGAGAATACTTTCATATTCAAAAAGCATGTTCCATGGTTTGCAATCAGTTTAGTGTTTCTTCATTAGTGTACCCTAATGGAAGTTTTAAACAACATTAGAATGGCTTGCAACCAGTTTGTGATTGGTGATGCTTTTGGGGAAAGTTTGTTGCAGTAAGACTATTCAGAATGGACTCTGACTATTCATGGACTCCTGTATTTTCAAATGAGAGGATTTTGGTCATTGAAGGTTCAGATATCTAGTAATAGTTTTGAGTTTAGGACCTTGGTTGTTACTAGCGGTAACATATTTTAGTTTGACAATAATTGGTGATTGCTATACATAACTCTGAGCAAATGCAAGGTATTTTTTTTAATGTTTTGAGAAATTACGAGGAAAGGGAGCATTACAAAGCTGCAGGAGAGAGAGAGAGAGAGAGAGAGAGAGAAGACAAAATAAGATAAGATCTATTAACGTCTCTAAAAGGTCAGAATGGCCCATGAGACCATAACCAATACAACTGGTATCATCGTCTCTCATCAGAGTAGAAGAGAAAATTTATATGTAGGTCTACATGGTAGATTGGAATGAAATGGAAAACTGATGGAAAACTAAAAGAGCTGGAAAAACTAAGTTTAAAAAGAGTGTAGAGTATCTTCCCCTCAGTCTATGGAATCCACCAAGACTCTGCAAGCTACCTTCGACCGAGTCAACGCGCCAATCTGCATCTGTAACGAGCAATCGTGATGCGAATGTGATGCATATGGGCATGCCTATGTTACCGACTAGGTACTCTAAGGCGTCGTGCCCTGCGTAATGTTGTAGCTCTGTTAATTGTGATGCTGCTTGATGATGTCCCTCGATGACACCTATCAATAGGAGATGTAGTGTTTGGGGTGGCAGCAGTTGGGGGTTCAACTACACTGAAAAAGTTTGTAATTGCTCTTCGAAGGGGTGGATGAGGCAAGGGTCACCTCCTATCCTGTAACAATACCGCTTTGCACTGTTGGAGCTCCGATAAGAAAAGACCCAAACATATTTGGTCCTCATAGTCCATCAGCTGTTTTAGTGATCCAAAGTCCTCCTTAAAGAGGCAATGATAGTAGCCTTGGATATCATAGTATACAGTACATCTACAAATGTAGTGCTTCTCTGTTTCTGGTTCTCATCCACAAAGCTGACACATCCTCTCATTGGTTGCAATATGGCTCCATCGACCTATCTCAATCATCAGTTAATGTGATGAGGTGTGAATTTGAAAAAATTTCAACTCGGAGTCCGTAAGGCAGTTGAGCATCCATGTATCTCGGTCTCACTGTGAAACCATCATGAGAAAGTTGCAAGAACATTAGTATTGTGCCATTTTCGCACCTAATGAGAGAGAGAGTGTGTGTGTGTGCGCGCGCGTGCGTGTGTGTGTGGATGCTTCCGGTCATACTTCATGAAATTTTGCAACTCTAAAAGTAGACAACTCTGTAACCAATCCTTTGGACTGCATTAATTTTAATCTTTGCACGTTTGCATGTCCAATATGTTTATGCCATATTTTAATATTTGCAACCACTCATTTTTTTTTAATGTACATAGTAATATTCATAGTAAAAATTTCAACATCTAAAGTGAACATATGGTTAACTCTACTTTTTTATATGGCAACTTGCACTTATCATTAGAATCTTTCACAATGCAGCCTTCTATATTAAATCGACCAATAGATACTAAATTCTTTGTGATGGATAGTACATGTAATACATTTTATAGACTTTTTGTTTGACTATCATACAAGGACAAAGAAACTTTTTCAATGTTTGAGATTGGGTGGCATGAATCATTGCACGTTTGTACGTAACCTAGATTTTGTAAATCATGTCTTTCTTTAAACCATTTAATATGATTGATTATATGATTAGACGCATCTAAATCAATATACCATACATTATCATGTATCTTTTTTTGTATCAACGTTCATTATATACTGTATAATAAACACATGTTGATTTTTATATTTATTTTGCCATAAAGACCATGTATAGTTTTCTTGTTACATGATGAGTAAAATTCTTAGATATGGTCACAACTTTTTTTTAATGATTCACTTTGCATGTTAATCTCTTCAATTATTATGAGAGACTAACTCATTAAAAATTGGAAATGACTTTCGTACATACATAGAAGTGATAAAGAATTTTTAGATCTTATTATTAAGGCCACTTAAAGTAGATGAAATCAAATCATCATCATCAAGTATTATATCAATAGTTATTAAGGCATCTATAATGCTTTTTACTTTTAAAACATATTCATTTATAGATATTTTCTTTTCACAAAGTATTTAATTTTTGCTTGAGTTGAATCTTTTATGTCTTTGTGTTTATAAAAAATATATTCTCAGAGATTGTTCAAGTTATATGTAATTTTTTTATATTTTTAAAATGTTTCAACATAGTGTTATTAATGATTGTAAATAGTTAATATATTATAGCTTTATCTTTTGTATTTCATTCTTTTCATGTCTTTAATTCTTCTACAGTTGTAGAATTACGTAGCTTTTGCTACTTTTCTTCACCTAAAATAAACTCAAATGCCTTTTCAAATAAGAAAGTTTGTTATACGAAACTTCCATGATAGATAGTTGTTCTTGTTCAGCTTCTTAATGATAAGGTTTACACTGTTTTTTACCATTATCACAAAATTAATACAAAACAGTAGGCAAGTCTTCTGCAACCTCATAACAAGTGCACAACAATACCCAAAGTAACACATTACTAATTGCTTAATAATACATTTAATTTGTAACTCGTTAGCAAATAAAACTTGTGTTTGCTTCTAGGTAGCAAATACCTCAGAACTTACAGATTCGAAATCTATAATATGTGTATCATCTTTCAGTCGATACAATTGAACTTGTAATATACCCAAGAACTGTTATTTGCAACCTTATGGGTCTAAAATGAGGCTTGAAATAGCCTCAAATGGTCAAAAAGGTTGCAAATAAAGGACTTATCTATAGAATATACATTGTTCTATCCGCACGTCAAATCTCATAGTAATATGAGATTTTTGCTATGCCCTGCTTTTAGTGTCTTTATATGCTCTATCCAAGAGAAAGAGTAGAGAATGGAAGAGCTTCCTATCCATTGCTTGCTTGAATCCTTACTTCTTCTCCTTCACTTCAACCTTAACCATCCTCTCTTAGTAGTGCCACTCTGATACTACATCATGAATTAGGTAGAGGGGAGGAGACAAGGGGGGGGAAGGGAAGGGAGGTTTGCTTGAGCTATTGCGCTAAACGGATACCATATACACAAGAGGAAGCTCACTCAAGAACACAAGAAGAGAGATCGAGACCAAAATGTTTCTTATTAGTTTATTTTTCTTTCACACACAATACAATATACACAAAGTATAGATAAGACATAACATAAAGAAAAGTGGTCTACTAAGTCAAACAGTGCATAACTGACTATACTAATCGATTGATGCTATAACTATGCTAGTTGTAGATATGTGCAATAAACTAAATATAATAAGTGAAAAGTTAATAGCCATGTGAGGATCATATTGATCATCGACATACTAAGTATAGATGTGCAGATCCATCTAGCTAGGTGGTCATTAGCAGCTTACTCTTATTTAGCACACCAATCTCCTTTTTAGGAAAGACTTGATTCCTTGGCATACAGCAATGTCTATTACTTCTTTGTTCTGACTTTTGTACTCTTTCAATTGACTAATCTTCTATAAAGCGAGCTTATGCACGATGGCTAGAGTCATCCTACATCTTGTAATAATGTAGTCTTGTATTTTTTTCGTAATTTATATAATTACCTATTGCAAAAAAAAAAAGTGAGAGGGAGATGGCGGATATTCTCCCTTGATACAATTTGCGACAGTTTCTTCAACCCCTTGGAAGGCACCTAGTTCCTTTGTACATTTGATTGTGATTCTTGTACTCTTGGATATGTTATAGTTTTGAGATTTTGAACGATAGCCTAAAGCCATCTTGCATCTTGTAATCTTATAATCTTTTTTTTTTTCGTAATTAATACAATTACTTATTACACATACACACACACACACACAAAGTGGCCTATGAAAAAAAATATCAAAAATACATGTACAATGAGACAATGCTAGAGTAACAAGCATATCTAGTGTGGTCTCATTGATCTCAAGATCTATGCATGATGCCACCTATAATGTGGTCCATAGTCACTTGGGTGATGTTCCTCATGGTGAGTCTTTGATGTCTTATAATGATGGCTTTGATCCAACTATGGTGCCACCTCCTCAGTAATGGTCCTAGTAGGGTGGGGTGGGGGGGTCATGCTTACTGAAGCAAAATGGCTATGTCCAATGTGACTCCGCATTGTGGAATGGAAGGTGTTTGGTGAGGTGGATGCCTCCGTTAGGCTAGTACTATCTATAGGGTTTGCTCTATGAAAAAAGTGATATTTACCAACTTTAAAGATTACACTAGCATAATTATGGGAATTTTAGTAGCTTGGGTCTTAGAGGGTCTTTTATTCAAAATCATTGCAATTTCTCAATGGTAGAATGGGGTCGTACTAGTATTCTTGTGTATACTTCATGTTTCCTTAGGGCTTCCCCTTGCCTTTTTCATTTGCCTTTATGGAAGGACAACTGTAGATGTAATGCCCAAAGCCTTTATGCATGTAGCATGAGTCAAAAAACGTCACAACCATACCTCCCTACTAAATGCCAATGATACTGGCATCGAAGAAAAGCATCTCAAGGACTTAATTATGTTAGTTCCAAACGATTCATACATACTTTTCCACCCATGGAGTCCATTCTTTAACATTCGGCACATAGAAGACTCACCCCAATACTTTGGGTAGGTTGATTACTTCATCATCCATCTAATACAACGAGAGGGGGGATAAATGTTTATAGTCCAAGTAGGGTTATCATGTTTGATGGACAAGTAAAATGATTTATTAACATTTGTAGAATGCCAAGATGACCTAGGAGACCATAAGTTACAATTATTTGTAAAATGGGACAAATGTTTGGGAAATAAACAATAAAGAAAATGAAATCTAACTATAGTTTTCGAAAATAGAAAGCCTTGCTAGTACCATAAGGGATGAAATTGACTTAGGAGAGCCATGTCAATACATACCATCTTAAGAAATCCCTCATCAGTCTATTGATGCATAGCTTCACTATCGTCCCATATAGAAAAAAGCTTGGGGGAGCTTGGCTTTGGCTTGAGATATGATTTGTTGTATGCTACTATGTATGTGTCATTGACAAGGTTGTCAAGATCTAGAATGACTCAATCAACCAAGTTAAGCCACTTGATCAATCAATCTCCCTTAAGTAAATGTAAGTTTAGGATGTGTAGGGGGCAAGGTATCCTTTTGGTTGTAGATTGAGATTAGTTTGGGGATGTTTGGATACTCCTCAGGAAGAATTCAATGTATTCTCTTTGGATGTGCCCTTGACAACCAAACTGATGCTCTCTCTTTGAGGATGGTCTCTCTTAGTCCTCCTATCTCCAAGAGAAAAAGACCAAGGAATCTTTGGTCTATGTGGTCCATGACTATCAATAACAATGGCCTCAAATCCCACAGTGAGTCTAGCAATGATACAAGACATACAAATCTAAGGCATACATTTCTTTGAAGGTGCTGATATATATCTACTAGTCTCAATATCTAGCTAGTGTGAAGATGTGTATATTTGGCCAATAGCACATCCAATTCCATGTGATAAGTGGGTAACTATGTACAACATGTCTACAATAAATCCACCCTCAATCGTGCGAAGAGAATGGTCTTGGTAGAAAGCCATCTTCATCCCATCTCATGCACTAGTGTAAACAAGGTCCTCCTGGGCTCTAGGCGAATAAGATTGTGTGATGATATTTGAAGATCTATGAATGACTCAAGAGTGAGAGATGGTGTATCAAGGAAATGCCAAAGGCTAGTAGCTTGTCCATGTTAAAGCCATGTAACCCAAACCATGATGCATTTAGATCTACCAACATGAAGTATCATCGTCAACCATGCAAATATGTATTTGGGAAGCTCCCATAACTTATGTATAAGTGACATTGATTTTGTAAGGTGGAATCGAAGGATCTTTCAACTCAACTCTAAGAATCTCATGTGGGACAAAAGCCTCACATCTCATCATCTTGGAAATCATGGATACCGATGGTCTCTCCATCACCTCCATCCATCATATATGTAGCCTCATCTATTGTTGTGGTTGAGGCTAGGTCCCCATATCATATTCCATGCAAGTGTTTGGATGTGACTGAAGTATGAAATAGTCATACCTTAGGGTGCTCCTACAAGCTACATGTGGAAGGACATCCTCTCCAACCTTGTCAATGCTATATGGCCCCATGCTAGTCTAGTCTCTACTATCTCTCTCATAGAGAAAGCGGACCATGTGAATAAGACACCTAGATATATATAAAAATCCACATCCTCCATCTCTTGTTGGCCATAGATTAAGTTGGGTGTTGATCTCCTAACCCACTTTGATGTGGTGCTAAACACCATGACCTTAGTTTTATCGAGGTAAACTAAGAGTCCACTATGGATGTGATGGAAGTATCAATACCCATATCTTAGTGTGCTCCTAGAGTTTGCATGTGTAAAGACATCCTCTCGATAGTCTCTACTACCCCTCTCATTGCAAAAGTAGGCCATTTAAATAAGACACCTAGATATGTATGACAATCTACATCCTTCATCTCTCATCGGCCATGGGTAAAGTCGGGTGTTGATCTCCTAACCCACTTTGATGTGGAACTAAACACCATAACCTCAGTTTTATCAAGGTAAACTAAGAGTCCACTATTCTATGCATAGGAATATAGTATATCTAAATGTCTCTATAACCTTTGTGGGGAGTCGACATCAACACAATATCATCTACCTACAACAAGAGAGTTATCCAACTACTTGTCATTCTAGCTTCTCTATCTCCTCCCTTAAACATGTACTTTGAGGTCTCATCAACATAGAGAACATCCAAGCTTCACTTGGATAGTGGAGTGAGTTGAAAGGACCTCAAGTATCTGTACTCTACTAACCACCTCCAACACCCTAGGTGACTTCTTTAGGTACTTTCATGCTAAATAACATGTATATCAATTTGGCCCTTAGTATTGTATCAAAAACTTTGTAGAAATAAAAAACACAACTATAGATCCATCTCGCATGGGCTCTATCTAAATCATAGCTTTAATTTAAAGGCCCTGCCATATCAAAAAACTTTTTCCAAATCTAGCATATTCATGTGTTGGGAGGACCCTCTATTTTTCTAATTGACTTGCCTCTAACTCTAGGACAAAGACATATAATTTGGCCAATGTGTGGCCAACCATGATGGTCCAATAATTAGCAGGTAAGGCGGGATCACGTGCATTGAGAATTGGTGCAATGGTGTTAGTGCTTCAATTGTTCGAGAAGCCTTCATACATGGCTCTATTAAACATGTATATATGTGCAAAATGTGACAATGGCCTCTTGGACCATACTATCTATGAAGAAAGTAAATGTCTATGTGCAAGGTGTCAATGGATCAAGAAGAGGGAGTTGACCTACTACATGTGTTAGGAGATATGATGGGTGTGGCCAGGCAATGCTCTTTGAAAAGTCTCCAAACCTTTATAGAATCCTTGCTCAAGAATACATGGTATAAAGCATGTGTATGTTCAAATATTCAAGTATCACAATGAAATACATCTATTGTAGTCCTCATAAAGTGGTCTCTATAGTAGTATAATATATTTGGGGGGATGGGTTCTCATGTCCTCCATGTACTAGTTACCTCGAAGCCTCAAAAGCTCTCCTAGGAAGTCTATCTAGGTGCAAGCCACGTACTCTTATGTATGAAGCTAATTGTCTCATGTGATACTCATGGTTTGCAATGGATCACCCATGAGAACATGATGATCTAATGTCTCTCAATCTATGTCCATAGATGTATGGCCAAGCCAAGGGTCCAAATAGGTATGTCATACATCATGGCTCATGTGACCAATGTGTCAAATAGCCACCTCAATGTGCATGGTTCATGTAACTACACTTAAATGGCATTGTCTCTTCAGAATGACCAATGTTGCATATCATCGTGTAGGTCAATCTCTAGCTATTTTGCCATGGTGAATCCTCCAACTGCTGTAGTAAATGTGACCTCTAAGTAGACATAACCATCTCGTACAGTGCATAGGTGCCCCAAATCATGTCTAATGGAATCCTAAGGTGTTGTGTCTACAATCTTTCTACTACTCTACTTCATGGGATTGTAGCAAAAGCTTTGAAATTTTCCACAAAGGAGTAATCGAGTCTCTTCTCCCTAACTTTCGCATGCCTAATCATCCCTCTTAGGGTGGAGATGTAGTCAAGTGTAGAGAAACCCTATTTGAATCCAACCTATTTTGTAGCTCTCAATCTTCCTCTCTCTACATAGGTGCTTAACTCTACCTCCATCTCTACTCCATATATTTTGGCCAATGTGTGGTGCACTATGATAGTCCTCTAGTTAAGGGAGATCAAGGGGATCTCCAGACTTGTGGATAGGCACAATGGTATGTATTGTTCGCTCGTCTAGAAAGCCTTTTGCCAATTCCCTTTCAAACATGAAAGCAAGGAGAAGGACCAAAATTTCCATTGCATGGATGAAGTGCTCACCTTGTATACATGTATGATACATCAATTATCCATGCTATAAGTGCTCTATCACTCTCCTCACCATATCATTTGTGAAGAAATTGGATGTGGTAGGGCAAGGCTTTGGAGGGTGTGGAATCGATGGTTGAAGTAGTACATCATATACAATCTCTTTGTATAAGAGTGTCATGTCTTTAGGTCTCTAATGGTTGAGAGATGGCACACTCCTATAATTTGTGCCATGGTGTGACCACATCTTTGCTCATGAATAGATGGCAATACATCCTAGTACTATGTCTAATATGCTCCCTTTTTATGATGAGTAAGGGTCCTTACCTACTTGCAAGCTTCCCTCTCTATAATATACCTTAGCTCTCTCTATGTTTCGAAGGTGTCTATATATCTCCTTGCACTTATCATCATGCCATAAGTTTTGGAGCATGTTCCCAGGTTTGGTGCATCCCATTGTCTGTGTAGAGTGTGGGAAGCTCTAGTGGGCAATTGAGTGAAGGATAAAGATAAGCTAGGAGGTGAATGTCCCTAGGCTAGAAATGTGCTCAAACTAGGTGATCCCGTTATAGACATATTGATTGTGTATGTGGACTAGTTCATGTGTGTAATAGAAGATGGTGGTTGGGTGTGGGTGTGGTAGCTAGAACTTATGGGTTCGGGGAGGTATCCATGGTGAGGGATAGGTTGATATAGTCTATTGCAATTGGGTAGGGGGAGATGGTGAAGGATTTAATTAGCTCCATTGTATGAATGGAACCTAAGACATAATCCAACTATGTTGGAACTAGTGCACTAAAAGTAGGTCAATACTCCAAATCTAGGCTACTTTCTCATCCCACTGTAGATAATGAGATGATATCATGACCCTAGGCCATATTGTGTACTATCTCCTCCAATGTCAAATGATACCCTACCTATGCCTACCTCTTCTACATCCTTCATCTATGGTGGCCTCGAGTCATATAAATCATATGTACCACATTGTTTGTTCTATGTCCTAGCATTAAAAACTTCCACTAAGAGAATCTCTCCCAGTGCAAAGTAGTGTACAATATCATCTAGGAGGTTTGTGAATGGTGACTCTCCACCTGCTTCTCTATCACCCTCTGGCTCATGTTGTTGCGTCTACCTAGTGGCATATCTCAATCCCGTCAAAGAAAAGTTATATAGGGTGATATATAGCACCCAGTCTTAGGAGATCTCCAACCTCATGCACATGTATCAACCATCAGTGCTAGCCAAATGCCATGATGCAAACTCGATCATGTAGCTTCTATTTGATCAATACTACCACTTCTCTTGACCCTCAAGTGGTTTCTTGCTATCTTATATAGCCTCTGTATGTGGACTTTGAGACACATCCTTATACTATAGGTAGTCCCCCTCTTAGGGATGTAGTGTAGAACCTTGGTTCTTTGTCACCTCCTCCATACTCCTTGGGTGTGTCTAGAGCAAACCATCGCAATTCCACACTATCGTTCATATCTTTGTGGTACCTATCTCATGGGCCATGCATCCCAATTTGACATCCTTGCCATCAATGATGACTCAACCATCTTTATATATTGCCGTCTTTCCTAGCTTTGATTATGTTGGATATACTAGTATGCATATGATCCACTTGCATCCTACTAAGGTTATTATCTATGTAGATGGGGTCACGTGGGAGTGCATGTAGTATGGCCTTCTTCTCATGAAGGTTATCCTCTCCACCTCATCTTAGAACCTCAATATTAGGGTGCACTTTGGGATGTGTGTGTGTGTGTGTGTGTGTGTGTGTGTGTGTGTGTGTGTTTGTCAAGGGGACTGCTTGTTTTGTTTTCATGCTTGTACTGTAAATTACGCGAACGAACCATGTTTCTTAAAAGGCTTAATTAATGAAGCTGATTTTAAATGTCACACATAAATGTGGTAGGACCTAATTAGAAAACTAAATCTATCAAGGGAAGCGGGTGGACGGAATCCCCAACGGGTCCATCATCTTATGGCAGGGTGGTCCCAGAGAACTGGGAGGCTTCTCACAAGGATTCATCGCCAAGTTGACTTTAGGTATTGTTAAGTTAGAGCCCGATTCATGCCGTTTTAGGGGACCGGAATGGGACTATGCCCTACGGGTAGAGAGGTTGAGTGGCACATCCCTCTCGTTTCCCATTCTCTTTGAACCAAGTGTGGTATGGATCTGCTTTGGATTGGGTATCTCTGCGTAAAGTAGGATGTCCAAAACCCAATGCTAGAATGTTGTTAGGAGACCTTGACGACTAGGAACCCATATTTCAGATCGATCCTAGTGGATTCGGTCGCAAACATTCCATTGCAAGGCGGACTTGGGAAACCCTAGGCGACAAACCCCGGAACATTCCATGGGAGTGCCGAGTGGCAACGCTTAGATTCGTTTCTTGATGGACTGCTAAAACGTGCTTAGATAGCCAATAGGCAAGCATGTTACAAAGTGAGAGTAAACCCTTGGAAGCATCAATAAGTTGATGTCATCTAGATTGTCTTGTGACTATTGAGGACCCTTGAGCACTATGACCACATTGAAATCATATTATCAATTGTGCCAGAGGAGCTCTAGCAAGGATGGTAAGCTTCTTGTAAATTGAAATTGTGAAGGATAACTTGTGCACATTGAAAGAATCCCATGAATTGTTTATGTGGATCACCTAGGGTAGAGTAGGTTCAGCATCAAGACAAACAACTCTCATTAAAAGAGGAAGCATTGGGCCTAGATTTGCCATAAGGGGCATGGGAACAACAATAGCACAACAAGTCATACTACATATCCAACAACAAGTCATACTACATATCCATGCAATGATGTATCAAATCATGAAGATTAGCTAAAGAGACTAAGGTATGATCAGTCCCAAGAGGAGTTGACATAGATGTAACACAAAACTTGGTTTGAACATCATAGCTTAAGTGGAATATAAAATATTTAGGTTAGTCAAGCCACTCAATTGACTTTAAAGCATGAGATTGAGGAAGAGGCAAACATGGAAATGACCACTAAGAACACTAGCGTGCAAGGGAATCCCACACCCAAATGTAAAAGAAATAGAGACCTTAGAGATTAAAAGTGCCTCACTAGCCATTAAGGGCACAAGTATTCCTACACAACTTGTTTGGACGATTCACGATTAGAACTAGTTACAACACATCACAAAATAGAAATGAAATTGAAAGGCAACGACCCTAGCCTTGAATGCTCTATGGGAAACATTTCACGAATGAGCCAAGTCATAATGCATGAATTGTATCTAATAGCATAGTTAGGCACTGAAAGTCTCGCATTTGAAAGGTAGGGTTTGTATACCTAGGCCTTGAGAACAAAGAACTTATATCACCTATCTATCTTAGGGTCAAAGTTACTACAAAAACAAGGCATACTATTGATTTTCTCATCGATGAAGGACTAGGCTTTAATGTACTAACTTATGAAGCATGGATGGAAATTAGTCAAGCAGAGGTTACACCAATGAACATAACCTCAATCCCAATGGGAGAAAGTTGTATTCTCTCATAGCTAAATGGAAAATACTTATGACTATGGAAATTGAAAGCTTAAGCATCTGTAGCACATACTTTCGAACTATGAATATGTGAGAAAGGAGATCCTCCTCAATAGAACTTTCAAGAGGGAAATAAAATGTGAGGTTGACTACGTAGCAAAAGGATACATTTGACACTATCAAATATACAGATGATCACAACTTTTAGCAATGGAAACATCACCAAACCTTAAGGAAAAGGCAAGCACCAAGCCCTTGATGTGAACATTATATGTAGTGAGGGAAGCAAGAAGGTGGTGGAGGAGATGGTGAGAGCACAAAGTGAAGGTTGAGATCCACTTTTAGCACAACTAACTCTCAAGCAAAATATCTTATTGATGGTATCAAGGATACTAGAATGGCTTCCAAAGTCACCACATCTAAGAAATGAAAGACTATTAGAAAGTGATGGAAAAGGCCTAGAACTCATAAAAGTAACAGACATTGGTGGAGAGCTAGTATAAAGCAGTGATGGATTTCAAAAAGCCCCTCTTTCTCGCTCAAGGGTACTACATGTAAACTTAGAATATTGGTGTGCATTATGATCCTCACATGGCTTCTAACTTAACACTTATTATATTTGATTAGTTATACCTAGCTATTGATGCCATAGTTAGAGCACCAATTCGATTAGTATAGTTAGTTATATACTGTTTAAATTAATAGGCCACTTTTCTTTATGTTGTATCTTATCTCTATACTTTGTGTATATTGTATTGAGAGAGGAAGTAGGAGAAAAAAAAAGTTTAAAAAATTTTTGGACTCCGTCTCTCTTCTTGTGTTCTTGAGTGAGCTTCCTCTTATGTATATTATATGTGTTTGATATAGTAGCTCAAGCAAATTCTCCCATCATGTGTTTGTTAAAATTTAGAGCCTAAGTGGAAGTACACAAGTAGAAGTAAGACAAAAGCAAGAGCTATGGTAGATGGAGCAAGAGAGCAAGAGAGACACACCATATATGGAAACTCCAATAGTCATAATGTGTGACCGATCTTATCTTATTCAATAGTCACTGAAAGAATAAAGAATAGAGTAATAGAGATGGACAGCTGCCACCTACAATATAT
This sequence comes from Lygodium microphyllum, assembly GCF_053477565.2. Lineage (NCBI taxonomy): Eukaryota > Viridiplantae > Streptophyta > Polypodiopsida > Schizaeales > Lygodiaceae > Lygodium > Lygodium microphyllum. The sequence goes on along the minus strand of NC_141136.1, from coordinate 55,036,424 downwards.
AAGTGTGTGGCCATGATATGTATAGTAAATATAGGGTGGTATAGGCACAAGCACCTTTATTTCCAACAACCTTCTATTTAAAGATGAATGTGTCTTCTTGAGTAAGGAGAGAACAAGAAAAAAGTGACAAAGTACAAATATACATAAAAGTACAATATGATGAGGAATAGTTGTTTTCTCATCGTGCATCCACCATCTTTCTAAGAAATGTAAAATGTTCCATTGAGAGACTTTTAGTGACTAGATCTACAAGATAATTGTCAATTGAGGTCTTGACAAGCTTAATAGGCTTGTCCTCTACCACCTCTCTGATAAAGTGATAGGCACCTCAATGTGCTTTGTCTTTGTATGTAAAACCATATTCTTGGCTAGCTAAAAAACATCCATAGAATCTGAATGTAGTGTAGGAGTAACAGTAATACAAGATTTTCCTAGAGATGGATTTTCTATTGTCTCTGCATGGCTTGCATAATTGGAGTTGGTGTAATCCACGACTATAATATCATGGCCACCATACCAAATGCACATATCCGCAGTTCCTTTCAAGTGCCTCATGATACCCTTCACATTATCCCAATACCACCGGCTAAGTATAGTCATATAGTATGCAACAACTCCCACTATATGCTATGTCAAGGCGAGTGGCTATTATGACATACATCAAACTACCCACCCACTATAGCTGCATAAGGGATCTTGGCTATCTTGGCCTTCTGTTCTTCTAATTGGGGACAATGAGCTTGACTAGCCTTCACATGGGAAGATAAAGGGTAGCTAATAGTCTTAACATCCTGCATATGGAATTGCTCAAGTACTTTTATATGTATACCTATTGTGAGGTAAGGGAGCTCCTTAGAGTAATCATGCATGATGTGTATAATACCAAGAATATGTGAGGCCTACCCCATGTTCTTCATGTTAAAGCTCTTCTTGAGCTAACCTTCAAAGCATCCACAATAATCAACATATCATTGACATAAAGCAGCAAGATAATAAGGCTACAATTATGTGCCTTTTTTCCATATAAACACAAATCCATATCACTGCAATCATATCCCTGATGGATATATGAAACCATCAAACTTATGGTACCATTTCCTAAGCGCCTAATTAAGGCCATAAAGCCTCTTTCTCAACTTACATACTAGTGTTCCCTACATGTTTCAAGAAAGCCCTTAGGTTGCTGCATATAGATATCCTCATACAAGTCCCCATTCAGAAAATTTATTTTCACATCTATCTGATAAAGAAGTAGATCTAATTGTGCAACCAAGGCCAAAAGAAATTGTAGGGTAGTTATCTTGACTACATGGGAAAATACTTCATCAAAGTCAATACCATGCTCCTATTTAAAACCCTTAGCAATCAATTTATCTTTACTTGCTAGCTTGGGGAGTTTAGGGATACTCTTCAACTTGTACATCCACTTGCATATTAATGTATGTTTTCCACTTAGAAAAGGAACCAAATCCCATAATGTATGGTTTTTCTATAGTGAATCAAACTCACATTGCATGGCTCTCTCCCAAGGGTGACTATCACCTTTGTGTATGGCCTCCTCATAAGTAAGAGGCTCATTAAAATCTCACCATGACATGGTCCATGGAGAGCACGAATCATTAGTCTCTAGTAGACCATCTAAAATATGCCATTAGAATATCAGTTGCATGCTACCTAGCTGGTGTATGATAAATAAGGATCCTCCTAAAAAATCAACATGCCACCGACTCAAGTTGCTTATGAATTTTCTCCTCGTGTAAGACAACATCATGGCTACAGATAATATTCCAAGCTTGGGTATCCCACAGAAGATAAATCATCTCACATGCATCCCCATAACCAAGAAAGATACGTTTCACTGACTTAGAATCTAGCTTATTGCCTTTGTCCTTGGGTACACAGCAAAAAGCCTCACATGCAAAGACTCTAAGATGCATACATGAGGCAAAATTTTTGAACCATACCTCCTCTACAACCTAACAATCAATAGCAATGCATGGGGATCTATTTATTAAATATATGATAGTGGTAATTGCCTTAGCCCAAAAATGTTGTAGTAAGCTTGCTTGACTAAGCATACTGCATACTCATTTCTACATGGTCATGTTCATATGCTTTGCAACACCATTTTGGGATGGGGTATATGGGGCGATAAACTAATGCTTAATATCCATCTAATCACAAACATTCTCAAATGCTTTAGAAACATACTCATTCCCATTGTCAGACCTTAGGCATTTTAGTCTATACTTAGATTGGTTCTCAATAAGAGCAAGCTAATGCTCAAAGATAGATAAACCATCCGATTTTTGCTTATTAATAGGATATGCTTAGACCTTATGAGAATGATCATCAATGAATGTAACAAAGTAATTCGTGCCACCCAATGAATGATAGGGCATGGAATCACAAATATCAAAATGCATAAGAGCCAAAGGCTTACCCATGTGTATAATGTTAGACTTCTTGTGAGATTTTTTTATCTAATTGCCATAAAGGAAATGGTCACAAGAATCAAAACATTCGTAATCAAGAGGTGGAAGATGCTGCAAATGAGTGAGTATTTTCATTCCCTTTAAGAGCATGTATTCAAGATGATGATGTCATAAATGTGAGTTCAACCATACCCAAAACATGGTCAAGAGATCTACATACAAATAAATGATAGAGGCTTCCAAACTTGGAACCTTGAAAAAAAACAAGATTCCTACTGGTAATCTTCCATGTGGAATCACCAAAAGATACATAATAGTTTGCATTATCCAACTAGCCAATACATAGAAGGCTTTTGGTCAAAGCCAATATATGACATACATTATGTTGACTAAAAGAGTTATGTGAAGAAAAGTGTATCCATACATCCACAATGCTAATAATATCCAATGCCAAGCTATTTCCTAGTCTAACAAACCTATTATGCTGCGATAAGACTGAAACCAATCCGTATATGGGGTAACATAGAAATAAACCTCAGAATTAAGTAGCCAACATTGAGAATATGGAGATGAATTATTAGTCAACTGAGAAGCATCAAGAGAGGATGTTGCTAAGATGTACTCAACATCAAACTCTAGCTACACTATATTTATCTCTTTAATATTTAAACTAGACTCACTAGGAGGAACAACGCTATGATCATCAAATTTTTCTTGCACTTTGACCTTGCCTTTCTCTTTGCACTTATCATTGTGCATCCTATGACATTGTAGCCAAATATGACAGTGCTTCCTACAGTAATGACATATCAAGGACTTATTGTGAGATTTCTTTGTGAGTCTCTACTACGGCGGTCATTACCACTCTCACCATCATGTCTACCCTTAACAATCTCAATGCATGAGAACTATGGGAGGTATCCACATTCTTTCTATTTATTTCCTCTCTAAGTAAAACACCCTCAACATCTTGGAGTTTCAAGCCATCCTTAGGCATATTAGCACACATGACTATATGAAGAGTGTCTCATGATTCATGAAGTGTCACAATCAAGAACAAGGGAGGTAGGTTATCATTGAACTCAATGCCTTGTGAAGTCAACTAGTTGAAAATCGAATGAAATTCATTAAAATGTGAGGACACACTAGTCCCTTTCTTCATGCAAATGTCCATAAGCTATTTCAACCAATACATATGTGATGCATGAATTTCTTGTTATAAAGATTGCATATATTTTTCCATAGCTATTAGGTGTTATCATTAGACACAATAACATTGAAGAAAACTTGTTTAGATATCATAGAATTAACTTTATTAGTGCTTAGATCTATAGGTTCTCATCGCCCTCTTTGCTTCTAGCTATAGAACACTTAAATCTAATATCGTATGCAAAATGTATGGCCAAAATATAAACCTATTGTCAAGATGCCACCATAATTGTCCATGATTTCTACAACATTCTCTATATCAACTCAAAATGGATAGGATGGCTACTTCTTAACTCAATAAGCACTTAACAAGGCTCAATTATGCCTTGGGAAGTTTCTTGATAAGCTAGGAGCAAGCTCACAGAAGAGAAGACTCAATGCATACCTCAAGAGGAAGAAACAATGGTTTCCATGAAACCTTGAGCTCAAGCTTTGAATATGGGCTGGAGCAAAGGATAAAGAAGCTCCTTGAATTCCCACTCTAATACTAATTAAAAGGTAGAGCCCAAGTAGAAGCACAAGCAAAGCAAGAGCTATGGAGAATGGAGCAAGAGAGCAAGAGAGAGAGAGACCAAATGTGGGAACTCCAACAATCACAATGTGTGACTAGCCTTCCCTTATCCAATAGTCACTAAAAGAATAAATAATAAAGTAACAGTGGTGGGTGTTCACCACCTATAGTGTATAGGTATGTGGTCATGATGTGTGTAGTAAATACAGGGTGGTATGGAATTTTAGCAAGGCAAAGTAGAAGAGTATCTAAATCATAAATTACATAATGGTATTTTATGGTATCGAGCCACTAAGAACTAAGAGTGTGCCGATGAGGAAGCCGCTCAAGCAGGCATGTTACATGAGCCCTTCCACATTTATAAGAGAAGAGAAAAATAGTAACATACCTACAAGGGCTTATCAACTCGATGAAATTGGAGAAAGAGAGAAAAGAGGAAAAATGCACATAAGGTTGTAAGAGTTTCAAGATAGAGAAGTTATTGTGGAGGAAAGATTAAGAAGATCTACATCAAATGGAGTAAAATCCAAATCCAAGGTACTTTACAGACCTTGTCATTTGAATTCAAGTGCCCCTCAGATGGTTTGGCACTTTAGCCCACCAGATTGGTTGTTTACACAACCATTATTTCTTTGATGTACTTAGTTACTCTTCACAGAGTTTCTTGTACTTTGTATTTACCTTAGGGGGCTCTTTTCTTGGGAAAAAAAATGTATATTGTTACAATTTCTCCAGGGCTTCCTCTTTTGAGTCCACGCGCTTCTTTATACATATCCTTCTCTCATAAGCATGGCTAACCCTAAGTGATAACATGCTTGTGACTCTATTTAGGAGCCACCTTAAGTCTAAGTCTACCTTTCCTTGAACCCACCTACCCCTCGTACCCCTACCTACAACTAGAAAGCTTGCTTACCCTTCATTGTTACCCACTCAAGCTACACCTCAGCCTTATCCTTTCTAGCCTACCATTGCAAAGTCTTATTCTTTCTAGCCTACCACTGCAAAGTCTACCCACCTGCAAGATTTACCTAGTAATAAGAGGCTTATCATTGCCTACATATGAGATATATACACCATCTACCTTGCTTGATATTAAAGGATTCTACACCTCTAAGCCTACCTACTACAAAAATGCCAACCTTCTATCAATTGCAAAATGTGAGTCAAAGAAGGTCAAGGACAATTTTCCATTATTATTTTTAGAGATAAGGATTGCTTCTTTTGGCTTCATGTTATTTTAGAAATTATTATGATATATACCATGAAGTATTGTTTAGCCTGAGTGATATACATATATTATTACAATGACCAATTATAAACCATAAGTGTGGGTAGGGGTGTCCAAGTTTTGGTGAAAACCCCAATCCTAACCCTAATATGTAAAAGTTGCAAATGAATAGAGGCCTATTCATGTGTGTGCAACTTTAATAAAACTCCTCTTCTTGATTCATATGTCTTATCTTATACTACCATTATAAAGCGGGGGAGAGAGTGAGTGCATGAGTGAGGAACTTGGGATAGAGAAGCTCATTTCCATCTCTTACTTCTCTTCTCTTCTTCTCATTGGTAAGAGTTTGAGAGTGGAGTTGTTTATGAGCAAGAGCGAGGGACTTGATGAGGTAAAGCTCTACTATGTCTCCCTCTCCATCTTCTTCTCTCAATAATGGTATGCTCAATGTGGATAAGGAGTTGTGGTGTTTATTCAAGGAGTGAATCACATCGATAGTGGAGCCAAGTATGAGCCTTCAAGCTTTGACTATAATGTGGGGAGATAAGTAGGTAAGTTCATTACACCTCAAAGCTAGTCTTGTGTACTTTGCTTTCTTGGATACAAAGGAAGGATGAAAGGTTGTTTTAGAGTTGGAGTATGAGATAACTAGGTGAGAGATAGTAAGATCCAAAGTGGTTGAAGTCTTGAATTGATAAGAGTTCCTCCCAAAGTCCCATTGTTGAGGGTAAGGGCCCACATTTTGGTTTCATTATCAAAATAAGGACAAAAGTGAACACCAAGGTACTCATATTCTCATCATGTGGAAAAATAGGAGGCTTGTCTACTTGAGTTTGGGATTGAATAGCAACAAACCGATCTCCTATGCTCATGGATCACTTACTCTAAAACACACAGTACTAGTTTAGGAAGGTTAGATTGATGAGAGAAGTCAATTCAATGGATTGAGATTGATAGCGATTGAGTAGAATAGGATAGTTTTAGGAAGGAAGAAAACACTAAACCAAACTTAAAATACTAAAAATTTCAAAAAATGCAAACCTCGATAGTCTTGTCTATGTAACAATCTACATAGCACCACAAATCAGGCACTGGAAGCATCATATCTCTATCTTGGGAGAAAGTGGACACTTTGGGGGGAGGGGAAAACAAGAACTCCACTTACATAGATTTCATGGTTTCTATAGTTTATTTGTGTGTGTTTTGACTAGCACTGCATAGAAATAAGGAGACACATGATTGGTATAGTCACAATCATGGTGTCAAGTTTGCACTGGCAATCATGTAGTCATAAGCATGCTATAGATGCAATCACAATCAAGCTTTCCCCAAGCACACAAGATAGCAATCATTAATAGCAACTCTCACAAACATTGGTAGGGTAACAATTGATAAATGGTCACAATCATGATCATAGACATGGCTACCTAGTCACAACCTATGATCATTGCAAATAGGCACCCTCACAACCAATATGATATTATATGTATAATCATATGTTGTATGTACACCCTCAATAATTGATAGGTGGTACTTGAAATCATACTAATAGTGCACAAGTGCATATGCAGATGAGAAAAGAAGACATGTGAAGTTTGATATAGGTGAATAGGTTTTCTTGAAGGTTCCAAAATCCCATTACGCTTCTCTTAAGGGAGGACATAATAAACTTGCTCATAGGTATTATGGTCTATACCAGATAATTAAGAAAGTTGGGGGTCTTGCCTATCAACTTGATTTGCCTTCAACTACACACATCCACAATAACTTTCATGTATCATAGCTCAAGAAGTATGTTAGTGTTGAAATTGAAGTTGTTGAGAACTACCTCCCCTTGATGAAGATGGTTTGATCATTTATTATGAACCTGAAAAGATTATTGGTAAGAAAGAGCAAGTTCTAAGGAATTGAGTTCTTGTGGAATATCTTATAAAGTGGAAGGGTTTGCCTATGGAAGAATCTTCTTGTTGGCAACATGCTTCATATTTGGAACAATTTCCATGGCTTCTTCAAGAGGATAGTTCATTCACTGGACGGTAATCAACTTGATGTAATACATTATGTTCTAAAGTTAAATGCTTTATCTTCATTAAAATTGATTTTGATGGCATGGCCAGATACTGCATATTGTCAACTACATTTTTGTACCTCATATATGGAAATTGGACACTTCTACTTCAAGATATGGCCAAATTTGTAATGCACCCTATTTTGGATAGCCTACAATAGTTTGTTCCACTTACATGGTCTTTCTTCATCGACTTATTTGGTCTTCTTTAGTATGGACTCCTATTTCATCATGACTTCATCTATTTCAATCTATTCTTGTACTCATCCTTGTATCTTATCCCAAATTCAGCTTTGAGGACAAAGCTCTTCTAGGCTGGGATAGCTTGTAATAGAGTAAAAAGGCCTTCATACCTTAGCCAATATTTAGCCTATTAGGGTTAAGTATAAAAGGCTAAGTTGTAATAACTAGCCAATGATATTTTTTCCATTTTATGACATTTTATATTTGAGGTCTCCACCTCCCACCAACTAAGAGGGTGCATACTCTTGGCCACCATAGCTTGGGATGCATACCATGTTGCAGCCCCTCATCACTTGATTCTGAGACATTCATGGTAATATTATTTCATGTCTAGCCACCTTGGCTATGGTTTCTTGGCATTTTAGCCTTTTTATTTGTATTTTCAGTTTAATGGTTTACTATCGAAATTAACTTCTTTATATTTTGAAGTGCTTACTTTCTCTTTACCTTTGAGTTTCTTCTCCTCTTCAAGGAGTGATGATTTTATGTCTACAAGCTTTGGATTTGGCATATGAGTTATGTGGTGGAGACATTACCAAATTATAAAGGAAGACTCTTGAGCAAGACTCTAATGCATATATCTTCTTCCATTTTTAAGTTAATCCCTACAAGTTGAGTTAGCATACTTTGTTGAGAATAGCAAATGATGCTTAACATGAATGCCCGTAGAGGCTAGATGTGTGCCCAAAAGAGGCTTGCCCATAAGTAGCTTTGTATGAGAGAGAGACAATGATGTATGCTCTAAGAAGAGATGTTCAAAATCCCTATGCATAGTGAGGAGAGTGGTACTACCCAAAAGTTATATAAGCATGTACTTGACACTCATTTCAATGTATGGTACTATCAATTTTGAGTCACTCAAGATTGTGTTTATGAGGCCAAGCTAATCTATCTTGGAACCTAATTCACTTGAGTTACAATTCCTCATTCTGATAATGTATCGTGTGTTTGACTTGCGTCCACCATAGCCGATCTAGTTCTAGGTCTGTGTTTCTCAACATACTTTCCATATAATTAAGTGAGTTGCAAGGGATGTATTAGCCTTCATATCCAACCTGAAAAACTCAATCAATAATCCATATTTTGAAGATTTAGATTAGGCATTAAATAGTGTGTCTAACCATTCCCAAGTAGCATGAGATGTATCACACACATCTACATGGTGGATACAACTATCATCAAGCTCAAGCTTTGATGATTGCTTGGGCTTTGTTATCACTCTTTTTCCATACTGTTGCAAGAGTAGCATCTTTGGGCTTGTTCTCCTAGCCATTGGTTATTGACCACCACACATAGGCCTTTCTTCATAAGGATCAATTTGATCCTTGCTTGCCATGTGTGGAAGCTGCTCCATTGAAGCGGCAAGAGGGTGATTTCTTACCCATTTTCAAAGTTTGAGGAGTAGAAAATCTCTAAAAATAGATCAACATAAGAGTTGAAACCAATTGTGTTAAGAGACACAAGTGGAAGTAGTGTCAAAAGACACTATGCATTGATGATTGATATTGAATTCTCCCCTCCTTTTGATTTAATGTGGCAATCTTATTGAAACCTCAGTGTAGCATTAGATTAGAGTGGTAGTAGCAAGGTTGAGACAAATGGGGTAAGAAAATGAAGTAAAAAGTGAGTTTGAAGTTTGATGGCTATGGCTACCACAGTCATTAGGGTTTTGACAAGGGCCAGGTTTTTTGCTCAATGTGGCTGAAAGAGTGAATAGTTTGGAAAATGATTTTAGCTAGAGATAGCTTAGACTATGTATCCAAAATCCCTAAGGTCATGGGGAACGTCACAGCATGTATGAATGGCACTAGCTGTACAACCTAAACAAGTGCAATCTGGGCACAACGACCTGAAACAAAAGAAATGTTAGAGATAGGCAACCACAGTATCAAGATTTGATGAGTTAAGAAAGATCTCTCTAGAATAAAATTTAATGAGATATGGCTTGGACTGTGAGATCTTAGCCCTCCAAGTGAGGCATGTGCTACTGGATATGGAGGTTAAGAAGAGTAGAGTAAAGATGGAGTGAAGAGATGAAGACCTTTTTTGGAGCTGAGCTAAGCTCAAAAGAGTTGGAGGAGCAATGTCTAGAGCTAAACCAAGCTCACCTGGCTCTAATACCATGTTAAGAAATAGATCTTGAGTAAGGTTACCTATGGAGGTCAAAAATCATAGATAAGAAGTATGATTACTAAGACTAGACAGGACTCTTGTTCAAGTGAATTAGGTTCCGAGATTAACTAACTTGGACTCATAAACACAATCTTAAGTAGACAAAGACATAGATTGAAAGTATAAAGTACAATAGCATTGCATTCAAATGATTGTCAAGTACACTCTTTTATAGTTGTAAGATGGTACCACTTTTCCCTCAGTGTGCCTATGGGATGCAAGGCAGCTCTTCTAATTTGTTGCATGTTCCTTGACTTACTGCTCCATACAAAGATACTATTATAGGAGTGTGACCACATATTTCTCAACAACAATTACATGTTTTTACAGTGATTTAGATTGGGCTCTGATTCTCATTCACGTCACTCTACAAGTGGAAACTATTTCTTTCTTGGATCATCTTGGATTTCTTGGCTTCGTAAGAGACAATCCATTGTTGCCACACTGTCTTGTGAAGCTAAATACAAGGCAACTTTCACTACTATAGTTGAATGTGTATGGCTGAGACATTTGTTGGTTGATCTTGATGGTGTATCTATCACGGAGCCTACTCCTTTGTTTACTGGCACGCAGAGTGCCATTGGAATGCCACAAAACCTAGTGTTTCATGCACGCACGAAACACATAGAGATCCACTATCACTTTGTTAGAGAGAGGCCATATGTAGGAGATATTAGCATTTCTATTGTCCTACCACCAACATGTGGCAGACATCTTCATGAAAACTCTTCCTTACGAAATTTGAAGCATTCCACAATGCTTTAAATTTGATCTCCTTTGGTGGGATGATCCTCGTATGTTGATCACTTTTCACTCCAAGGGGTTTTGTTGGTTTTGACTCACGCCTACACTCATAGAGGAGTGTCGATGATCCATAGTAGTAGGACACTGGGGCACTTTTTACTCTCCTTACGAGAGTTTTTTTCCCCAATTACATTATTTCCTATTTTTCTTGTTTATATTAGACAATTTGATCACTTACCCTGCTTTACACCTTCTGGGTGTGAACGCACCTTAACAACCCTAAGGTCTAAGGCTTGTACTTTGTACTTTCACTTACACTTGGGAATTGCATTGGGTGTCATGTTGTGTATTCACTGTCACTCACTCTACTATTTATTGTCTACTCTCAACAACTGAGAGCTTCCATCTCTACTCTCACATCATTCAACCTATTCCAATCCATGGCCTTCCTTTATCAAAAGCTCCTAACTTGACTACACAAATAAATGTTTCTTTAGATGGCTAAGCATGATCCACATTTGAATTTGTTTTATATACTTATGTTGGATTGAGAGATAACACTCTCATAGCTACATCGTCATGAAAGATGAGAAGAAGGTATATTATTATCATATTGATTGGAGTTTTTGCAACATAGTCATGCTTACAAAAACACCTAATACACACTATATTTGACGGAGTACAAATGATCGAACCAACTTACATAGGATTTATACTAAAGTGAGTTTGATTATGTATTTATCATGTCTACATTATTAATAGCACTAAATTGCAACTATATCATGATGGGAAAGAATAACATTATGATTATGCTAATTTCTATGATTGTGGCATAACAAAGCTTACATAAATGCACCATACTTAAGTGAGTGAGAATTAACATGCACATAATTTATAGAATTCAATTATGTTTGTATAATGTCTAGAGCTAAAAATATCAACAATAATAATGTTTAACTACTATATCTACAGACATATACATATATTTCTACACATACATCTTGTTTTATTTATAGGAAGATATCATGCAACTAATACAATTTCAATGTGCCTCTATAGTTATAGCATTTGTATACCTATATATCTATGTTTGATTGTAGTGGTGCCATAGAGAGAGAGAGAGAGAGAGAGAGAGAGAGAGAGAGAGATAGAATGTGTGAGCAAATAGACATACTTTTGTTGGTTAAGTTGAAGGCATGTTGACTAGCTATTCTTAAGTTCAATTCTTACATCCACATGTTCATTTAGTATAGGAAGAAAAAGGGAGACTTGAACATGGGTCAGTAGGTTGATAAAACAAGTGGCTTACCATTGGAATACAAAAAACAAAGAGAGAGAGAGAGAGAGAGAGAGAGAGAGAGAGAGAGAGAGAGAGAGAGAGAGAGAGAGAGAGAGAGAGAGAGAGAGAGAGAGAGAGAGAGAGAGAGAGAGAATGTGTACATGTGTGTTTTATGGATTGACTTGCAATGATACATGAACTAAATTGTGGTATAAAAAGGAATAAAATTTGTTAATAATATGACATAGTTAAACAAACATCTCCAAATCCTTACTTGAGTAATGATTGCTAGCATTTGTATTATAAGTTATAACCTTAGCTAGAGTTCTATATAGCATGCGAGCTCTATTTGAGGATGCCTTCTATGTATAGCCTACAAACCCCAACCATCAGTCTTTTCCTCAATTTGGATTCTTACTCTCAAGTTGCTCACTATAGGACATTTGACTATCCCTTATACTTTTATTGATAGAGCTATACTTATCTTAATGTTTGGTGTGATCTCTTGAAAAGTTAGAATGGTTTTACTCATAAATAATCAATTGATCAATATTTACTCCAATTTGGCCTCAATCTTAGCCTCTCCAACTCCAACTTGGCCTTGGTCTCCCCCAACTAGGCCCTTGGCCTTGGCCTCTCTATCGGCCATTTGCCTTTTCCTTGGCCAATCCTCCTTAGGCCACATGCTAATCGGCTTTCCACCCTTAACTAGGGCCTTGGCATCACCCTCCTTGCTTGGTCATCAGTCCTAATGTAGGCTTGCTTAGTGCTTCACCTACCTCACCTTGGCATGGTGCTTCAACAACTCACCTCAACCACCATCCATGTGGCTCAATCACCAGCCAACCACCATTGATTGCATGAAAAACGTTCTCGGGTATACTTCATACCCACTAGTCCCCAACCTCACTGGACCCACAAAATTGTCCATGTAGGGGATGCATACAACGTCATGTAATTGCCATGTTGAGTGCAACGAGAGTGTCTGCTTGAGGAATATTTGACCACAAGTTATCCCCACCACACAAATTCTAATATTGTCACAAAGCAAGGGAGATAGTGTTTGAACCATCAACCTCAAAGATATTGAGGGTGATTTGCTTTTTAACAAGCCAACCAATTCTTAATGTAAGGCCAATATGTTTGAAATAATATAAATTGTGTTAGGACATGTTTGAAAGGTCAATAATCCTTTCTTTTGAAGAACAACCTCCCTATCTAGAGGAGTGTGTAACCGTCCTAAATCACTGCACTTGAGCCACACAGCCTAGTAGATTGAAGAGTTGCACAACCTGGCCATTTCCCACATAGCAAACCTAGTGTTTGCTTGTGTAGAGGGTTTTTTTGTTTGGAATGCCATTTAAAGGGTACCTTAGTCCATTAGAATTCTTGCTTCTCATGAAGGTTCACCAACCGACGCATGATGTCAACACCCTTGTCAACTATACAACCATTGAGGCTTTCCTACCCTCAATCAAGATCACCACAATGACCCTCACAATCCCCTTATTCTCCACCCATTGATGGAGATGACACTTGGACTCTTCATCAACTCAATGCTTGACTTTTCTATCTCTTCTCTTTGGCTAGAAATACTCCACTACTCTAGAAGCACTCAATTGCACTCCCCTTGGGCACATTAACCTCGTAGATCACATGTAGGACCACTAGACTATTTATGAACACTTTGACTAGATGATAGGGTAGTGATTGCACAACTAGGACCCTAGACCATACATAAGTACATAGGTGTACTAAGGCATTAGTAGTTAGATGTGTTCCCACCAATCACACGTGACCATAGCTCTTAGACTTACTTGGAAAATTGTATTCCCATCCATGCTTGTAAGCCAAGCACACAAAATCACACACACTGCATGTATCAAGTTTTGCAACACACTCAGCTACATTCCACCATTCACATATCAAGTTTCACAACACATGCACATTGGTTGGTCAATGTAAACAGAGTCACTCATTAGCTAGAATTCATGCGCATTTGTCTCAAAACATTCATCCATTAACCATGCATTGACACTCACACATAATCCGCACACATATGTGTGAGTTAGTTGCACTAAGTGAGTCACATGCACACATGCAATTTCACATCACACAACTCAGATGCATAATTCTCACTTCACATTCACTCATGTGGATGGTGCATGAGGGCGTATAGAATCAACTACACGATTACTTGCATGGTTAGTTGCACTATTGGTTAGTAACGAATACTTACTTGTTCACACACACACACACACACACACACACACACACACACACACACACACACACACACAAAATCGCACATCATGACACATCGCATGTGTTCAAACATGACAAGAATCACACATTAAATACACTATTTAGTATACACAACACTCATTAGTCACATCACCCACAATTAGTCAATTAACACACACTCACATAGCACACTCTCTTGCCCTCTATACTAAGGACTATAGTTGGAGACCTAGAAATCCATGATGAGGTTGATAAGGAATTTCCCCTAATGGTGAGGTTGATAAGGAAGGAGTCTCTCCTAATGATCCTAGAGGTATCTTGGACATTAATACCTTGAGCTACATGCTTCTTGGATTCAAGACTTCAGGACATTAGGTCTCAAAACAATAATCACCCATACATCCTATCAAGCTTGGGATAGAGGAGCGGCATCCATAGTGTGAATTTGAGCTTTGTCATTCAATCCCAAGCATTAAAGAAGAATCTTTGAGGTATCAATCATTTGAGGGTGGGCATCATTTCTTACATATTATTAGAAGATCCTCTTATATTAATAGGAATACCCTATTGTTGATTAAAGGAACCTCATCATGCTAGGAGTCACATGATTGGAGACAATGAATCATTCTACGTTTACTAAGCATTCTTGAAGCAACAATTAGTAAAAGACTGAAGGGGTTGTCTTTTCATCTCTATACCTATCAAAACCACGCCTCTTAGGAACTATGCTAAAACTTCCTTGATCCTAATTAACACCCAATGTAGGATCTCCCCCCATCACACGTCACTAAGGTGACCATCACACACTTCATTAAGGGGGAAGTAATCTCCTGGGGCATGGCACCCTTAGCTACTACACAATACACTAGTTAGCTACACCGCACACACACATCATACACTTAATTACACACACAAATAGGCACTCGTCACCCACTTGTGCACTAGAGCCACCAATCAAAGGCATTGCCTCTTGAGCATGCCAAGTAGTCAATCATCTCGATCACAAAAGGATTAAGGTTGCCTTGAGCACTCCACATGCTGAGTTACAAAACTCTCCAATATCAAGAATAGAAATCCATTTGTGACTCATAGAGTGTGATTATTGACTCCAATTCCATACCGCTTCCTTGATAAACTTACTCACACCACCCAAGAACTTTCTTGCAATTCATGGTTAAGGGAGTACATAAGCATCTTATTGAAAAGTCCTAGGTGGGCCAAGCTTGTATGTTTATTGAAGGTTACCTTAGAACTTTGCACAAGCCACACTTTAGTATTAAGGCCAAAGACAATGAAAGGAGCTAATGATCTTACCTTTGCAATCCTATGAAGTAGGGCTAGAGATGCTTTGTAACATCTCATAGGAGCTCCACACCATTGCATCTATACTTAGGGCAAGACCAATAACAAGCTCAAATCTAAAGGATGGAACTCATGAGCACATAACAAACCCCCACTAGAATATAGAGTGTGTAATATTTCCATGCAATAAAAGTTAGTTGGCTAGTTCGAAAGTTAGTTAGTTAGTTAGTAAGTTAGTAAGATCACTAGCTAAAGACTAACTAAGGTAAAAACTAACTAATGTTAAAAGCTAATACTTTTTATTTAATTAAAATATATTTTTTTTTATAAACCGAGAGCCGTAAATCCGATATTTTCTCGGATTGACAAGGACCACCCTTCACGGAAGTTACAACGTGAACAAGACTTATGAGCTATATTAATCACTAGTATTAATGTGTATAGTTTGGATGGTCAAAAAAATATTAGATTTTGGGAAAAACTAGCATATTCTAGATATTTTAGATAATATCCTAAAAAGATAGAACTGAAAGTCATTTAAAAGAAAAGACAAGTGATGTTTTAGTTAATTTTGGAGAGTTTATAAAAAGAAAAAAATAAAGAAAAGTGACTGGCGAAATCATGTGCGCTGTGATCGAAGTCTACAGGCAGTAGACAACACTTCGAACAGAGAAAAGGAGTGAAATGAGAGCTTTCTAACCAAGTGTATTGGAGTTTTATCCCCCCTTTTGGAGCCAATGTAGCCATCATATTTATGATCTGAGCATCAGATCACTGAGTCTTCCAAGAGCCCCTCCACTCTTATTCTCAGCCTTATCGCCTCCTCTCTAATTCATTATAAATATGAGGCATGGGGGAGGCACAAGGGGGCATAAGGAGACCCCAAATGGCTGCGAGAGAGAGGTAGAGAGGAGGATACCCCTCCAAGAGATTGTGAGAGAGAGCTTGAGAGAGAGAGAGAGAGAGAGAGAGAGAGAGAGAGAGAGAGAGAGAGAGAGAGAGAGAGAAGAGTTACCCTGAGAGGCTACAAGGGAGAGAGAGTTAGCTCAATTCCCCTCTATCTCGATCCTCAACTTACGCATCTTCTCTTACCCTCTCCCATCTCGAATCTATTCTGCCTTCTTAATCTCTTGAGTCTACTTGCGGACGATGGCCTCCAAGTGAAGAATGTCGCGTGCGGATGGCAATCCTACAACCAGCAACGAAGCTTCAGGTGAAGGCATCACTGTCAGTCCAATTGCGGTGTCGATTGTAAGTAATGTATTTTCAAATTGATAGATGCTTGTTTTGATTCTCGCATGAGATACATTATGCTCCATACTATGATGGACGAGAATAGGTCATGGGAAGGGATAGGCCTCTTCTCACATATTTGAAAGATGGTTGCAAAATGCATGTATCAAGGGAAGTTAATTGCACTCAGTTGTGTATGGCTTGTTCATTGATAGAGCAATTACAAAGATGAATCGGTCAAGGGTTATGAATGGCATAATCATGGCATTAAAATTTGTGCATACAAGTATTAAGTAAATTTTGCATAGAATCGCTCTTTGATCCCAAGGGGGAGAGTGAATATGAGATGAAATTATTATAGCGTCTATTCGTGTATTGTTTGGGAAAAATACAATTAGTTTTGTTGGTTGATTGAACAACACCCTAAATGTTTTTCTTTCAATCAATTGATTGTTGCATTGTGATTTGGATAAATATTCCAAGGCTTGTGTTGATGGCCAAAGCATGGCAAGGGTCAGTAATGACAAGTAGCCATGGGAAATAAAGGAATGTTTTCCTAGAAGATGATATTAGGGTTGATTGCCTTGATTGTTCTTGATTCCTAAATATTTCTTTATATACGCTTTCAAATGTAGGTGATTGCTATAGAGCTCTAGCACTACATGGCCTCTTTGCAAAATGAGCATAGCTTTTAGAGTTGAGATCAACTAATGATCAGACTTGATAGGTTGATAGAGTATCAAATCAACTATAACTTTTTATATTACATCTATCCAAATTTCATGATGAATTGGGAGAAAATAGATGTCCAATGTTGGTTGTAGAAAAGGTTGTTGATTTGTAGGCTTTCCCCGTGATTATAGAAAAGTAAATTCTTCAACCTCATGAATTGAGGTAAGGATGATTGTGTAATAAATCCCCCCCCCTTGTGTGTTTCATAGGAACACCCCCCTACAATTTTCCATTAAAATTAAGGCTTTTTTTAATCTCCTTCCTCCCCTGTCAACATCAAACAGGTGGTAGGGGGAAAGAGGAGAAGATAATGACGATGATGATGATGATGATGAGGGGGAGGCCACGTGGCCTACTACCCCCTGGCCACCTTGCCCAATCCGCGGGCCACTTGGGGGGCTGAGAACCCCCACCACCATGCATCCGTGAGTGGTGGGTGGAGTGAGGCACCACCAGGACCCCATAGTACCTCCCCCTCCCCCATTATAAAATCCCCCCCATGGCAAGAGAGGAGGATGCTTCCGCACACTGCTCTGAGAGAGAGAGAGAGAGAGAGAGAGAGAGAGAGAAGGTTCTAGAAGGTTCTTTTTTCCCCTCCTTAGATGGAGTCCACACACACCTCCCCTTTTCCTCTTACCCGCGAGCTTATTTCCCCCATTTTCTCCTCTATTTGAGCAAGAAGTTGCTGAAGTTCTTGCGAGGGTTGCCCCTAAAAGAAATGAAGATCGAGAATGGCCCCCAAGCAAAGAATGTCACATGTGGGTGGCAATCCCACAACCAGCAACGAGCATGAGATACATTAGGTTCCGTATTATGCCGCAATAAATTCTAGAAAGTTACTTAGAGACTTGATAGATTTAGATCAAGATATGAACGGTCAATTGGAAACTTAAACTGACTTACATAAGCTTGGTACAAAACTTTAATCTAGGAGACTAGGTAAGCTTTTGGTAGATGTTGAAATTTCAACCTAAGTTCAAATGTTTGGATGCTCAATTGAAAAATAAGGATAAGTATCCTCTCGTACTCGCTTGATCATATCTTACAAGGTAATGCTTTATGAAGCCTTGATATGCACCCTAGGCAAAAGAAGAGAGCATTAAGCAAAACTCTCTCTTAGAGCCCAAGGGGGAGAGCAAATATGTAGACAAAAATATTATCGCATCTATTCTTGCATTGTTTGGAAAAATACAATTGGTTTTATTGGTTGATCAAACAACATCCTAAATGCTTTTACATTCAACTAATTGTTGGATTGTTGTTTGGATGATTATTCCAAGTGCTTGTGATTGATGGTAAATTCATGGCGGGGGTCTAGGATGACAAATTGCCATGGGGGTAAAGGAATGTTTTCTTGGAAGATGATACTAGAGGTGACTGCCTTGAATGTGCTTGATTCTTAAATGAATTAATTAAGGAAAGGTTCTTTGCATGGGTGGATCATCTTCATTATCGCATTGTGGATCAACCTGAAAAGGGCATTACTTGATTCATGGGATGAAGGTCAAGTGGTGAAAAGGCCAACCACAGGAATAATGTTTCACTCCTAGGCAGCTTGCAGGTCAGGGGAGCTCTGGACACTACTTGCCAAGTCTGGAATGGAGTTGAAAGACCTCCATGGCCCCAATGTTTGTGGCGTTGGAAGTTCCTATTCTAGATAAAGGATGGAAATTGTTGTACCATGTGATTTGTACCAGCTACTTCTGCAGGGCAAAAGGGATATATAATTTCTCATGTATGGGCATAGGAAACAAAGATTAACTTGAAGATAAGTTAAGGAACTTGTTTGAACTTGTTTGTCAAAAGGACATTCGTTTCTATGCTATAAATCATACAAACAAACCATGTTCTCTAAAAGGCTTAGTTAAGGAAGTTGATTTTAAATGACACACATAATTATAGTAGGACCTAATTAAATAAGTAAGTAACGCCTAATGAGAAAAGCGGGTGGGCAGAACCCCTGACGGGTCCGCCTTATGGCAGGGTGGTCCCAGAGAACTGGGAGGCTTCTCACAAGGTTTTACCGACCCTTAGAAATTGTTAGATTAGAACATCAATTCATGCCATTTTAGGGGACCGGAATGGGACTATGCCCTACAGGTAGAGAGGTTGAGCGGCACATCCCTCTCATTTCCCATTCTCTTTGAACCAAGTGCAACATGGATCTGCTTCAGCTTGGTATCTCTGCGTAGAGTAGGATATCCAAGACCCGATGCTAGAATGTGAGACCTTGACCACTAGGAGCCTAAATTTTAGGTCGATCCCAATTGGTCGACCGCAAAATTTTGGACTCGAGAACCCCAAGCTACAAACCCTGTATCATTCCATGGGAGTGCTAAGCAGCATCGCTTAGATTCATCTCTCAATGGACCACTAAAAACATGCATGGAAGGTTGATAGGCAAGCACGTTACAGTTGGTATCAGACCAAAACTTCGTAATGATATGTGATTGATCCATGAGAGGTGAGGAAAGTATCAATCTTATTATACCAAGCTCTTCGAGCTTGTTTGGAACCATACCAAGCTCTTCATGCTATATGTAAAGACTATGATTTTCAACACTATTATGAGATCCATGAGAAAAGTATGAATCTTATTATACCAGGATCTTCGAGCTTGTTTGACACCATACAATGACTTCTTTAATTTACAAACTATATATGAATGACTAGAATCTAGATAACCTTGGGGATGATACATGTATACCTCTTCTTGCAAGTTTGCATTGAGAAATGCATTCTTTACATACATATGATGAAGATTCCATCCATAGTGAGTTTTTTAATAGAGCCATGTGGATTAAGCTTGACTTTATATACCCATTTGTTTCCTATGAGCTTATTTTTGTTAGGTATGTCTGCAAGCTCCTACCTATCGTTCTTTAAGAGGGCATTCTACTCTTCTTCCATGGTTGCAATGCACTCTTGGTTGGTAGATGATTCTTCATAGCTTTGGGAATCTTTAATATGTGAAAATTGCGCCATAAATGATGAGTGCTAAGCTATAATATGTGATGTTTAAATTAGTCTTTGAGGTGTGTACCGTACCCTTGTAGATCTCCTTAACCTTGGTGTTGTATCCTCTTGTATTATTCTATAGTATGTTATGTGATAGAGAACCATCTAGCTAAAGTACAAATCTTCCTTGATCAATTTCTTGACTAATTGAGGAATCTCATGATGATCTTTAAGAGTGAGGGATTGCATTCTTAACTTCATATGGGATTTCATGATAACTTGATGAGTTTTCTTGACCACCTGTCATTTTCATCAAACACTACATCTCTAAAAGCATAAATCTTCATTGAGTCTAGATTAACCAACCTGTAGTCTTTAGAATGAGAGTCATAACCAGAAAATACACATCTCTCAACTTTTTCATCTAACTTTCTCCTCTTCCCATCTAGAATGTGCACATAGGCAATGCATTCAAAGACTTTCAAATGAGAGACATTGGGCTTGATACTTAAAAATGCTTCATCTAGAGTGAGCTTGGTGAGAGCTTCTATGGGACTCATATTCATTAGATAGACTAAGATGCTAAATAATTCAACCCAATAACGTTTGGAAGATTTTTTTCCTTGATCATAGCTCTTGCATGCTCATCCCTGAGCATAAGAGAAGTCCCATCAGGCAAAGCTAGGTGTATATCCCTTGTACCAACAAGAGCATAAGATTGCTCAAGGCCTAAATCAATGCATTGAGTGTTGCAAGCAACCGTTGATGGTAATGGTTGCTTTGACTTATTAGAACACACGGATGTGTCTGAGGTTTCACCGTTGTTAGGAGAGATGGCTATGGGTTCTTTAGTGAGTGGACTTGATGCTTTATTCTCAAGCCCTTCAGTGCTCTTGGTCTCCGTCTTCTTGGTGTCCCCAACCACTTGTAACTACCGTTGCTTTCATTGTTTCCCCCTCTTTTTCTTGGTCAGTGAAAGTGTATCCCTTAAAGACTCGGGACCCTAAACTAGGTCCGTTGTTGATATGCTTGGTTGGGCCTTAGCTTTCTCTTTCTCTAGTGTGTCCTCATGGGATGTAGCTACGGCCTATTGGACAACCTTGCTTGCTAGGTTGATTGGTTAGATCTTTGAGAGGTTCCTTGGCCACATCTTTGAGAGGTTTCTCCTCAAGCCTAGGCTTAAGGTGCTTTGACAATGCTCGAGAGGTGCCAAGGATGTTGATTGTGACACCTCTTCCATGGGTGAATTGCTAAGGCCATGTTCCGTAAGAGGCATCATCACGGTCAAAGCCTGTGACTGCTGTGATTCCTGATTGGAAGTAGTAGCAGCTAGTTCAATGGACCCGCTACTATTAGTTGACTGCGGTGTCAAGTTCTTTAGCAGATTAGAAGTGGCTGTGTCTTTTGTTGCCCTTTGCGCATTTGCTTGTGCACATCAAGCTAGTCACAATGGGTTGCACATGCATATCCTTAGGCTGAGAGCTAAGGGTGGTGTCATGTCCCATTTCTTGAGCATTTGGAAGCTTAGATGGTGATAGAGATTGGGATTGAGCATCTACACTTGACGACTACTATTGTGCTCATGTGTCCATTTAGGGAAAGAGGGTGTAGGAGACTTGGGACTCCTAGGGGAACTTGGCACTAGTTGGAAGATTTTCTCGTGGCTGTTAGATGATTCTGTTATTTGCTTTGTTGAGCAACCAACCTTACCATGAGCAATGTTGCGCCTATGATGTTCGCTATCCTCTTGGGGAATCAAAGGCTCCTTGGGAACTAGTGGCTTTTGTGTACACTCGATGAGTACATATGATATTCACCTGTTAAGCACACTAGGCTGAGAATCTACCCTTTGAATAGTCTCATTTGGTTTCTTGATTTCAATCATGAGGGGCTCGGTCACTCCAATGTTTTTGACTCGAGACTTGTTTTTTCATTTAGATTTCCTCTTGCAATTCTTTGCTCTTCATAAGTCCTGGCCTTCAGCTAACAGAGGTGGTTTAGCGTGGGGTTTTGGTACCCAAGTCCATCAGTTACCTGTGTAATACACTTGAGCACGTAGCAATGCTTTGGATATCCATTGCGGTGTTGTGCTGGCTCTCCATTGATACCTTTGTCTATAAGGTTTGGGCTTCTTTTGTGGTCTTCTACGATATTTGTAAGTCCAAATCCTGTCCTTGGCATTGTCTCCTAACCTTCTTGTTTCAAGCCTGGCCTCGCTCACTAGTTCTCTTCGTTCAACATGCGCTTCTATCTACAAGTCCTTGCTCTCATCACTAGACTTGCCTGGCATGTCAGAATGTTCCTTGTCCTTCCCTCGAGGTTTGCTAAGGTCACCCTTGCTAAAGGTTGTAATTATCCTCACACTCGGTAGTGCCAAGTGTATCCTCTGTGCTACATAATCAGCCTTACACTTCATCACCCTTTTGAAGGGTTATCCTAAGAGGGTTTCCTTTCCACCATTAGCACTATTTGGAGGAACATGGAATAGGACTCAGTCTCAATAGTTACAAGGATTTTGCACTTCCCTATAAGTGCTTTTTGGTGTCCACTGTAAGGATTAAGAGTTGCATTAGTTGGTGTGAGCTTTGGTTGGCCTAGTAGGGTCCATGTTTCATAGGTCAAGATGCTAAAATCGGCTCCTTCATCGATGAGAGCATCGAGACAATGTTCCCTTTTTGCGGTGAGTTTGACCCTAAGATAAGCAGGTGGTACTATGTCTTCATCTTTCGGGTCTTGGCTTATAAATTTAAGCCTTCTGATAAATGCCATTGAGTCCCCAACTACACAGCTAGACTTGGGTTCTCTACTCTATCTTGGGTCATCTATGCAGTGTCGTTCAAGGTGCATCTATCTTCAGGACTGTCATGTCTAGTCATCCTCACAGTTATAGCTTGAGGTTGTTGCATTCTGCTTTGACTGGATGCAGTCCAAATGCAACCTATACATGTTTTTGTGGTGTGGCCTTTTTTCCCTTGTTGGCTAGATTGGCCCATTGAGGTTCTAGGGTTTCTTTTTGCATAGTCTTACTCATTTTAGGTTCATTTTGGGGTCTATGACTCCCATGGCTACCGTTCCGGCACTGACTCTCTCAACAACCTACTCAGGCGGCTGCATCTTGCAAATTTGTCTATTCCTTGCGCTAGAATCGAGATCTGGGCATCGGGATGGCTCACAAGGTTTGCACGGTTGTGGGTCTGGTGCAATTCTTCAAAAACTTTACCAAAATCTAACTCGGTCCAACTCGTCTAAATTGCAAGGGTCGAGTGGTGGATTCGGAGGGCCGAGGGCCGAATAGGACTAGTGACTGAATTTGCGGCTCGGACGGCCAAATGGATGTGACCGAGGGCCGAGTCAGGGTATTGGACCGAGTCGATCGTTCGGATAGGCCGAGTCAAAAAGGGCCGAGTGGGGATGGCCGAGTTGGTTTGGGCTGAATCCAAACATGGCCGAATGGTATGTTTAGATGGTCGAGGCAAGAGGGCCAAGGGCCGATTTTGGGACTTGGCCTAGAACCAAGCCACTCGGATGGGCCGACTGGCGCATAGCAATGGCAGTGCCGAGGGCGATTTTGTTAAATCTAGCAATCCCAGCAATTACAAGGCACACAAACTTCCAAATCACAACAAGGATATAGGAGGAAGGGTTTGATATACCTGGCACGTGAAAAGAACTCCCCGATGGCAAGATCAATTCGAATCACGAATGGAAGCTCCCTCTCCCTCTCTCTCTCTCTCTCAATGCTAGGGTGAAGAATGAGCTCTTCTATGGTCTCCTAGCCTTTAAACCCTTCCCGGGCAAGATATTTCTATCCCCAATCACTCACTTGCTGACATTAATAATTTCGACCACTCTTTTTTTTTGTTTACCACGATTTGTGCCCTGTTTTGCCCTTTTATGACAGCAAAAACCCTAATGCTTGTTTTTCTATTTTTTCTTTGTTTTTTCCTATCCTAATGCATCCAAATCACAAAAAAATACCTACACTACGCCAACATGCTTTTACAAATCCAAAAAACCAAAAACCTACTTGCTAAGAAGATCCAATACCTCTTCAAACTCCCTCACTTAATACATATCTACCTCAAGCTCAGGGAAAATCCTACTTCAATGCTCAATTCGAAGCACGCAAGCGCGCAAGGCTTGAATCCGTTGGTCTTGGCAACAGAACCAAAATGTAGAGGTGATCAACTGCCACGACCCACATACCGTTTATTGCTTCAAGCATTCCAAGCCGAGCACTAATGGCTATCTCTCACATAGCCAACGTGCCATTCATCTCTACGGGTGTAGTGAGCTTACCTCCATGCTTGATCGAGTTACCTCCCCTCTCGAGCACTCCGGTAGCTCCAGGATCCAAGTGCAAGCTTTAAGCGAGCTCCATCCTCAAGCTCCACGCTCCAAGCTCCATTGCCGCGAGCAAGAGAATAGAAGAGAAGGGAAGAGAAGAAGAGAGGAGAAGACTGAGAGCTTCTCCACTACGGTCCCTCACCCTCACACACTCACTCCCTCACACTCTCACACTCCCTCTCTCAAGCACAAGCACAAGCTCAAGCAAGCAAGCAAGAAGAAGAAGAAGAAGAAGAGAGCCACTTTTGGCCACACACAAGAATGAGGTTCTCATTCACTTTCCAACTTTATATACAAAACCCTAAATCCCTTTTGGGCGGTCATCCCCTTATCCTCTTTTTTACATGGCCGGCCATGGCCTAGGCCCTTTTTCCCATTGTCCTCCTATCTTCCTAGCTTCCTTCCTACCACCCATCTACCTTTACAAATTGCATGGGGGTGAGAGCCCGGCACTCTTAAAATAAATCATAATGCGCCTTGCGCTCTTTTACAAAAGTATTGACTTGCGCTTTTCCTTGTGCGCCTTCTTCCTTGATTTAGGACTTTTCTGCGCTTCTTGTGTTTCCATATTTTTCTTGGTGCGCCTTTGTATTGTGTTTCACTTTTGCCTTGGCCTTTGTCTTCTGCTTTAGATTTTTTGGATTTTCCACCTTGTTCATCCAAGGGTTAACACCCAATGCTAAGCATGTTCTCCATCTCCTCCTGGGAATTCGTCAAGTCGTCTTGTAGGCTTCATGTGGCTTTGTCGATGGCCTCGTCCCTCATTTGTGACATGGCTTCTATTTTTGTCTCTAGCCTTCCTTGCTCTTCCATTGTCGTCCATAGCTAGAATACCAACACTTGGAAGATCATCTCTAACACTCCTTTGCATTGGTCACTTGAGTTTTGGAGCTTCCAACCTCCATTTCTTACTGTTATATATAGCAAACTTGTTGTTATATAGGTCTGAACACAATTTTCTTAGATATTAGAGCTTGTATATGCTTCTCACAGCATTAATCATTCTTGTACTTGCCTCATTAGTATAGAAATAAATACTATCAAAGAATGTCAAATGTATTGATTTTTGAGGTATGGATGCAAAATGATAAGATAGAAGAGAAGAATATGCCAAAAAAAATAAAGAACATTGGTATCAATCCTAAAATAATCAACAGTAGAGAAAATACTTCTAGTTCTTGCATTTCTTTAATCGCATGAAGTTTTCATGGAGAAACCAATGAGGATACTAAAAGAACCCTTTGATGAATTGAAGACTCATTGATCACATAAGATAAGGTATTTTACATTGACCTATCCATCTTGATTATGACACATAGATTGAAAACATGTGGAGATTGGAAGTCTTTTTCTCATATATGCTAGATGGAAACATGTAATAGATACATCCAACATATATTTTTGTTTAGTGTCTTTCTTTACAATTTCATGTAGATGGTTATTCAAGCGTAATCCAAAAATTTTCAAAATTTGTAAAAGTTTTGAGTTATGGAAGCATATAAACATATTGCTATTTTCCCTTGAAGTACTAGTTGGTTTTGTATCATTGCCTATATTCTATAAAAAATTTGTTGTATGCAAATCATATTCTAATAATATTTTATATATTGATGCCACATAAAATCTAATTTTTTTTTGTGTTAGGTTCCATTCTCCATCATACATGATTGTGTCTATAATGAATGAAGAACCTTTCTTGGATGGGCACAATATGAGATGCAAGCTTCCATTTTCCCAGGAAAGTAAGAGAAGCAAGGAGAGAGAATAGGATGACATATGAAGATACTGTGATTTCTCGACCCAAAGGAGTTACAACTTTGCTAGCTTGAATACTACAAGATAGCATAGATGTTGATATTGTTGATCTGAATATGTTGGAGGTGTAGTTGTCCCAAGCCATTATCTATATGCAACTTTTCAATTATATATAAGAATTATATATAAACATGTTTAGAGAATTCACAAAATTTCTTATGGACTGTCATCATTTTACAAATAGTTATAGAGAAGGCTCTTTATCTATTAATAATAGTTAAGTTAATCTTAATATGCATGTTTTAGGATTTATCATGTATTTTTTAGGCTCTATCATATCTCCTTTTTGTAAGGCAAGCTAAATATAGCAACTTGCTATACATTTTATAGTGCTATCTTCATATACATTGTAAAAAAATTTTAGTAAGTGAAGTCTAATACGGCTTCAAACAAATTGTATTCTTATGAGCACACAATTCAAGAACTTTCTTTTTTAATATTTGATTTATTTTGAGTATTTTATAATTCTTGTTGTATATTTCCATTCAATGTTTTGTTGACTCAAACTATGCTATCATGTTTAGTTTTTTTACAATGTGTGGATCTTATTCATAAAAATAATACCCAATCAGTACACAATGAGGAGCGGGGAAAATGAGATAGATGTTGGCTACAGAACTATGGCCTGGATTAGATTCGTAAAATTTAATGCCCAATTGGTACAAAATTAGGGGTGAGACCAAGTAGATATTGATACAGAACTAGAGTCATAGTTCTATAATCAACAACACTTGGCTTTTTTCCCTTGCCACATAACCACATTTTTATTCACATAAACTGGTGTGTAAAAATTACAGATGAAGCATGTGTATTATAACATTAAAAATGCCATGAAAATGGTAGGTGTTTCACATTTAAAACTCCATTAAAATTTGTGTTTTGCACTTTGCAATTTACACACAATATTATATGTGAGTCTTTTGACACACTCGTAAATCCAAAGTTAGATGCACCCACAAGTTTTTTAAAGTTCAAGATATGCATCAATGCCATTGTTTACATGCCTAATCATTTGTACTCATGAATAGAATGGGGAGAGGCTAGATAAGATGACTATAGACATAGACATAGGGTTGATCCTTCAATCCTCTTCAAATGAATTCTTAGAGAGAGAGAGGGGGGAAGGAGAGAGGAAAGAAAGAGAGGGATAGAGAGAAGGTGGAAGAATAGAGGATATTTTGAAAAGACAGGAAAACTCAAAATACACAAGCTTGAAGCTTCTCAATTGACCCTTCAAATTGATATACCTCTTCTCGATCTTCGCCATACTTATTGACCTTCCCTACCCTTGCTCATGCAATTCCTTGGTTCCATATTTTCAAGACCCCTTTGTCAATCTCCAAATTCTACCTCACCTTATTGTACAAAGCTTAAAAAGAGAATTTTATAGTTAGAGAGTAGTTCAAATATCAATTATACACATATTCTACTTCTTTATCAAAGAATATATCCTTCCAACCCTAAGTAACATCTCATTCTCTAGCCTATCCACAACTATCGTCAACCCTTCCTAACCTAGCAAAATACTCCTCTTGGACTTGTTGGAGCAGCTTACTTTGAAGATCATACAAGTCTAGGAGTTCTATCAGGATTGAGTAAGAAGCCAAGTGAGAAGTGTGCTTAAAGAGTTGGTGTATTCATGATGTCTCCAAAGAGATGAAGGACAGGAATTGGGCAAGAGGTTGCACAAACAAACGAGCTTCCACCCACACTGACTCAAGCCTAGGTGCACCTCTTTCTATCTATTTTATATGTTCTTCATTATAATGGTAGATGAAATAGTGATTATTAAGTAGAAGAGCTACTCCATATCAGGGATCCTTGTGGGTAACTCAAATTTGAGTAGACGATGGATTTCCTGGTAGGGAATTTCCATAAGAGCATCCCCTTTTGTGGTGGGATGTAATCCACATGTAAAGTACTATCCAAATTGATCAAAAATTCTTTTGCATGCAAAGAAAGGAATGGTTATCTAGGTATTTTCATGAAGCCTATTGTTTTAAAAGCTATGAATTCAAAAGGGTTCCAGATTTAATGCCCAATATTTTCCTTAAGAAAAGTTACTAAAACGGATAGTATGTTAAGAGTTTTCATACAATCATACCATGCCAAAAAGAAATCTAGGTTAAATGCCTTCTTTGATCATAATTTGATAGTATGTTGGTCTTAGATCAATTTTAGAAAAGATCTTTGTTCCTTGAAGTCTCTTAAGACGCTTTGTCAATCTTGGGAATCATGTACTTGTTCTTCACAATCACATGGTTCAACCCAAAAAATCGATATTGAGATGAAGGGTTCCATCTTTCTTCTTCTAAAAAAGAACCAAGGCTCCTCATGGTAAATTACTTGGATGGATGTAGCTTTAATTCAAAAACTACTTGAACTATTATTTTAACTCAATAGCCTTAGGGATCCGTTAAGGCCTCTTAGCTATTGGATCTACCTCCTATCACAAGTTTACCTTCATGGTTGACTTCTCTCTTGGGTGAAAGTTTGATTAGTTATTTTGGGAAGATGTCCATGAACTCATTTGTCCAAGGGGATTCCTCTTTCATTTTCTACTTCTAGTTAATCTTATTAAGCTTAACTAGGTAGAATGACAATCCATTTTCATATGCCTTGAGGAGTGTGTGAGGCTTTGGCTAACTATTTTGGTTTACTAGCTTCACCTTGTTATTGTCACATAACCTCCCTTCTAGTTTTGAAGTGAGACATGACCTTTCTTGCTATGGATGTGAGCATTATTGGATATTAGCCAATCCATTCCCAACGTGCTCTCACACGCACCCAAGTTCATGAATCAAAACCTTGTGCTAGTAGATTAAATTCCACCTTTCTAGTCTATTGTAAGGATACAACCGCCTTTTTTATTAGCTAGTTCTACTAAGAGTTTGGATGTTGGTGCAATCCCTAAGTTTAATTTGTTTGTAGAAATTTGGAGAAATAAAGAAGTGAGTACTTTCACAATCTCTCAAAACTCTAAAGGGCTTAACTTGATGAATTTTGGTGTTTGAATCACCAAGAACTAATGATTGGTCCTTCTTATTGAGGGTGGAATGGATGATTCCTCTTTCCATTTCAACTTCCATTCTGGGTTCTTTTTCTTCATCTTCCACCTTTAGCCAATTCAGCTTTTCCCTCCTCTTTTCTTCTTCTATTTTGCCCATAGAACTATCCTTGACAAAAATGTTGGTTTAGCTTTGGGCACTACCTTTTAAAGTGTCATGATTCATTGCTACTTTCAATAGATTAGGACAAGACATATTTAGGCCGTATCTTGACAAAATTGTAGAGAACCTAGCCAAGGTCAAATATGTTTAAGAATGGTCACCTCTAAAGTTGGTCAAGGAAATGTGTAGTTTTCTAGGATGGATTGGATGGTACCAATTTTTTATCAAGGATTACCCCTTGATTGTTGTACACCTTATCTACTTACTCAAGAAATAGACTTTCATATTATGAACGCCAACGGAATATTCTAGCTTTCGTAGATTCAAGGAAATTCTAGTAACAACTTCCATTCTAAAGCTTCCCAACCTGAGATAGAAATTTAAGGCTGTTGTAGATGCAAGCTCTCTTACTCTAGGCCATTCGCTTATGCAGGAGGAACATCTAGTGTCCTACTCCTCAACAAAGTTAAATTTACATAAAAGAAATTATGCCACCCATGACTTGGAATTGTTAGTTATGATTCATGCTCTCAAACTATGGAAATACTACTTGCTTGGAAAGAATTTCACTTTAGTAAATAATTGATCATAAAAATTCTCAAATGAATCTTCACTCAACTAGATCTAGATATAAGGCAACAAAGGTGGATTAAGAACTTACAAGAGTATGAATTCGAGACCAAATATAAGTGAGGAGAACATCATCATGGATGCACTAAGCCACAAGGCATTTCCTAATGCTCTCATCTTGAAAGAACCTTTACGACCAAAATTACTAGTTCTATAGTATCGATGCCCAATAACCCCATCATCCAATTGGTAAAGAAAAAAGCCAAAAAAAATCCAAAATATTAGTAGTTAAGAAGGGATGTTCAACTCAATGATCAAGATCCTAACTTAGGCTTAAATACCAACACTTGTTTGAGAAAGAGCTTGTGTACTTCAAAAGACAGCTAAGCATCCCGGACCAATCAAGAGTTAATGAAGAGGATACTTTGGGAAGCACATGATATCGTGTTTTTAGGACTCCCTAGCTACGCAAAGTCACTCGATGCAATTAGAAAGAGCTTGCATTTAGAGAAATAAAGAGGTGATGTACTTAGGTATGCCATTGCATGTCTACGCTACCAAAGAGTGCCTTTCAGATTATAAGTTGATGTCAATGTAAGTTTGATCCCAATCTAGAGAAGAATTCCCTAGCCTCATTACCATCAAGTTCTCCTCTATCTATAGTAATCTCACCCAAACATCCATAGAAACAAAACACTTTGGTAGAAACTTACATCTTCTCTTTTTTAATCAAAAATTTTCTCTAGATGGCACCCTTGTTCTCCTGAAGTTGCATGAAATTTCCTACCTTTATTCACATCTAATTTCAGTAAAAAAAGTCCTTCTTAAACTCCCCAAAATCAAGCATTAAGGTTATGCCAAAATCTTCTTGTGTAAAGTGTCCCACAAACATCTAAACTTAAGCATGAACCACATAGACTTGTCAAGTAACATAAAGAAGACTAAAGTTCCACTGAGATAAACTTTATTCATCTCTACATTTGGAGCAAGAATGAAATGGCGGCTCGTCAACAAAATAGAAAATGATTCCTTATAAATTGTAGGTACGAGAAGATGTAACTAATGGACAAGTTGAAGAAATTTTTTTATCATACATCAAGAGGAAAAATGTTGAAAGCATGGAGCATGTGGTCTTCCTGTCAAATCACCCATACCAATTAGGGCTGAGGATAAGTGGAATTAACCTAGGGGAGCACCACCGTTCATGCTAATGGACCAAGGAATGCCAATGTGCATATGAAGAGTTGAAAAAGGCTCTGAAATCCGCACCAATACTATGAATCCCGGACTGAACCATAACCTTTCACATTCACATTGACGCCTCAAAGTTTGCCATGTGAGTGGTGTTGTGCCAGCCTATCAAACACAATCTAGACTATCCACCATGTGAGTTTCGCTAGCATACAATTCACGGACACCAAAATGACTTATTCCATGACAGAGAGGAAGGTTTAGCCATGGTGTTTGCTGTAAAGAAATTTCGGTATTATTTGTTGGCTATGCCTTTTACTTTCTTTGTTGACCACCATCAAGCCTTGCTCTATTTTGTTAATAAACCTTGTGCTACATGACGCATTGCTTGATGGTTATTTCTACTATTAAAATTCAACTTCTTTGTGGTTGTGCGCAAGGGAAAACAGCATTACATGGCTGACCACATGTCCCACATACCCACAAAAGAAGCCGTTGGACAAGGTATCACCAATGATTTGCCAGATGCGCATCTCTATAACCTGTCTAGCGAGAAAGATTTGTTTAGAGCTGACTTGATGCCATATCGGGTAGATGATATAGTCCAAGTACTTGAACATGGACTACCTGAAAGACTATCAAGAAAGCCCGACTTAGGCGACTCATCCTCAAGCCCGACTTAGACAACTCATCCTTAAGATACAACCCTATTGGTTGATAATAGGTTAGCTCTATAGGCTAGGGCAAGATGGCTTGCTATGTAGGTGTGTGTGTGAGCATGAAATGCATCACGTATTTGTAGAAGCCTATCGTGGAATTGCTAGAGGACACTTTAGCGGAGACTCAATAGCCCTCAAGGTTCTATAGTCTCAACTATTGTGGCCTACACTTTTTCGAGATGCTGCATGATTTATAAAGCATTGTGTTGTGTGCCAATGGACCAAGGTACTTGTTTGCAAGGACAAGATGGAGCTAACCCCAATCATTGCAAGACAACCTTTTGAAAAATTGGGAATTGACTCCATCGGGCTGATTAGTCCCGCAAGCAATACTCACAGGTCAAGTACATCATAGTTGCCACATACTACCTCACAAAGTAGGCAGAAGCACGAGTCACTAAAAAGAACAATGCTAAAACCACAACTAAGATCCTTTAGGAGTAGGTGATATTGCAATTCGGTTGCCCATTGAACTAGTTAGTGATCAAGGCATGCATTTCATCAATGAAGTGATTGCTCACCTCATGTCTACCTTTTTTATCGTACATCAGAGATCCTCACCTTACTATCCTCAAACAAACGGCCAAGAAAAATCTACAAATAAGATCCTAGTAAAGGTCACAATGACCAAGATGATCTCTACTTTGCACAACGACTAGGACAATAAGCTGATGGCAGCCTTATGGGTCTATCGAATAGCCTAAAGGGGACGGTTGACTTACGGAAGTGAAGCCATTTTACCATTGGAATTCTTTGCCGCTAGGGATGAGAGTAGCCACTCAAGAGAGATGGGATAGGAAGAAGGTATGGGCAGAATGCCTAGTTGAGCTAGAATGCCTATTAGTGACCCAAGTTCTAGCTACCCATGCAGTGATTTGCACAAAAGCATGATGTAAGAGCTAGTTTGACAAGCATGACAAGCAATAAGACTTTGATCAAGGTGAACTTGTGATTTTATACTTAGTGAGAGGCCACAAGCATAAGATGAAGTTTAGGGAATTATGGCCTTTTTGAGTTCACACCATTAGCCCAAACCAGCAATGTAGAGCTTGAGACCCTAGATGGAGAGGGGATAGGCTTCTTCAATGGTAGTTGCATTAAAAAATACTACCCTCCCACACATCCACTACAGGAGCCTCCCATGCTAGAGTCTCTTGTGAAAGTCCAAGTTACCACAAATATAGAAATTGAAGATGAGGATGAAGAAGTAGTGGAACCCGCTTACCTCCGCATAGCAGTCACTACCCAACGAACACATACTTTTGATGCATTAATTGATGAGGAAGCTTATTTTAATATCTTAACTCATGATCATTGGGCTCAAATTGATTGACCACAACTATAGCCCACGAGCACTAAACTCAGCCCTTTTGGAGGCCAATCATACGCACTTTTGGAAAAGTACAAAGTTGTAGCCTCTACCGAATCTGAGAGCATACCCATAATATTTTATGTGTTATCAAACACAAAAGATGATGGTAAGGAATCACTGGATGCACCTTTAAAAAATAGGCCCATTGCATCGTGTCGACTATGCGCATTCACCTTGTCATCGGCAATGTACTTATCGTGACAGCTTCTAACAAGGGTAGCGTAGCTCCATCAAAATCCGCGAAGCCACCAATAAAGGAATCCACCACCAAGTCTAAGGAGGGGGGTCGTGACTTGTCACAACCCACCAAGCCTCAACGTCAGCAAACTACAGAGACAAAAGTCAAAGTCCATGAATCCAAGTTCAAATGGGTACCTAAACGTCAAGAATTGCCACCAAGAAGCCACTAAACACGACCTCATAAGGCTAGGAATTCACCCTTGAAACCTAGAAGGCAAAGAAGAAACTATAGGCATCGACGAACGGTCAAGCCACATTGGGTCCCCAAGACCTTATTGCAAGCACAAGGCTATTACGAGGGCAATACCTAGATATGGGTGCCTAAAGCCAAGTCTGCCAAACAAGCGCACTACTCAAGCACAACCCTCAAGCTTGTCCACACAAGCCCGCATGAATAATCACAATTTGAAATCCTAAACGATTCAAGATGAGGAACCCAAAGAGCCCAAACTCATTAAGCCTGCAACATCCCAAAGTGGAAAAGAATGGATAAAAATCAACTTATGATTGAGGAAAAGTGTCATAAATTTTTTTAGGAATGCATGGACTGTTTGAAGGAAAATTTATTTCTATATTTAAGCATTTTACTTTTCCATAAGCACATTTCAATTTAAAAAATATATCTGAAGAACACTAATGGTGAGCCGTGGCTTTATGACAGGCACCTACAATGGCAGGACAGGAAAAAACTAGCAAGTTTCCATTCTCTAAGGAAGAGCAAGGAAAGTATGGCCTCTTAGTGGAGACAAGGGCCTACAACCAATTCAAGTTCAGGAACATCCTGAATTTGGAAGATGTAGTCATGGAAGAGCATGCCATAAAGCAGATTGTGAATCAATGCAATTTGTAGAAGTACCTGGAGAAAGTC
Source organism: Lygodium microphyllum (assembly GCF_053477565.2). Taxonomy (NCBI): domain Eukaryota; kingdom Viridiplantae; phylum Streptophyta; class Polypodiopsida; order Schizaeales; family Lygodiaceae; genus Lygodium; species Lygodium microphyllum. Next base: position 55,001,774 of record NC_141136.1, on the reverse strand, counting down.
AGGCAAGCCATGGATTATGAAGAGTGCACAAAGTTCCTCCATACTTTCAATAGGAATCGCGGCACTGTGACTCTGCGGCAAGGAGAGCCCACCCTCGCCAAGTAGAAGTTGAGCTAACCCCTAAGCTGATGGAGAGAGCATTGGGCCTAGCCAACAAAGTTGAAAGATGGTGGACAAGGGATGTGTACAACATGTTGGGAATGGACAAAGCGTTGATCCACACTAATGATGGCATCAGCTTAGCTGATATCCCTAACCCAAAAGTCTAGTTACAAGTCAAGATGGTGCATGCCTTGTATAATGTGGATGAGTATGTCATGTTGACAGACTGTGGTGAACTGTCTTGCTTCAAGGAAGCAATGGACAGACAGGACAGCAAGAAATGGTATAAATCCATGCTGTCAGAGATGGAATCTCTTGAAAAAAATGACACTTGGGACTTAGTGCAGTTGCCTAAAGGGTAGAAAACCCTTCCATGCAAATGGGTTTACAAAATGAAGGTCACTTCTAGTTCCTCACCAAAGTACAAAGCAAGATTGGTTGCAAAGGGGTACAAGCATGAGCATGGAATTGACTTTGATGAGATTTTCTCTCCTGTAGTCAAGATGCCTACATTGAGAACCATTTTGGGCTTGGTTGCAGTTGAGGATATGGAGCTCATACTACATATGGATGTAAAGACTGCATTTTTACATGGTGATCTGCATGAAGACATATATATGCAGCAGCCTGAAGGGTTTGTTGAACAAGGGAAAGAAAAAATGGTATGTAAACTCAAAAGGAGTTTGTATGGGCTGAAACAAGCACCAAGAGAATGGTATCATAATTTTGATACATTCATGCACTCCCAAGGCTTTCATAGAAGTCAAGTGGATCACTGCTTGTACACCAAGAAGGTAGCAGATGGCAGCCTGATTATCTTGGTTTTGTATGTTGATGACATGCTGATTGCTGGCGGGGATACTCATGCCTTGGATTCATTGAAGCAAACTCTTCATGGAAGCTTTGACATGAAGGATCTGGGTGATGCAAATCACATTCTTGGCATGCGAATACTCAGAGATAGATCTAAAGGCTTACTCTATCTATCTCAGCATGAGTATATCTCCAAAGTTTTACAGCATTTCAATATGGAGGGGGGGAAAACAATTGGGTTTCCATTGCCTCCATATGTGAAACTTAGTGCAGAGGACAGCCCTACATCTGATGATGAGAAGGCTAAAATGGCCAAGATACCATATGCTTTAGTTGTTGGTAGTTTGATGTATGCTATGGTTACTACACATCCTGACATTGCTTTTGCAGTGGGAGTGGTTAGCAGATACATGGCAACCCCTAGCAAGAAGCACTGGGAGGCAGTGAAAAGTATTATGAGATACCTCAAAGGCACAAAGGAGTTGTGCATCTACTTTGGAAAGTAGAAGGCATCTGTTGTTGGCTTTACAGATGCAGACTATGCTGGTCATGCGGACTGCAGGAAGTCCACTTCTGAGTATGTGTTTACTTTCACAGGAAGAGCAGTCTCTTGGATCTCCAAGCTACAAAAGTATGTTTCATTGTCTACTACAGAGGCAGAGTATGTAGTTGTCACTTAGGCATGCAAGGAGGCTTTATGGCTTTCACGTCTGGTGGGAGAGCTTGGCATCACAGAGTTACCTGTTCTCCATTGTGATAGTTAGAGTGCTATCATGCTAGCATGGAATCCTATCTTTCATGCAAAGACAAAACACATATAGGTGAAGTACCACTTCATTAGAGATGTACTTGACAGTAAGAGCATTGAGCTTTTCAAAGTGCATATAGATGATAATCCTATAGACCTTCTCACGAAGAGTCTTCCAAGCAGAGCGGTTTGCTCATTGCCGACAGATGGTGGGAGTTGGATAGATATATTTATTTCAGCTTTGTACATACTTAGACTTAGCTTATTCTTTTCTCCTCTTAAGGCACATTTCCTTTAGGTGGGAGGTTGGTGGGAATAAAAGGGCCATCGTGCCTTTTATATGTGCACGCGTGTGAACACACCACACCCTTAGCACATTGTACTTTTATACATATATCTATCTAAAACCTAAAGTGGTACTCTTGTCATTGTACCAAAAAATGTGTTCACTCTCTACTCTGCTCACTCACACTCTCTTTGTCTCTCTCACTGCGTGTAAGGTCTGTCTACCTCAATCTCCATGCCTAACCTTGGCCTACACCCACTTCTCCCTCTCATGACTACAACAACAAAGATTAGCTCCTTGTTACAATAAAAGAAAAAGAAGAAGAAAAAAGACAGCAAAAGAAAGAGAAAATAGAAAAAAGAAAGAATAAGAACAAGAGAACAGAGAAGAAAATCACAAGAAAAAGCAAGAAACTCATGAGTGCCACAATCACTGCACCTAGGGGTCCTCAAGTTAGGTGCATCCAGTGGCTTCGGTCAGTCGGGGGCTCCATCCCTAACCCCCTAGCCCATTTTGATTCCCCACTTCACGCTTGGGGCACATCAAGGGCAAGACCTAGGGAGGTCACCCTCGAGACCCGCCCTCCTAAGCTACACCCACCGCACCTCCCTCCCACACAAACTGGGTCCTCAAGTGTGGAACAACACTAGGCTTGACCCAGCTCCCAATTCTACTAGCACGAGTGCGGTAAGGTAGACACACCCCCTAGGCAGTGCACTTTTCTTCTCTTTGCAGATACATTCGAATGCTACCAACCAACAACATCAGAGGCCCCGCAATCCACTCGATATACCCTTGGCCTCCACCATCACAATCAATTGACAAGCTTCTCTCCCATGACCAATCCCCTCACAAGGCCCCATCATCAACTAACACGACCACCCTTCAAATCACCGAGCCCTCATCAATAAAGACCCGTAATTGGTGGCACTCAACTAGGAGGGGGGTAAGGTTATCCCTGATGCGAGATGGAAAAAAAAATTTAAAATATGGAATAATGCAAAAAAAAAGCAACTCGACAAACGAATAAGAGAGGAAAGGCCAAAAGCGCAAAAGGTCAAGTCAAAGATAAAGGCACATTTTAAAATGCAAAGGCATCACCAAAATTTTGTAAAAGAGCACCAGGCTCCCTCTTGTGCAAATTGTAAAATCTAGACAAGCATAGGTGAAGGGATAAGGCAACTAGAAGGGAATAGAAAAAGAGGACCTTCACAAGTTGCCCGGTCATGTAAAAAAGGGGATAGGTGCCCAAGGGATTTATAGCTTGTATATAACGTGTCCCCCTGTCCACTTGTAGGACATGTCTTAGTAGCCCATTGGGAAGAGAGTCTAGAAAGCACCGCCCGTCACTCACAAGGAATGTCACAAGGTTTGTGATCAAGGTCTTCCCAAGTCTGCCATGAAGCAGAAGCATCTGGCCGTTCCCACTTAGGACCGACCTGAATCAGGGTTTTCCTAGTAGTCAAGATCCTAGGAGGTAGATAGCATCGAGCCCCAGACGAACCACTTTGTGTAGAACATCAAGGTCAAAGTGGATTTATGCTGCACTTGGTCCAAGAAGAATGGGAAATGAGAGGGATGCGAAGCCCGACCTCTCTACCCGTAAGGCATAGTCCCATTCCGTTCCCCTAAAACAGCATAAATCGGGACTCTAGCTCTATTGCTTCTAGGTCATCGTTACCTCGCTGTCAATTACTTTGAGAAAAGTTCCCGGCCAACCGGGACCACCCTTCTGTAGGACGGACCCAGAGTCGCATCCACCGCACTTTCCTCACGTTGCTTTAGTTATCTAACATTTAATTTGACAAGCAAAGACAGCTTCCTTAATTAACCAATTAGTCACTAGTTCCTTCATGCAACTTAAGCACTAACACAGAAAAACAATGTCAAACAAGTTCCTTTTTCCACATTTGATCTTTATTCATCAGTCTTTGGAATACATCAAATAACTTGCCCGAAGGCTATTCCAGCAATCCTCAGGGATCGATGTTCCAAGTTCTGCCCGCCGTTGACTAGTATGCGGGCCTCGAGATTCCATCTCGAGTCACGTCGGCCTCTTGTGCAGGATCTGGAGGCAAGGAATTTGCGGCGAGAGCCTCCCCTGGCACCCAAGCGTCCTCCTGCTCCAAGTAGCACCCACGGAGAGACCTCTCACAGCGGGTTCAATCCACATACCCGGTGCGGCTAACAACCCCCTTGGATAGGGTCAGGCAGACAGTCGGAGGTAACTGGTACTGCCTCTCCCTCTAGGCTTTTAACCTGAAGCATTAGTTGTTTTTCTTGAATTAGTTCCTTGAGCAAAGAAGTACAAACAGTGCACCTAAGTGTACAATCACAAACATTCCAGTGGTCGTTTGTACGGCCAACTGCTAAGGTGTGATTCCTTCTCCCCGAATGCTTCCAACATTCAATCCTGGATCAATCACGACTTGGCAAGATCCCAAGGGTTTCGTAAGCCGAGTTGCTTGTTTACACTTTTCTCCTTGGGTTAGGGTTTATACCCTGTTGACCCAAATTGTCGCTACTTTAGGTCTCCTTATATTGTGGTCAATAAATCCTGGACAACCTCGTCACTCTAACTTGGTTGTTCAGCTACCTTCTTGGCAATTCGTAACTACCCTAGCTTGGCAAATCAGTCCCAAGGAAGAGTGATGTAGTAGGATGACTACTCAACTTCTAGAAAATTAGACTTGTAATTAGAACTCGCCAAACTTGGTCTAAGGAGTAGCAATACTATTTTGTGATTGACACAAGATCATATAACGTTGCAGCAGCACAAGATAGGTGTTAGTATCCGACTTGTGGGGGTTATATCTTTCTTCGTACGGTATTTCTTGATCAAGAATACCTTTGGTCAAGATATAGGGTTTGCGAGTCCTATTGACCCAACCCAAATCCCTAACCCTACTAGGCTTGATAAACGTTTTGGCCCTAGAGTCCCTAAATTCCTTGCGAGAGTCTAGCATTTGGTCAACTGATCCTTAGGGTGAGAACCCTAGATCATTCTTGCATGGGTGATTAGATAATCCTAACATTTTGGGAATGTGGGTAGGACCTAAATATTAAATCGGCATCCTAAGTGCGATACTAGGCAGAATTTTAACATAACTTAACCAAACCCAGCACATTGGGGTGTTCGTCATATGCTAACTATTCACGCCTTTATGAATCTCATATGAGTTACGCAATTACATGTGATTTACCTAATTGATCTAATTGTTTTACAATTAGAGGTGATCTTTCCCTTCAAGATGCAAACACTTTTCCTAAAAGTTGTAAATAACTGCAAGATGTATGAGATGTATCATTCCATGCGAATATGCAATTCCAGGACCATGGACCCTTTGCCTTTAAGCAGCTATAGGATCTATAGTGATCTTTCTTTTCCTTGCCCTATGCGATAGTGATTGACATTCAGAGCTATTCTTATAAACCCTACGTTTTATGCATCGAATTCAAGCTTTAGTATTTTAATGAAGATGCATCCTTTCCCAAATTCGAACTTTGATAAAAGAACTCCACGCATGGGTGTATCATTCTTTCATGAACAGATGCCATGAATCCATCATTGATTTAATCCTTCCTTTATCACTTAACCTAAAATGAAGCTATCATTGCATGCGAATTGCTTAATATATATGTTTTATTGTCAAAGTTCATAAATATTTTTCCTTTCAATGCAACTATTTAGACATCATTTAATGTCCATCTACGATTATCTTCTACATGAGTCACAACCAGGAATTTATTTCATAAGTGCATTATGTGTCAAGAGCCCTATCCTTTGTGAGATGCAACCAAGATGCCTTCGCACACTTCCATCTTTTAACTTATACAACATACGTTCAAAAATGTGACTACTCTCGACCATGGAAATGCAAGCAAATGCAAGTACTCGTCATGCAACTAAACTTGTAAATCGAGCAAGTATATAAATTTTCCAATGCATTTATGTTTCTCTACGTGAATTAAAACATGCTTTATGCATCCTTTCCATGCGGGAATATTAATCGAAACGTAGGCATTCAAAATCGGGGCGTTGTCCACTCTCGTACTTTGGGTGGAAGCTCCCACATGCGCTCCTCTCAACTTTTGCTTAGGAGCCATTGATTAGGTAAATTTTGATTCGACGAACTCCCCCTTGGCACCCCTTACGAGTTTCGGAGTTGCTATTGCCCAAACTTCCTTCTCTGCGCAGGAAACAGGCCTTGCAAGACAGGGTTTTAAAAAAACCGGGAGGCACGGGTGAACTAGGCCTAGAGAAGCTTCAATAGATGCTTCTCAAGCTTTTGGAAAAAGCAGGGGGATGACGTGGAGAAGATGATTGGAGATGATGATGATGGTGAAGACAACGATGAGGAGGAGGAGGATGATGATGATGATGATGATGAAGATGATGAAGACGACGGGGGCGGCAGCAGCAGCAGGGCGTGACGGTGGACAGCTTCTCTTGACGGCGGGCAGCGGCACGATCCTGGGTAGCACCACCATCCCCTCCAAGCTTGGGAAGGGGGTTCTTATAGGCTGAAGGTGGGGGGGGGGGGGGGGGGGGGGGGGCACACAAGTGGCAGAATGCATGCCCTCCTCCCCATGCCCCTCCACAACTCAAGCTCCACACATACTCCCTCTCCCCGCCATGCAACGGCTGAAGGGGAGGGAGTTTTAAAAAAATTTGCAATTAATTCATTATCTTTTTTTGTCCCTTGAAGGGGAGTTCCCGCAGAGGCCTACGGTTTTGGGCCACAGTTTCATATGCACCACGTGGGCATGGTATTGATAATGCGCGAGGATGAAGTACTTAGGCCAAGGTTCTTTTTTTGTTGCGGGAGAATTCTCCGAACTGCTTTTGCGCGGGATCTAGAGTCGTTAATATTTCGTTGCGGAAATATTACATTGTATATAAACTCAAAAATTGAATGAGAAGCTCATTCTTTGGTGTGTGGCTAAAGTGGTTTCTTCTTCCTCTCTTCTTCTCTCCTTGTTGCTTGTGTGTATTTGTGTTGAGAGAGGGAGTGTGAGAGTGTGAGGGAGTGAGTGTGTGAGGGTGAGGGACCATAGTGGAGAAGCTCTCCATCTTCTCCTCCCTTCTTCTCTTCCCTTCTCTTCTCTTTCCTCGCATGCACAGTTTTGGTGTATGGAGCTTGATAGTAGAGGGTTGAGCTTGCTTGAGCTCGCATCATGGATCATGGAGCTATCGGAGTGCTTGAGGGAGGAGGCTACTCATTCGACCATCAAGGTAAGCTCACTATACTCGTAGGATCGGAAGCACGTTGGCTAGGGGAGAGATAGCCATTAGAGCTCACTTGAAATGCTTGAAACAATAAGTAGTCTATGGGTCTTAGTGGTAGAGCGAGAGTTTCCACTACAGCAAGAGAGAGAGAGAGAGAGAGAGAGAGAGAGAGAGAGAGAGAGTCTGAAGATGTGGGATGTCCAACAGACACAATGTGTGATTGACCTTCCCTTATTCATTTGTCACTAAAAGAGTAAAGAATGAAGTGAAAGTGATGGGCACCCATCACTTGTAGTGTACACGTGTGTAGGTACTGTGACTGTACTAAATACATGGGCAGTGTCTACACATGTGCCTTTACCCCCAAAATGTTTGGCGATATCAAAACTATTTATCATAGTAAGTCTCTTATAGGAGCTATATTTAAAGAAGAAGAGGGATTTTCTTGTAGTACTTGATAATGTCCATCGAGTAGGTACGAACACTAAAAACAAGAATATTGATATATGCTTCTTGAGTAGATTCAACCAACCAATATAACTATATAAAAAAAGGTTATATATATATATATATATAAAATTGTTGAGAATCATACCAAGTTCTTTCATCACTCTTATGTATACATTAAGGATGATAGAAAGAGTTGTTGGGGTAAAGGCCAATGGCCAATGGGGCCGAGTAAGCACCCCTTATATAAATACACATTGTATAGTCATATATATAAGTGAAGATAATAAAGAAAAAGGGAAATATTCCTTGTATCCACAAAAACTCTCTTGTGTGTTTCTCTCTCTCAACTCTCTTGTACTCCATAGCTTCAACCTTGCATGTCACCATTGCTATCAAAACCAGTATAAAAGTACTTGAGCTTCTTCTATAGCGTTTGTGCTTGTTGTCCACATCTTGATAGAGGTGCTATTCTCGTCAGCAAGCTCTAAATCTTAGTCAAACACATATTCTAGCTTGAGGAACTATTGATGCTCGATTAAAAGGCTTTCTAAATCTGATTTAGTTGCATTTACGTAGCCATTTATTACTTGAATTAAAGTAGAAAAACTCGATTTCATATGCTTGGGAGGATATTTTGGTACATGATTTTGATGTATGCAAGCATAGGGCTTGCTTAAGCAAAGGGGTAGCTTGTCGTTTGGAAGCAAAGGGGTAGCTTGTCTTTTAGAAGCAAGGGGCTTGCTTGCCAAAATCATAAGGCTTGAGGAGGGGGCCTACTTCAATTTGTATAATAGAGAAAGTGAAAGAGAGAAAGACTTGATTTTTGTTGAGCTAGTGATATATATGGGATATGCTACTTATTTAGATACTCCAAGAGTCTGTTTATGATGAAAACAACCCACGTTGATGAATTTTGAGGCATTGAGCTATTGTCCACCCATTTCTGCAACCTTTTTGTTAAGATTAATTGAGCCAAAACTAGTTTCACCCTATAGAAACAATGTATGTGCATTTTGGAGGTCGATTTGTGTGAGATTAACAATTAGGAAATTACAAAAAATAATTTCAAAAAGATTGTATGTGCTAAAGAGTGCTCGTACTATTTTGCTTTGCCATTATGGTGAGCACTCTATTTTACAGTGTTTTACTCTTACAATTGATAATATCTAGGTTTTTTGTGTGAATTTGTCTGAATTTTGTGCTATTCATGCTATTTTAATCATTGTTTGGCTTTGTGGGGCACTTAGTTCCCAATCACTTGCTCTCCTTGGGACTCATAAGTAGGCATATCTTGGTATTTTGGTATCCATGACATATTACAACAATTATGTTTTCTTCATCAGCTTTTGAAAATACATTATTTAATATTGAAAAGTTGGATAGCACCACTTTGTCTTATTTGAAAAAGAAAATGTACATTATATTGGTTCAAAAGAAGCAAGCTAACAAATGTAATGGTACTCAACTTTAGGGCATGGACGCAAATGCATAGAAAGAAATGGATGAATTGGCACATTTCACTATCATGTTGATACTCTCAAAGTCTATTTAGTTTAATATAAAAGACATGGCAAGTGGTGCATTTGGTGTATGGATGAAGCCTAGTGACTTGTATGAGAAACAAAGTGCTACTTTGCAAGCTTATTGCAAGAAAAACCTCATTGATCTTCACATGGAGAATGTGGCTTCTATGTCAACTATCTCAATGAGTTTAATACTATTTTCATATATTTGCTATCATAAAAGATTACTTTTCATAATTTGATTAAGGCTATGTCCTTATTGGTCACCTTAATTGAGAGTTGGGACACTTTCAAGAAGAAAATCATTAGTAACTTTGCATTTATAGGCAATCACCTTGCTTGAGAGTTGGGACACTTTTAGGCAATTAGTGGTTCTGATGAGTACTGATGTTGAGAGCAATTTGCTTCACTAAGTAGGTGAATAGAAAGAATAATGTAAGCTCAAAGAACTCTAGTGCACTCACTATGAGGGAAAGGTCAAATGCCAAGGGAATGCTCCCCTTTTAATAAGAAGGGACATATAAAGAGGAATCACTATACAAAGTAAATGAATAAGCAAAAGGGCAAAATGTATAATGAGGAGAGTGGGCAAAAGAAAGAAAAGGGCAAGGTAAAGGTAGAAGAAAGTAATGCGTGTAGTAGTCATGATGGAGATGTCTTGTATATTTCCTCTTTTGGTAATCCATTCTTGCTTACCATGGATAATGGCATGTCATGGCTTTTGGATGTTGAAGCATCATTCCATGTCACTTTACACAAAGTGGTTCACTACTTATGATATTGGGAGATGAGGATGTGTCAGTCTTGGTAATAAATATATGCATGGCATTGTTGGTATAATAGGGGATATATATATGTCACTACTTAATGGACCTTCTTGTAAGTTGCAAAATGTATGACATGTTTGAGACTTGACTAAGAATCTGATTAGCATAGGGCAACTTAATGACAAATGGTTATAGGGAGATCTTTCAAGATCATGTATAGAAAATTTGCAAAGCATCTCTTATTGTTGCTAAAGGGTCTAAATTTGATATTTTGTATCCTTTGCATGTTTTTGAGATTAAGGGCATGTTGTAGCTATCATTGAGCAACCATTAGATTCTTTATGGCATCACCATTTGGAGCCCATGCAAGCTATTAGAATGAAAGCTTGGTATCATTTGAATTATGTTCCATGTTTGAACTTCTTTGATCTTAGTTTTTGTGAATATATTTTTTTTGTTAAACAAACTCAATTGTTGCATAAGAAAGGTGACGATACTAAAAGATCAAAGTACTTGGATTTGGTTCATAGTGATTTGTGTGGGCCTATTCTCACAATCTTATTGGATGGAGCTTCATATTTTATCACTTTCAAAAATGGTGCCACTAAGAAGGTTTGGGCCTACCCCCTTCATAGGAAGAATGATGTGCTAGATGCATTTCAATAGTTCTTGGCATTTGTAGAGAATCACTTAGGTAAAAACCTTAAGTACTTAAGAATTGAAAGTAGTGATAAATAAACTTCTCATGCGTTTACAAACTTTTGAGCTAGCCATCATACCAAAGGAGAGTTAATAACTCTTGAAAATCTTGCTTAAAATGGTGTGATTGAAAAGATGAACATGATCATTCAAGAAAGGATATGCAGTATACTCTCTAAGTTTGGTCTCACTAATAGGTTTTGGGCTAAACTTGTAAAGATAGTAGTGCATTTGATCAATAAGTCTCTAAAACAAGTCATTGGATATGAAAAATCCAAAGGAGTTATGGCTTGGAAGAAGGCCTAGTTTATGACCACTTACATGTCTTTGGGTGTGAAGACTTTATGCATGTACCTAGGACAAGTGTAGTAAGCTTAATCCTAAGTATAAGAAGTGTATCCTTTTGTATATGGAAAGTCAAGAAAAATGGGCTATTGCTTATGGGATCTTTAGTACAAGAAGGTATTGCATAGCCATGATGTCATTTTTAATGAGGATAAGATGCATAGGCATCCCAGTAAAATAATGAGATTTGTAAGGTTGTATTCTGAGAGAGAATGGATAGGAGCAATACATACAACTTGTTCCACATGATGTAGGGCTAGGATAACTGGCTAATACAATGAGGTGGGAGTACCGCAGGAAATTGAAAAACCTCATATTTACAAGATGGACAGGTGGAATATCCAGAAGCTCCTATTGAGCCAATTTTATGATGGTCTATAAGGGTTTCTCGACCACCGAAGTGTTACATATCATCTCTAAATTGTATCATGATTATAGATTGCAATGGGCCTTCTTGTTATGCTGATGATGTGACTAGGGATGACTGTCATAAGTGGAAGAAGACTATGTAGTCAAAGATGGATTCCTTGATGAAAAATGCTACTTCGGAGATAATTCATTTGCCTAAAGGCAAACATGCATTGCCATGCAAATGGGTTCATCTCTCCATTTGATGCATTGCCTGAGTACAAGAAGAAAAATTGGTGGCCCAAAGAATTTTAGGAGAAGGGGATTGACTTTGATGAGATATTCTCACCAATAGTCAAGGTGACCACCCTTCATATGATACTTGTATTAGTTTCCAAAGAGGATATGAATTTGTTTAGATGGACATAAAGATATCTTTCTTGCATGGAGTTTTGCATGAGAAAATTTATATGCAGCAACCTAAAGGGCTTGTTATAGAAGGTAGGACAATTTGGTGTATGATATATATAAGAGCTTCTATGGTCTAAGACATGCTCCTAGGGAATGATATTATAAGTTTGATGCCTTTTTGTGGTCTCAAGGGTAAACTAGAAGGGACATTGACTATTGTTTATCTACTAGAAGGGCTAAAAAGTCAATCATGGATATGGATGCCATAAAGAAAAGGTTGCATGAAGTCCTTGATATGAAGGACTCGAGGAATCACATTCTTAGCATGCACATTATGCAGGATATAGATAAAAGGATACCCTATTTGTCTCCAAAGGGACACATTGGGAAGGTATTGAAACATTTCAATATAGAGAGGAGGAAGGCTATTAGTGTTTCATTGCCTCCATATTTGAGACTTGGCCCAGAGGTTAGATAAGCAAAAGGCTAAAACTGGCAAGTTTCCTTACACATCCATAATTGGTACTTGATGTATGCCATGGTTGCTACATATCCAGACATTGCCTATGTAGTGGGAGTGGTTAGTAAGTATATAATAAACCTTGACAAGACACATTGGAAGGTAGTGAAGAGTATTATTATGAGCTACTTAAACAACACTACATTTCTGTACATATGTTTTAGAAGGAATAATGCATCTATACTTGGATAAAAGGATGTTGATTTTGTAGGGAGTGCAAACTCTAAGAGGTCTTCTACAAGCTTTATCTTTACTATCGTAGGTGGTGTAGTCTCTTGGGTCTCTCCATTGCAGCCAGGCATTGCTCTATCTACCATTAAGGATGAGTATGTCTAGCCACTAAGGCTTGCAAGGAAGCTACATGGATTACTTTTTAGTGGAAGACTTCGGCATTGCAAGATATGTGCACACATTGCACTATGATAGTTAAAGTGCCATTCAATTAGCCTAGAAACTTGTCTTTCATGCAAAGACAAAGCATATTGAGGTGAATTATCACTTAGTCAAGCCAGTGCTTGAGGACAAGCACATTGAGCTTGTCAAGGCCCATATGGATGATAACCTTGCTAATCTTCTTATAAAGAGTTTGCATTGTGCTTTTGCTAACTACAAAGTGCTGATATGCATTCGATGGTATATTCACTTTCTTCTTATAATCCTATATATAAAAGTCGAATTGTCCTTTACTTGAGAGATTATTGGGATAAAGGCCAATGGACAATAGCTGGTGGGTACCTCTTGTATAAGTACACATTGTATAGTCATATATAAGTGAAGATAACAAAAAATAACAATCATATATAAGTGAAAATAATAAATAATAATGGTACCATTCATTGTACTTGCAAAAACCCTATTATACAATTCTCTCTCTCAAGACTCTTGCACTATATGACTTCTACCATGCATCACGCCATCACTTCCCTCTCAGGAACGTTTCTATAGTTAGTGTATATGCAATTTGCAACAACAGTAAGCCAATGAAAATCACATTTGTGGGCCTTATAGATGGCCATTATGAAAGGCAATCTGGAACAAGTTATGTTTGAATTCTTCAAGAAGCCATGTATATGAGAGTATAAGTCTTCCGTCATGAATGTAGTTGGCTCAAAGTCCACCCCATTAAATCTAACATTATTAAGCTAAGAAAGTAATTTTCTATGAAAGAAGGAAGGATTATTGGGTGCTTTTCAATTCTAGCAATATGGACATCATCAAAAATTTGGGAAAGATACGTAGAGTCAAGGGATTCAGGTTGCTCGATACTATGTGGCCCTACTTTAAGCAATGCACATTCCAATTTCTTAGAGATAGTATCAAACCTTTGAAAAAAGATATTAGTGACAAGATTGATTTAAAAAGTTAACTATTAGAACCTCTTGATATAAGATATTTCTTTGCCTTATTTGCATTGAAGGATTGTGAAGAAATATGATTAAGATGTTTGCCTAGCAAGTCTTTAAGTTTGGGATCTTTTATAAATTCAATGGTGGAAGGACCCAAATGCATGTGATTTTTTGGCATAGAGACATTCTTCATAATATGCCAATTACATCTAGTGTGTGAGACAACAAACATGTCAAGAGGTTCACACAAAATGGCCTTGCACGTGCATGTGTGTGTGTGTGTGTGTGTGTGTGTGTGTGTGTGTGTGTGTGTGTGTGTGTGTGTGTGTGTGTGTGTGTGTGTGTGTGTGTGTGTGTGTGTGTGTGTGTGTGTGTGTGTGTGTGTGTGTGTGTGTGTGTGTGTGTGTGTGTGTGTGTGTGTGTGTGTGTGTGTGTGTGTGTGTGTGTGTGTGTGTGTGTGTGTGTGTGTGTGTGTGTGTGTGTGTGTGTGTGTGTGTGTGTGTGTGTGTGTGTGTGTGTGTGTGTGTGTGTGTGTGTGTGTGTGTGTGTGTGTGTGTGTGTGTGTGTGTGTGTGTGTGTGTGTGTGTGTGTGTGTGTGTGTGTGTGTGTGTGTGTGTGTGTGTGTGTGTGTGTGTGTGTGTGTGTGTGTGTGTGTGTGTGTGTGTGTGTGTGTGTGTGTGTGTGTGTGTGTGTGTGTGTGTGTGTGTGTGTGTGTGTGTGTGTGTGTGTGTGTGTGTGCACGCATGCATGCGTGTGTGCAATGAGTTTGCACACATGGTGCATGCACATGTATGTGTGACTATGTGTGCTTGTGTGCGTGTGCCCACGTGCATGAGTGCACATGTATATAAACATATGCATCCTATAACCTTTTGTAAGTTTTCCAACTACTTTACTGGTAAAGCCACTTTGGTATCTCCTTGAAACTTCTTTTGTCACAATGAAAGAGCTTGGCGCTTCCTTTGTAAGATTTGTAGTTCACTCTCCTTGACAATACTAGTTTGGGATATATATGTGCTAGGTTTGATTGCACAACCAAACTCAAGTTGGGAGAGGGTGAATGTAGAGGACCCTATGACCATGGAGAAGACACATATCACTCCAAAATAACCCTTTCATGGAAATAACCCTTTCCAATACGTTTTTGCCACAATTCTACTTTTTACAAAATGGCATCAAAGTTAACCATGAGTACAAGCAAGCATTTTTTAAACTACCCATCTCTACATGTACTCCTTTTAATGACATCATTATTATTACATTTTCTGAAAGTAAGTCACAACGTTCAAACATTTTCATATGATTACTAATAGAAGTTATATGTATCAAACTATGCAATACATGTTAGATCCACATAAGTTGATGCAATTATGGTAAGGTTGATTTGATGTCTTACCTATTTATATGATGTTGAATTCAACCATTTGTGATTCTTTGAACTTTCATTGGGTCTAGATGAAGAAAATGGGGATAGATCCTTTAGATACAAATAAGACGATATATTGGGATCTGTAATTGAAAGTGATGTTAAAACCTCCAGACCATAGGCATCCAAGAAGCACACTGGGTATATAGTCACATCTATTAACATAGCTAGCATGTTCATTTGATATGATTGCTTTAAAATTTATGATAATACACATTTATACCATTTTTGTTTCTTCTATGGGAAGCACCTAGTTTTGTGTACTTGGATACTCATAAGCTTTTGGATTAGACTATTTTCTAGATTTTACAAGGTGTCCCATATATAATATATGAAAAAATTTGGCATTCTCATGCAATAATAGATATTAGTTGCAATCTACTTGATGATTCATGTAAACAACATTGTCCTATGACTTTGATCAAATGCACTCAATCTATGAAAATCACTTGAAATCTGGTATAGGATAACATGAAAAAAACTCCTTGTTGAGAATGGCTTATAAGCATAACAAGAGGAAATCAACTTTTGTTTTTCTTTACATATATTCACATATGGAGGAAACATGGCCACCTTATATTTAGATCTAATGGTCTTAAACATTATATCTAATATGACCTTTGGAATTCTTCTTTCTCTATGGTCTTTATTGAGAATTGTGATTTCATTATGTGACCACCACATTCTAATATCTAGTCCAATTAGTATTAATGTCATTATTTGTATATAAACACATCTTATGTGACCTTGTAACACATTTTTCACGTATTCATGGTCTATTGGATCTATATGCAAAATTGTTATTTATGTTTAATCAAGTCGGTTGTGGGGCCAAATTTGTGTGTAAGCCACTAATTGCTTGCGCATGCTTTTATCTTATGCACAATCAAGTATTTATGGCTAGACTTCATGGAAATTTTTGTGTAAACCACAAACTACTTGATATCTCTTTAAACCACTTAGGTTTTGAAAACTTCAGGTTTTGCGATGTGAGTGAAGCTCAAACCAATACAAGCCATGCACTAAAGTCTTGTATTATCATTACATGTTGATGTTCCCTACAAGTTTTATTGAATCATATGTAATTCTAAAGGAGCAAGTTTTGTGTGGTGAGGGTATAGCTTTTTTGAAAATGGATATTATTAGAAATGTCACACTAGCACTTCCATACTCATTGGAAAGGTGCAAACAGTCAGGGAAGTGAGAGATTGAATGCTAAGGTTAATGCCACTTTTTATGACATTTATTTTCTACATGTGTTTCACTAGGAAGAGTGAATTGAAGGGTTCAAATTGTATAAATGTTGACAAAACATCCTCTATTTATAGTGCAATTGTGCACAATCATATTAGTGCGAAGACGTTTTTTGCAGTTCAACTTCTTTTATAACTTTACCATCTTCACTATTACTTTATTTTGTATGATGTGCAACTTTGTGCACATGGACGCCTCTCTGGCAGAGTGCATTGGGTTAATGAGAACCAGCTTACTTTTGCTACTTTCCAAAATTTCATTTATAAGCCTTTTGGTGATTTTCTCTGCTTTTTCAAAAATGGTTTTTAATATTTTTTTCACTGTCTCCTTTTTTAGATGGAATGCTCTATGCCATAGTTAAACTTAAGATATGATTGTGTTCACATTTTCAACATGATGAAATTCTTATGCTTCACTCTCCTCTTAATAATCAAATAGCAGGGTAAAAATTAAGGGTGAATTTTATCCCAAATGCTATTTTTTGGAGGTTTTCTTAGTTATTGGCTAATTTTTTAGTCTTGAAAACTCAAAAAATAACCCATATATACAAAAAATAGCATATTCTGGCCCAAAATTCACCAAAAATAGCTTTAAAACAGGGTTATCTTGTAACATTTTCCCGATTTTCCAAACTCTTCACATTGATTAGCCACTCATCTAGAAACTGAAAATTCATGGGGGTCCCTTAATTTTTGCCCTGTCGAGTAGCAAACAGTGTGTGCATGACTCATCATTGTTTGTAGTATGACTCTATCAAGTGCAAATTGTGAAGCAATTTGGCATTATTAAAGGAACCCTGTCTCTCACTAATATCAAGCTAAACATAACAACATGTTGCAACATGAATTGCTAGGTTGAAATGGGACTAACATAATAATATGCTTCTTTAGAATAGTATCCCTTCTCCATCATAATGCCTTTTATCTTTAACCTATCTTTTTCAACCATTATGGGCTACCCTTAGGGAGAAGATTGACTTCAAATGGGCTAACAAGGTTTTAATGTTAATCAATTTTCTAATGACAAAATCTAAGTGTTTAGACCAAAGGGGCATGGTGAATTGTGCACAATTCATCATTTCTTTTGCCTTGTCCCATTGCTTGTTTTGCCACCTAAATTTTACCCCTCCTCACCTTCAAATCCCATGACCAACTATACTAGACAAGAATCCAAAAAGTGAAATAGCCATATCTGAAATTCCCCTTTCAAAAAGAGTTGTTTCCCATTGAAAGGGCATTTTAGGACACTTGTTTCCCACCAATAGGGCATTTAAAGACACTTGTTTCTCATTGACAAGGCATTCTAGGACATGCACAACCAAAAGAAAATGTTTTATGGTGAATAAAATCTTATAATCTAGCAATTCCTATGTTATCAACAAGAAATGTGTCCTTAATGTCTAAACTCAAGAAAGTTGTGGCTTTTTTCTGCCACATCTAGTAGTTCGACCAAATTTAGCATTTGTTTCTTTCTCTACCCAAGCATCTAGAGTCAAACCTCAAATACTATCCCAAGAAATCCACAATCATTGCTTTGATTTACACATTAGAATAGTTCCCTTGTTCTTTACATCAAATTATTTCTATAAAGCAACAAAGGTGACCCAAGTCTCCATCTTTGTGGTGTTTGTGCACAACCTCAAGTAAAAATTTACAAAGTAGAGGAACATAAAGGAAAGATTCATGGGTGTGTATGACTTCGTGGACAATAGGCCTCGTGTACTTTTGCATTGTGACTAGAGTATCATTATGCTAACTAGTTCCAAAGAAATGAGAGCTTGGATTTGACATATATAATACAAAAGCTAGAAGGAAATCTAAACCACTATTTGAGATCATTTTTTATGTTCGTTTATTTGGATGGTTAAAGAGGGATGAGTACTTCATTTCTATCTATAATAACTTTTATTTGCATGCCATTCTAAGAGATAACTATATTTGATAGAACAATGTCCCAAAGTCACAAGCTTCAAACAAGTATCATGATTTAAGGAGCATATGCCTATCACTTCCTATGGTATGTTCAACTTCCTTCCCTATCCATGTTTTTCACTTCTATTGCTTTCCCTCAATGAATGGCCAATGGTTGTCAGTTAATGTTTTTCTTCAATGACCAAAATTTTTTATGATATCCACTAGTTGTGATTTGCAAAATCTTCAATATGTATAGAGAGTCTATGGATTTCTCATCATTTATTCTACTTTCATGTGTTCATTGACATTTCAAGTCAACTACACCACATAAAAGCCCACATATATTGTTAAAGTCAACTCTTATCCTTGAAAATTTACATGAAGAATAAATGATAAGAAAGATGTCATTTCCATGACATATAGATACTAAATTGTAGGTTCATAGGAGTTGAAAATTTACATGAAGAATAAATGATAAGAAAGATGTCATTTCCATGACATATAGCTACTAAATTGTAGGTTCATCATTATATATTCCTTTTACTCACACATTGGATAAAGAAGGGAGGAAAATGGAAGTTATGAGAGTTTAATTAAGATAAGCAATCAATATTGGATCTTCATGTGCACATGTTAGATGAGATCATTGGCAAATAGAGAGCCTATTGAGCGCATATGGACATTTTGATATTGATGGGTGCTTTCGGCATGGAAATTTTACGCTTTTGAATTAATGTAAAAAATAAATACATATAGTATATTGCAAAAAAACAATTGATTCTTCACTAGTATGGATTGCTAGATGGAAAAGGTGATGGTATCAAAAGTGCCATGCATAATCTTTATATCAATTTGGAGAGTAAATGAAATTTCACAATATTGAAATTTTGGATGTTGTACTTTTATGCATTTGTTTCCATGTTATATTAACTTCAATATTCCTTAATACTCATATTTAAAATATATCTAAAGATGATTTAACATGATAACTTGTGAATGGAAGTGCCAATACTTGCTACATAAAGGCATGCTTATAGCTTATTTTTCACTTCATTTTGTTTGTCCTTTCTTATCTACCTCATAGCTTTGAATAATTTTGCAAAGCCCCTCACTAGTTCCTTCTTTTTCTAGATAAGACCAAGTTTTCAAGTTACTAGTAGTTACTTGTGGCTTTTAAGCCATCATCCAAATTTTATGACATGACCTTAAAGACTTGATAAAGTACAAGAATACAAAACTTGGACAATATCTTTGAGAAACGTCCATAGAAGTAGGCCCCTTACAACCACCTTTCTTACATTTCACAATGATTAAGCCTTTATAAATAGTCTCATTAGCTTCATTCACAATGTCTCCACTAACTTTTTAGAGCTTCTCAAAGCAACAACTAGAATTCATAGGTCATGAGGAGGTATGAAATCAGCATCTACCTTTAACCACTACTTTCAATATGCATGTTAATGAGGTAAAGAATTTGCATGAGTTGGCAAGGGTGTTAAAGAAAATCTTGATTGGTTGCGTAAGTATGTATTAGATCCTTACCCTCAAGCAAAAGACTTGACAAGAAAGCCAATTGAAGAAAACAAAGGTGAAAAACAGTTAACTCTGTGAACCATTTACTCAACCCTCTTATGGATAGAGGTGGGTCATACAAGGCAATAAATAAAAATGCCTCTTAAAGAAAGTGAAGTGAAAGGGAAATCTATATTAAATAATACATGGACAGAGACTTATATGAATAGTGAAGGTGAAGTAGTAGAGAAATCTATATTAAATAATATGTGGATAGAGATCTATATGCATAGACCAATACCTTATTATCTTGTGCAAAATCTTTGCAAACTAAGACCTCCTCTTCTTAAATGATATGAAATGCTATGAAGCACTACCAATGTTATATGTTACACATGAATTCTTTTGTCTTGATATAACATGTACCCTACCAAATTGTGCTACCTAGCTTATAACACACAAAATGTTTCAACTCTAGTGGAAGTTGTGCAAGAGGGAATATTTATTTATGAGCATGGTGCTATGAAAACAATCAAGTTTGGGTTTTTCCAAAGCATCTCTCAGTGGTCTCTGGTGGTTGAAGTGGGCAACCCTACCATTGATCTAGTTTGAAATCAAATTCAATGTGAATTTGTAAAATATGCATAAGATTCCTACAAATGAGGCTCTAAAAACAAGTGCACTCTAATGTCCTATTGTTTGATTCATTTTCCCATGTGTTTGCATTTTTATCTTGGGCTTGTTTGGGTATTGTGATGAGTTTGCAATGACATGATATTCATCATGAAATGGAAGCACATGAACCACTCCTTAGTAATTGTGACTATATGCCTTATAAGCCGAGTGTGTAAGGGATTAGTTCGAGAGAGTTGGGGCCTTTTCTTATTTTCATAAATTTATGGTTATAGAGAGCTTGCTCCTCTTTCTCTTATTCTTGAGCATGTCCACTACTTAAGGTGAGATTTGAGTTTAGACATTTGCATGCCAACCCTTTTGGCCTATGACAATTTGTATAAGAGGTTTCTCTTTGATCCTTTTGTTTATCAAGACTAATCTGTTCTCATAACCACGCTCAACTACTAGGAGTTTTAGCCTAAAGTATTCAAGAGTAAAAGTATCCGCATGACTAGTTTTAGGTTTCTTGCTAGGGGATATGGCAAAAATTAATAGTTTTTTATAGTAATTTCACCTTTTTGGGATTCTTGCTAGAGGGTTTCAAAGACTAGTGAAACTTTTGGTAGAGCTCCTTACTTCTTACTTTCCCTCCTCTTGCTTAGATATTACAAGCTCCATAAGTCTACACCGTGGATTAAGTGGCATTTACATGTATCACTACCTTATTCATCTTACTCTAGGCTTTCACTACTCTTTTTTTACTAGGTTTTGAGAGGAGAGTATGGATTGTTTATTGTTCATAATTTTTAACCACCATAGCCAATCTTGCTAAGAAGATATCTCCTCCACTCTTCATCAACCCTTGAGAGGACTGAATATGAATTTTTTAAAACTCAAGCAATTTTCATTGGAAGCATAATTTGGAGCCTTCTTGAGTCTTGCAAGAGTTTGCATGTTTTTTTGCACATATTTAAGCCTTGGGTCGATCAACAATCTCCACCATAGGCTCCTCCTCCTCTTGTTATGGTTCTCCTAATCAAAGATAATGCTTATTAATAATGAAGCTCTCCTAGATGCACTCCTTGTCATCAACATTAAAGGATTCAATTTCCACACAAGCATGCATGGATGAGCAAGAAAGCTAGCAAGCATCCTTCAATAAGATTTCATCTCCTTGAAGATCTATGATCAAGAAAAGGTTCCTAAAAGATCCCCAAAATCACTAGTAAGAATTGATGCATAAAGGTTGAAGGCTTTGAGGCTTCCATCCAGCTCTAGTAGCATGCATGTGTTATTGCTCTAATTTTTAAAGATATGGATTGTCAAGGATACCCTCTTCTTTTCCCTAATTTTATACTTATGACAAACTGATGCAACTAATCATGATGGATGAATCATATACATTCAAAGTCTAAGTAAATTAGTGAGAACTCTAATCCCTCTCCTTTGTAAGTTTAATACTCAAGTTTTGTTACTTTGGTAAGTATTTCCATTCCTAGTATGAACCTTGTGAATAGAGAACAATACATATGGATACAAATGCCAATACTAGGGTAATCCCCATTAATTCTTAAGATCCCAAAGAGGTGCAACAAACAAATTTGAGAGGTGGATTTTGGAGCTTGTGTATATGCATCAATGACATTGATTTCTCCCTCACACAAGTGCCCCTTTTTCCACTTGATCATTTTTCTCTTATTGGCTAATTTTTACTCCTTACTTTGCATTAAAAATGTACATGATTGACTAAGAATTGAAGAAATGCAAGCAATTAATTGATACACTCATGCATTGGAATTGGCACTATTATGAATATTATAACATGCTGACTCAGGAGCCTCCAATAGCATGATTTAGTGGTCCATCGAGAGACTTTTTCTAAGCGACACCATTTGATACTCCTTAGAATAACATGGGGTTTGTTGCCTAGGCTAACTCGAGTCCACTTCACAATGGAAGGTTTTGATCTTAATTCGTAAGTATTGACCTAAATTTGGACCTAAATCTGGGTCCCTAGACTAAGCTAACGTCACCTAATAGATTACCTAGCATCAGTCCTTGAGCCACTACATTCGCAAGTCAACTCGAACCAAAGTAGATCAATGTCGCACTTGGTTCATAGTGAGGGAGAAATGAGGGGAAGTGATATGCATCGACCCCTCTATCCATAGGGTAAGGCCTCGACTCCAACCCCAAAAATGGCATTGATTAGGTTCTAAGATGACACACTAGGTAGCTAAGCATTTAGTCCTTTTCTAATTCCATCACCTTGAAGGAAAACTCTTGGCTCGCTGAGATCACCCACCTATAGGATGGACCCTTCAAGGACCTCACCCTTCCACTTTCATGGAGGGTGTGTTTTAGTTATCTAATTATCCTAACACATTTATGTTTGACATGCAAAGATAGCTTCACTAATTAACCATTAAGAAATGGTTCCTTCGTGTAATTTACTATCACAAGCACAAAGACAATATCAAACAATCCTTTGAAAGCAGTTGCAAAACAATATATTTATTGTGCATTTTCTCGAAGATGCAATGCCACCTTGGCAATGTGTCCCTTAATCTGGGACTCATGTCCACATCTCACTCACACAATCTACCAGCTCACCCTTATCTAGCATCAAGTCTTTCTAAGAAGTACATCTTGGGCTCGTCGTAGGGATTAGGCCAATCCTTAAAAAACCCATGGGATTTACAACTATAGCCCCCTCTAACACCCTTATCACCTCCTAGCCTAATGTCCTCCTTATGGAGAGACCTCTCACATTTGGGGCTGGTCATAGCCTCCAACACGATCAAACTAGCCCTTAATGAAGGGCTCCCACCATTAACTTGGGAGAGGCTTACTACATAGCTAGAAATCTACCCATGAGGGCACAAAAAATTTTGTATAATAGGCAATTAGCCTATCATCAACAACTAGGAAAGAATTCCTTTTCCATAATATTCAACAATAACCATATTGAATATTTTATAAGAGATAGCTAACTTATCCTTAGCTAGAAAAACCATTTCTCTCTTGTAATAAACCCCCGCCCTTTTTCACGTGTTCCATAGGAACACCCCCCCCCCCCATATAAATTTTCATTAAAATTATTTCAATTTTTTTTACTTCCCCCTGGTCGACACTACCAACTGGTGGGAGGGAAGGGAAGTAGAAGATGACAATGAAGATGATGAAGATGACGTGGGGGGGAGGGGCACACGTGTGCCACCTCCCTCCCCCTCCCCCATTATCCCTCCCCCAACCCCATTATCCCTCTCCCAAACCCTCCACCTGGGCAGCCAAAACTGGCTCCTGCCATGTAATCATCAGGTGGAGGGTGGGGAGAAGGCCACCGTCACCCCCCATACCACTCCTCCCTCCCCCTCTAGGATGAAGGCGATACCCTGCCCACCCCCTGTCAAGCTGCGTAGAGAGAGAGAGAGAGAGAGAGAGAGAGAGAGAGAGAGAGAGAGAGAGAGAGAGAGAGAGAGAGAGAGAGAAGAAGAAGAAGAAGATACTTCTAGAAGTTTGCAAGCCGCCCCCTTGAGAGGGGTTCCCACGGACTATCTTTCGTAAGGAGCAAGCCATCTACCAAGGACTCATGCGCAAGGAGCGGATTCAAGTTACCTTGATTAGAGATTGTTCGAGTCTTTGTCCCAAGCCAAAAAGGTATCCTAGGATGGCCAAGCGAAGATTGCCTCACGCCGATGGAAATCCCACAAACACCAATAGAGTTAGCGGACAAGGCAATACTACAAACAATAACTCAGGTTCGGGTGTAGATAATACATCCTTGAATAACCATGTGCTATCAATAATCTTTCCTACATAGCAAATAGTAGATAAAGGGGGGGGAAAAGATTTGACTTCCGAAAGATCACACTTCCTTGTATTGAAATGATCATGTTTTATTGCATGGAATTGAATAAATCGGTGCATGAAATTAGATTTACTTCTGTAGAAGAGCCACATGTAATTCATAGGTTATTCACACTCATAAAATCACGCAACTAACAATGCTTGCATAAATCCACACACGAAGGGTAGATCTATGTGTTAAGTAACTCATAGGAAGAGATAAAAAATCTCCGTCTTTGACTCATAAAGTTGCACTCTTAGGTGTATGTGCCAATACCTTGTGGTTGTAAGATGCATCCTAAGAAAAATTCTAGAATTGATTTATTGTAGGAATGGCATCTCAAGGTGTATTTAAAAAAGAAATCTTGCATCTCCATATTAAGCATGAAGGATCGCACATTACATAGAAAGCATTTGCTCTCAAGGGTGTTAAATCTTGCATCCTAACTTTTCTTGATATCATAGATATAATTTTGATTGTAATGCACATAGGATATGGCCTTCATCATATTTTGTACTAAAGATAGCTCATAAGAGGAAAATTTGTTAGGTCATCCTTTCGACGGTAACAAACTAAGAATTCAACCACAAGATACATCGAAAAGCACAACAGTGGAAGCTGGAGGAGAAATTGAAATTCGTTATGGACTCTCAAGAGGGTGGAGCCACCCTCAAATGGTCCTTGAAGATCTTATATTGGAATATCTAAGATCTTGCCAAAAAACCCAACCCATGAGCTATAGAACCTAGGAAAAATTTACCATCTAGAAACTAGTGGGTGCTGCTAATTGCATGTAAGACCAATTGCATAAATTCTCATTCTTATTGCATAAGAATGAGGGATGGAAAAAGGGTATTCCCTACCCCACAGTGGGCATTGCAGTTGACATCAAGGCAAGAAAAATCCGAAGGTTGAATGCTAAGCATTCAAAAAGGAGCTCCACCTTAGCAGGTGTTTCAAGCACTCACCCACATTATTGTTTGTGCTTATAATTTTAGAAGCACTGTTTGTGAAAGGATTGTTTGACCAAAAGACTTTGAGATCAAGTATAGACTTGGTAAGGAGAATGTGGTCGTTGATGCCTTAAGCCGCAAGGCGTTACTCAATTCTCTTATTATGGAGGAACCTTCAATGATGGAATCATTAGCGACTATGGTGCCAATGCCTAGTAACCCTATCCTTGAATTAGCTAAGGGGGAAGCTAGTCATGACTCAAAATATCTGAAGATGATAAAGGAGATTTTGGAAAAGGACCAAATCCCCAAACTTAAGATCAAGTATCAAGAATTCTCTGTCAATGGGGGACTTGTTTATTTTAGGACATGATTATGCATTCCCTTAAGCAAGAACTCAAACAAAGAATACTCTAGGAAGCACATGACTCCCCCTTTTCAGGCCATCCCGGAAATGGTAAGACCCTCAACACGGTTAGGAAGAGCTATTATTGGGAAAGGCTTAAGGGAGATGTACTCAAATATGTCACGGAATGTTTGTCTTGCCAGCACATTAAGGCAGAGCATGTCAAGATGCCTGGGAAGCCACAACCTCTTGACATTCCTCAAATGAAGTGGGAATTTATCAGCATGGACTTTGTTGTTGGGTTACCTTCAGTTCAAGGAGGATACAATTCAATTATGGTTACAATAGATATGCTCACCAAGGTTGCACATCTCATTCCAGTCAAGACAAACTATAAAGCTTCAGTTATTTCCAGATTATTCATTAAGGAGATATTTAGACTCCACGGGTTTCCCAAAATGATCATTAGTGACCATGACTCCCTCTTCACATCTCACTTCTAGAGAGGGATATTTGAGGCCATTGGGACTCAACTCTATTTCAATACAGCCTATCACCCTCAAACTGATGGCCAAACAGAGAGAGTCAACCAAGTCATTGAAGATATTCTTAGAGCATATTGCTGCCGTGAACCCAAGAAAAGGATCCAATATCTACCATTGGTAGAGTTCACCTATAATGCTTTTTACTAGCAAAGCATTCAAATGACACCTTTTCAAGCATTATAGGGGCATGACTACCGTACTCCATTGAATTTTTCAGATCCTACTTGAAAGGTAGAGGCTTCCAAGAAAACACTGGAGGAAATGGATATGTAGGTCAAGCCATCAGATGAGACATTAGAACCGCCAAGGATAGGCGAAAATCCTATGCAAATCTGAATAGACAAGAGCAACTCTTCAAAGAAGGAGATATGGTTTTTATTCATGTATGACCCAAGAATAGCTCCTTATCATTGGGAGAGTTTAAAAAGCTAAGTCTAAGGTATTGCGGGCCCTACATGATCCTCAAGTGCCTAGGGCCCAATGCCTACAAACTCCAACTCCCCAAGAATGTAAAGGTTCACAATGTATTTCATGTTAGCCTACTAAAGAAATACGTATCCAATCCTAGCCATGTACTCAATGATCAACAAGTTGTAATGCAGAGCCAAGGAGTCCTTGAGCTACGGCCAAATAGAATCCTAGACATTATCCAGAAGAATTATCTAGAAGAAGATGCCACATGGATTGATGAGAGTACTCTCAACCAACAATTGGTGAGCAAATCGGATGTTGTATGTATACGTAGTGAGCGCTGGAAGGTCCCAAGAATAAAGAACTCTACTTTAAGCTCAAAATTCAAGAGAAGAGACTTGCACGATATGAGGCAAAAAGACCAATTGGGTACAATCTCCCCCCATGCCTTGTGTGAGCGCTCCACAAAGCATGTATTTAATATTTTATTCATCTCCAAGCTCAAAAATAGCCCAATTTTACAATTAGCATACATTAGCTTTTGTGTTTGCTTTTGTCCAAATAAAGAATAAAGCTGTTGGGGGGCCAAAAGTCAAACAGTGCCCAAATACAATGTCCAATAATGAATATTTAGACCGTGTGTCCATGCGCATACAAAATAATAGATATATGTCAAGCGCTTCAATAAATAAGCGTGCCAAAATAAATATTAGTGCCATGCCTAAGACGCGCGCCTATCAAAAATGATAATTTCTTCTAAATAACTTGAATATATGCTATCGCCCAGCGCTTCCTAGCACCACCGCCACCTACTCTACACATCAACTGAAGCATTCACAATTGATAGAAAATAATAAAATTAAATCGACAAAAGTGAATACCTAGCAGTCTTCAGGTACAAAATAAATAAATAGGTTGGAACTCTGTCCTAACCTTAATTTAATACGAGTGCGCACTCTAAACTCATAAACGTACATTAATTTAAATATGTATTTTGTGGAATCACCCACTTGCACATTAAATTAACGTGACGCCCGAAAAGGATAGGCATCCCCGTCAACTTTTCGCACAATAAATCCACCTTGTGTACAAGCCCCGACAAATATATATAGTTTTACAAAATCCACCGCAAAAACCTCACGGAATCCACCGTGGTCTCACGAAATCCATCGTGGAATATGCCTCCTGGCATCAACAGTACCCCCAAATCCTTTTGAGATGAGGACATCTTGATCCCTTAAGGGGAGAAGGATGTAATGCCCCCCCCCCCCTTTTTTGCGTGCTCCATAGAAGCCCTCTCCTAATATAATTTTTCATTTAATTATTTCAAATTTTTTTACTTCCCCCTGTCGACGTCGCCAACTGGCAGGAGGGGGGGAAACAAAAGATGATGATGAGAAGACGATGAAGATGACGTGGGGGGAGGGGCACACGTGTCCCCTCCCCCAACCCCTCCACCTGGGTGACCGAAATTGGCTGCCGCCATGCAATCGTCAAGTGGAGGGTGGGGAGAAGGCCACTGTCGCCCCC
This sequence comes from Lygodium microphyllum, assembly GCF_053477565.2. Lineage (NCBI taxonomy): Eukaryota > Viridiplantae > Streptophyta > Polypodiopsida > Schizaeales > Lygodiaceae > Lygodium > Lygodium microphyllum. Next base: position 54,973,831 of record NC_141136.1, on the reverse strand, counting down.
CATACCACTCCTCCTCCTCCCTATAAATCCCCCCCACCCCTCCCTCAAGATGAAGGCGATACTGTCGAGCTACACACACACACACACACACACACACACACACACACACACACACACACACACACACACACACACACACACACACACACACACACACACACACAGAAGGAACTTCAAGAAGTTTCCAAGTCCCCCCTTGAGAACTAGATAATGCAATAGGAGGCTATTTCTTTAATACTCCAACTAACCATGAACCAAAGGAGAAAGAATATCCACTTGAAGATCTCCTATCCATGACATTTCTTGCCTAGTCTACATCCATATATCTAAACAATATAGATTTGATGTCTTTCTTGTAGAAAAATCAAAATTCCAAATTCCTCTTCAATATCTCAAGATTCTTCTCACTACATCAAGATGTGGCTTCTTTCGTGCATTAATTGATTTATCACTCCAATTGCATAACTTAAGTTAGGCCTTGTTATGTTCAAGTAGATAAGAGTTCCTATCATCTTTCTAAACATTGTAACATCTTCAATGTACTAACCATCATCTACCATCTTTGCATTTTGATCTAAAGGTGTATCCAATAGCTTGCATTGTGTCATTCCATACTCCTCTAGCATTTCCAATGTGTATTGTCTTTGTAAAATGCCTTGTGGTGTGCCTATGACTTGAATACCCTAGAAGTATCTCAATTTTCTGAGGTTCTTTATATCAAATTCTCTACGCAACCCATTTTTACTTCTACAATCTCCTTCTCAACACTTCCTATAATGATAAGATCATCAACATAGATAACCACAACCACCATGCCATCATTTGGTTGCTTATGAGTAATCAACCATGATTTGATTAAATCCTATGCTACATAAGAATTTTCTTATCCTCTCACACCATGCTATAGGTGTCTATTTCAACCCATACAATGCCTTCTTCAATTTGCATACATAATGTGGGTACTTAGGGTGTGTCTATCCCTTTACTCATTCCATACAGATTTCTTCTTCCAAGTTGCCATTCAAAAAAATATTCTTGACATCCATTTGATGGATTTTCTAACCATAAATAGAAGCCAATCCAATCATTACTCTAACAATAGTCATTTTAGTGATATTCTTTAGTAACTAGTCTTGCCTTTACATATCTTAAGTGAACCATCTAACTTAATTTCAGACCACTTGCAACCAATGGCTTTCTTTCCATGAGATCATTTGATAAGGTCCCATGTCTTATTCTTTTCTAACACATCCATTTCGACATCCATGATTTCTCTCCATTCATTGCTTCCTACTACCTCATCAAAACATGTGGGTTCCATATATTGAACATCATATACCATGTAAGCATAGTGCATCTTCATATAACCATTTTATATCAACTTTTTAATAGGATATCTCGCCCCTTTTAATCTCCACAAATGTGGCACACTAGATGAATTTTTTGCCACTTTAGCATATGGTGGTACATACTTTCTTGTACTTCTATTACTAGGAGACTTGACCTATGGAATGCTAGACACCTCATCTCAGGATTCATCCTCTGAACTACCAATCAAACTGGGCTCTTTCCTTTTATATGTCTCTCAATCACTCCCACTGCTTTTTGTATGATCATTTGGTTCAAAAAAAACTCTAACTCACTGATTTTTTTAATGAATATTTGTTTAAATTTTTTCACCATGAGCTCTTCTCCATTACTTTCATATGCATTCAGCTCAGTGGATATTCTTGCCTTATATCATGCCTTAGATTCATTAAACTTTACATCTCTACTAATATACAACTCTCTAGAAATTGGATTATAGCATTTATACCCTTTCTTCTCATTAGTATAACCAATAAAAATACATTTCACTACCTTAAGTTCCATCAATTTTCTCAAATCATGTGGTACATGCACATAACATACACACCCAAAGACTTTAAAGTAAGCAACTATAGGCTTTTTGCCCATAGATCTTCTCATAAGGAGAGATACTACTAGTAACAATTGTAGGTGTCCTATTCATGATATGAACCATGGTTTTTACTACTTCCACTCAATATGTCGATGCATATACATCTCATTCATCATCATTTTTTCCATCTGTCTAATAATATGATTCTTCCTTTCAACCACTACATTTCAAGAGTGATATGACACAGCAACATGTTGATGTCTTTAATGCCATGATCCCTTAAGTAGTCATTGAAATCATTAGATATGTATTATCCATCATTATTCTCATGCATTTAATACATGTGCCAAATTGCTTTTCAATAATAACCTTAAACTCCAAAAATTTATCAAAAGCCTCACTTTTCTATTGCATAAAATACACCGACATCATATGGCTGAAATCATCAATAATAGTAATGTAATCACAAGACGTCCCACTCAAAGTTACATTTTGGCATGGACCCCCCCCCCCCCCCCCCCCCCCAATATATCCAAATGCACCATTTCTAAAGGATCACTAATTCTCCCCCTCTTTGAAAGTGGGAATCTAGACTACTTTTTAAACTAGCAAGCCTCACATACATGCTCACACTTAACAAACCCAAACAATCTAGGAACAATCTAGCTAAACTATATTTGCTTAAATCTTTGCAAGTTCACATGACCAATCCATCTATACCATAATTCCACATCTTTGTTTTATCCATGTCCAATTTCTAGATATATTCTCATACTTAAGATACCCAAACTATGGAAATGCAAGAACGATCTAGCTAGACTACATTTGCTTAAGTCTTTGCAAATTCACATGATCACAGTCCATCTATGCGAGTATTCCACATCTTTGTTTTATCCATGTCCAATCTCCACTTACATAGAACTATATATGATAGGTGTAGCTAAATCTAATGTAAAGAGTATGCCTTTATTCTTACCCTAGCAACTAATCTACCATGTTTTCCATAATAAATTTATTCAATAAAGCATCCATACTTATTTACATGCACGTAAAACCCTTATGTATCCATCTGACCAATTAATGTAAGGTTCTTCATAATGGTATGCACACAAATAATGGCATCCAATTTATTCTTCCCTGCCCCATCTTTTGTCCCTAAAGGTACACTACCAATATGAGTAATTCTATGCATCAATCACATGTGGCTGCAAACTCATTAATGTGCAATTCTTTCTTCACATCAAACCACTCCTCATGATGACTTGTGTGGTATATAGCATCCAAGTCAAGAAATTAGTCATCGTCTCTAGATGGGTGTGCCATGCTACCCAATACATGCTCCATAGAAAACATGTCTTCTAGAAGATAAGCCACCTCTAGATACATAACATGTGCCTCCATAGCCACCTATGTAATGACTATACTGAGTTATTCCATGACCTTTAGCCATATGGTTCTGCTTATGAAAGCAGTCCCTCTCTTTCCAATGTCCTATTGTTGAGCATTGAGCCCTACAATTCGGTTTTGTTGCCAAGACAATGACATAAATTAATGTATCAAGGTACTCATATTCTCACCATGTGACAAAATATGAGTCTTGTGTACTTGGGTGCAATGTAACAATAAGGAATCAACCTCCCACTTCCATGCCTCACATACTCCAAAACATCACAACTAGATTAGGAGGTTGGATTGATGTACACAATTTGGTTATGATTGAGTAGTATAGATTAAGACTTTGAATAACAAGAAAACCCTAAATGTTGTGCTTCGAAATGTATTAGTTGTTGCTACATTAGGCTAGTTGTGCTTTGTGAGTGATGATTTGTTGGAAGAAATTGTGTGTGTTGAAAGGAGGGTTGATGGAAATCTTTGAGTTTTTGTGTGCTTGAGTTTTGTCCTCGTGTATTTAAGTTGTGTGTGTTTGGATCGAGTTTATCTTGGAGAACACTAGAGTTTGATTCTCTCATGGGTGAGACTAGTCAATGCATTAAAACATCAAAAGTGCATATTTTTTTGCTCAAGGAGAAGATTGCTAAAACAAGAGAGTGCTTGTGTAACAAAAGAGAAAAGTAGAGGATCAAAAGAGAGAGTAGATACTATTTTAGTGGTGCAATGGTATTACAAAAATGGTAAGAGATTCAAATGGAAGGGTAGTTGCATCATTGATGAGATAAAGCTACAACACCAATACTAAGAGTCTCCCCCCCCCCCCCCCAATCACAACTATGAGTGTGCTGATGATGAGCTTACTAAACATCATTTTTACCATGAGTGGGAGAAAAATTTTACTCCTCATCTCACATGCAATTGCTAATAACCAAGTCACCAACACGTGGTACACACCTCATTATCATCATGGCTCTCATTTGTTGACTTGACTTGCCATGACTCTATTAATTCTCCATGAGCTTGTCCCACAAGTCAGCTACTTGGTCGAGTCCCCACATTGTGAGTGTGTTCCCCCCTCTTCACCACCATGACTCACCCCACATGAGGTGGACTAGGATCTAAAACACCCCTCCTCCCTTCTCCATTAACACATGGCACATACCTCCTAGTGGGATGCAAATGTTTATATGACCATAATTCCATGTGATTCTAGCATAAGTACACACTTCCATTTGACCATGAGGCTGGCCACCTTACCACAAACCACGAGTCTCCTTGTGGTCTACTTAGACTTCATCCCATTGGCTCCAATTGTCCCAAAGACCATGAGTAGTATGCCCTCTTGGTGATCCAAAAATGACACAACTTATGTGGCCATTGCAATCACACAACTACCTCAACCTATGAGCTTGCCATGGGCACTCCAACCCCAAAAGCCTTCATGACATATCCTAAGTAGCCTGTGCACCACATAGTTGAGAGGAAGCAATGATGGATATAGAGCCAATGCAATGAGAGAGAGAGAGAGAGAGAGAAGAAGAAGAAGAAGAAGAAGAAGAAGCATACAAGAAGTTTTTTTTTTTGGGTACTAAGATTAACCTTATTCTTTATTATCTTCACTATATACAACTATGCAATTTGTATTTATACAAAGAGTACCCGCTCGGCCTTTGGCCATTAGCCTTTATCCCAACAACCTCCCTTTTAAAGTATATTACATGCCAAAATAGATGGCACTCATAGAGTCCAAAGGCAATGTAGGAGTTATAGTCATACTAAGGTCTACAACCAAATGGCCTAACCATAGGGCCTCCTCAAGCCTTGGTGGCTATAATACGCTCAACCTCGGTAGTAAACAAGGCCATGCCTTTTTGCACCTTTGACATCCAAGAAACAATACCTCCAACAAAAGTGAAGACATACCCAAAGATGAAATTCTTACCATATGCATGCTCTATATTATCTGAGTCTATGTAGCCCATGAATCACATATCCTACATTATAATAAATGCATATATCTATTGTGCCCTTAAGGTATCTCATGATATCCTTCACAACATCCCAATGTTGTCAGCCTAGTGTCACCATATAATGAGCATTAACTCCCACTACAAATGTTATGTTAGGTCTAGTGGCTATCATGGCATACATCTAACTTCCCACAGTGGATGCATATGGAATCTTGGCCATCTTGGCCTTCTCATCATCTCACTAGAGGGACAATCTACCTATCAATTGATCTTTATATAAGAAAGTAATGGGTATGCAAAGGCCCACCACCTTGCATATAGAATCACTCAAGTGCTCTATAGATGTACCCCTTTTGGGATAATTAGAGAAGTCCCTTAGAGTGATTACACATAATGCACATACCAAGAATGTGAGAGGCAAGCCCCATGTTCTTCATCTCAAAGCTCTTCTTGAGCTTAGCCTTCAAAGCAAGCACCCCAACAATCAGCATATTATCAATGTATAGTATCAAAATGATAAGACTATAATCATAGTCCTTCTTTGTGTAAAGACATGGATCCATTGCACATTGGGAATAACCCTCTGAATGCATAAAAACATCAAACATGTGGTATCATTTCCTAGGTGCCTATTTAAGTCCATAAAGGTTCTTTGTTAACTTGCATACTAGGTATTCCGTACCCTTTTCCATGAAGCCCTTAGCCTATTGCATGTAAATGTCCTCGTGCAGGTCTACATGTAAGAAAATTATTTTCACATCCATCTAATAAAGCTCTAGATCTGACTATGCAACCCAAGGCCGAAACCAAGTGTAGGATAGTCATCTTGACCGTCACAGGGGAGAATATCTCATCATTTGCAACCAAATAGGTCTTGTATGCTGACTTAGGGAAATGAGGGGTGCTCTTCAACTTATATGCCCACTTGCATGCCAATGCATATTTACCATCTAGTAAGGAAACCAAGTCCCAGGTATGATTTTGCTATAGTGAATCAAATTCAAGCTACAGGGCCTTCTTCGAAGACTGTCACTTCTATATGCATAGCCTCCTCATAAGTAAGGATCTCATTAGAATTGGTCAACAAGGCATAATGCATAGAGGGCTCAAAAAATTTAGGGGGATCTAAGGCTCTATCAGAGCATCTCAAATCTGGCTACATGGCCTACACTTTCTATCCTCTCTATCTTGTTGAGAAATAAGCATGTGAACTCTCCTTATACTAAAGAGGATAAGGGTAGCTAGGTGTAAATGAACTGGAGGACAGGGGAGCAAGGGGAAACCCTAACCCTAACTTCTCAAGAGGCTATCTAAACTACCTAAAGGTCACTCTCATAGTTGAGGAGAGTGTACTAGTTGTACTTTTGAACAACTTACTAAGCAAGATCTTCTTCTTGTACTTGAGCTCTCTCTCTCCCTCTTGTGCACACTCCTTCATGCTTCCAACTCTAATTTTCCACATGGTATCAGAGCCATCTTTGATACTTCAGCTTTCCTCGGCCTCTATACACACCTAAGTGCACAAGAAGAAACCTTGTCTTCTCATTTACCCTCATTTCAACCATAGCCAGCTTGACCCACCTCTGTTGGAGGACCTGGGGAGAGCAAAGGAGAGCTTTTCAACTCATGACTTCTTCTAGGGATATTCTCCTCAGCTCAGGGTGACTTGGCGTGGCACATCAAAGGCTGACATTAGGCGACATGGAGGGCAGCATTGCACAAATTGAGAATATGGCGTAGTTTTTACAGTGTGCTATTCAAGAGCTTCGTGCTTGCTAACAATGGTGCAATCTTGGGAGCTACCATGGGGCTTTCTTAGCCCCCTATTGGGCCATCTCTCTCTAAGAGGGTTTGGAGAAATTACTCCTCTTTCTAGTTGCTATGAGCAAAATCCTAACTATGGGTTTCCGGTAGCCATAGCCAGAAACCTTCAAGCTTTTCCATTTTTCAAAATTTTCCATCTATAATCATTAACAGTGATTCTAATCATTGAAGCATATGCTCTAAAGTGTGTTCCTAGTCTATGAGTAACTCCAATACTCAAGGTGTTAAACTACTGAGAATGCATGCTATGGAGGATCACTGATGAGCAAATAGACAATCATAATGTGGCAAAAGCATTGATAAAGAAGAATAACTAATATTATCCAAGCATAATGCAAATACAACTGACTGAAAATAACTGATAGAATGAGTGTGGGGATGAGTGCCTTTTATAGGCTTACGGTAGGTGGTATTGGTTAGGTGGAGATAGGTGGAAAGGGACCATGGTATTCAACAACCATGGTTTTAATAAACTATGCATACATGACCTAGTCTAAGGCTTTATTTGCTATATGTTTCTTTGCCCTGTTTGACCCATACAAAGAGGCTATGGTGGATGTGATTGCACATTTCTCAACACCCCTCCTCAATCACAACTGAAAAAGACACAGAGTATACAGAGGCTGTCATGAGTAGAACCTTGCTAAGTGTAGACATGGAAGAAACAACCAAAAAAAAAACAACCATACAAAGCTAGAGGCTATTACAAGGCCTCATTGAGTGTATAGAGGCTGTAGTGTGCAGAGGCTATATCAGGAGTTTTAGGAGCTTATGGTGGGAACATAAGGCAAGGCCACATATTAAACTAAAAAATTCTATCCTCAAAAAATGAGCTACAAAAGAGGGACTGGTGAGTCCTATCCTTTTGTTCTTGGGGTTCTTCTTCTCCTTCTTCTTCAATGGTGTCTTCATAGTCAAAGTTCACCTCATTGAAACCTAGGAAAATAGTAAAACTTAAATCAAGGGTTGTTTGTAGAATAGAACCTTGAGATATTACATATCTATTATTTCCAACCCTTTTCATCTTTAAAGTTTTAAAGTTGGTTATCATTTGTAGGGCTATCAATTTTGCTATTTGATTCGTACTTGGCCACCTGTAAAGAACTAGACACTGCCATTGCTTAAGGCAATAGGTAAGACCTTCCATCCCTGGCAAGTCCTGATAAAATATAAAATGATGTAACGAGGCTACTAGCCCTTCATAAAAGGGACCAAAGTTATTGACCCATCCAATCCCCTTGATGTAGAAGATGATGAAAGAGCTCAGGCCATCATCATGCTTCATTTGGATGAATCTTTAATTCATCATATTGACCAACTCTCCACTGCCAAGGAGAAGTGGGATGAGATTGAAGGGCTCTATGGCGCTACATGAAAGAACTCCAAGATCTTTCTAAAGATTGAGTTTTTTAGCTTGGAGTACAAACAATGAGAATATCTAAGCAAGTTTATTTCACATATGAAGTGGCTCATGGCACAGCTAGCCTCTGTTCAAGCACCAATTCATGATGAAGATGCCATTGCCATCCTTTTGAAGTTTGTGAAGAAGGTCTTTCCAACCCTTGTTACTACCCTTACTAATATCCCAAACCCAACCTTGGCAAGTACCATCTAGTCATGCCTGGATGAAGAGAAGAGGAACCATAATAAAGGAGCTTTAGCATTTACTTCCCATGAGCAAGTGTTAGTCCAAATAGCTTCTACAAAGTGCTCCTTCTGTCATAAAAAATGGCATATTGTAAGCAATTGCTAGAAGAAATATCCTAACAAAATGAAGTGCAAGAAATGCAGAAAGACTGGGCATATCACCAATAAGTGTCCCAATTTTCGTGAAGTACCCAAGGAATTGGAGACCAACTTTGTCTCCCAATCCACAGATGATCGACTCCTTTGAGTCTTGTAACACTCTCTACCTATTACCATCTTTTGTAGCCTTATTTACAAAGGCATCTCATTAGGGATTAAGGGGGGCATCCTATCATGCTTTATCCAATGCCACTTGGCATTGAGGGGGGTTGTTGAGAAATAAGCATGTGAACTCTCCTTATACTAAAGAGGATAAGGGTAGATAGGTATATATGAACTGGAAAACATGGGAGCAAGGAAAAACCCTAACCCTAACTTCTCCAGTGTGTGGTGTCCACTAGTCTCAATCCACGGCACACCTTTTAGTAGTCCATTAGTAGGTTTTTGGTAAATGATGCCGCCCGGTGCTCCCTTGGAACATCACGGGGTTTGTCACTTAGGCCCTACTGAGTCTACTTCGCAACGGGAGAGTTCTGGCTGAACCCACTAGGATCGACCTGAAGATTTAAGTTCCTAAAATCGGATGGGTCTCCTAGCAGCCAGCTAGCGTCAGTAATTTCGAGTCCCACTTTTAGAGGATTACTTGATCTGAAGTGGACTTGCCACTGCACTTGGTTCAAAGAGAATGGGAGACGGAGGGGAGTGTGGTATGTCAACCCTCTTGCCCATAGGGCAAAAACCCATTCCATCCCCCTAAAACAATGCAAGTCGGTTCTACCTAATGACTAGTTGGTCAATTTACTACTGTCTTCCTATTTCTATTGCCGATTTAGAAAAACTCCCACCTAACCCAGACCACCCTACCATTGGATGGACCCATCGGGGGTTACGCCCACCCACTTTCCTCTGATGATGGGTTATCTTTAGTTTTTTAATTACCTACAACACATTTATTGGAACATATACAACCAGCTTCCTTAATTAGTCCATTAAGTCACAGGTTCCTTCACATAATTTATCTCACCAACACGCATACAATTCGAACAATAAAGCAAACTTCTTTATTATATTGGAAGTTTATTACAATTTCCATCATTCCCTCCCAGCAGAAGATACACAGAATTCCATAAGGATATTCTGTCCACCAAGATTCCACTCTCATAACTAGTATTTAGGGTTCCAGGATCCCATCCTGGGTCACGAAGGGGCTCGTCAGATTCTTGGAACAATGCAGGATTTACAGCCAGAGCCCCCTCTAGCACCTACAATTTCTACTATTTGAGACAATTCCTACTGATAGACCTTTCGCCTACGGAGCCGGTCCAAGCTTCTCGTTAGCGATAATCATGACCCCCTTGGAGTAGGGTCTCGCCGCTAGCTTGGGGGTAGCCTAGTGTGATCCTTCCTTTTATTCTGTTTGACAATATTTTCAATCAGAGATCTAGATTCTAGCAAACACAAATAGTCCTTTCAAATGTGTATCAAATGATGCAATGACAATCACCCCAACATGTAATTCACAGCCTCACATAGCCAAGGTAGACCTTATCCTAAGGTAACCTTACATTCTAATGAGGATTCTCCTCCCCATAAAAAAAGTGTTGAGTACATCTCTTATAACATGTTAAGCAAGGCATGAATTTTCCATTTGGGTTCACTTATCCAACATAAGCAAAATCCCTTAAAGAAATATATTGTGTCAATAACTCAAGAGATGACCTATAGGACTCCTACATAGACAATCAGTTTCTATAACCATCTCTAGTCAACTTTTAACTTGTCGCATTTGACCGTAACTATATCGAATGCGCATAAAGACATGTACAAAATCCTTTGGCAATCAATTCTATCCTGATTCTATGACTTAGAATCTCAATTAATCTAGCTACAAATCATAGTGATTAATTGTTTATGCTTGTACTAATATGTTTTCTAGATGAGTTATCAATTTGTGTAAGTGAAGAATATGGAAACTAATATCTTATATAATTATTTTATATAGCAAAATAATAATCTAGTAATGAATAACCTGGTTTGGAAGTATGACGACATAGGAACTTGATCTTTACTCACGCTCACATTAGCCACACCCGATGTTCCATTGGTAGTGGCAACTCCCGCAACCTCGGGCACTCTCGTATCATTGGCAATACCTATTGCTTGACCGGTTGCATTGGTCCCCATGGTTTTTCCACTTCGTCACTTTGGAGCCATCGTTCACGAGTGGTTCGAGAGATAGGGAAGGTGGAATAGATTTGAGATGAGAGAGCGTAAGAGAATATGGCTTAGTTAAAGATCGAGACAAGGGATTTGAGCTAATCTCTCTCTCTCTCTCTCTCTCTCTCTCTCTCTCTCTCTCTCTCTCTCTCTCTCTCTCTCTCTCTCTCTCTCTCTCTCTCTCTCTCTCTCTCTCTCTAGCTTCTTCTCGCAGCCTCTTGAAGGAGTATCCTTCTTTCTCTGTTCTTCTCTCTCGCAGCCTCTCAGGTTTTCCTTATGTCTCCCTAAGTGCCCCCCATGCCTCTTATTTATAGTGAATTGGAGAAGAAGGGTTGTCGTTGAGAGGAGGAGCTCTTTGTGGAGGGGGATCTTGGAAAGATCAGTGATCTTATGCTCAGATCGTAAATCTGATGGTTCCATTGGCTCCGAAAGGGGGGTAAAACTCCAAGACATTTGCTTAGAAAGCTCTCAGTTCACTCCTTCTTTTCTCTGTTCGAAGTGTTGTCTACTGCCTGTAGACTACGATCGCGGCGCGCACAATTTCTCTAGTCACTTTTCTTTATTTTTCTTTTTATAAAATCTTCAAACTAACTAATACATCACTTGTCTTTTCTTTTAAATGACATCTAGTTCTAGAAATCTCCATATCTCTCTTTTTTAAAAAAAAATAAAAGATAATATCTAAAATATTCTAGTCTTATCCAAAAGTGTAATATTCTTAGACCATCCTTACTATGCACATTAACATTAGTGATTAATATAGCTCATATTTCTTGTTCACGCTATAACTTCCATGAAGGGTGGCTACGGTCCTTGTTAATTCATAAGAAATATCAAGTTACAACTCTTGGTTTTATCTATTTATTTATTTTTAATATTAATTAGTTATTAATGTTAGTTAATTTTTTACTTTAATTAGTAACCTTACTAACTTATTATTTGACTAACTAACTTTTGAACTAACCAACTAACTTTTATTGCCTTGGAATATTACATCCTCCTCCCCTTAAAGAAATCGAGATGTCCTCATCTCGAGAGAAACCGTGGGTACTGTTTGATGAAGAGCATCCTCATCTATCCGTGAAGCATCTTCTTCAGGATAATCCTTCCACTGAACAAGGTATTCTCTAAGGGTTCTACTCCTCAATTTTCTCTCCCTTACATCAATTACTCTGTTAGGTTGTAGCTCAAGGACTCCTTGGCTATGTATTACAACTTTTTCATCATCAAGGATATGGTTAGGGTTATCTACGTATGCTTTCAATAAGCTAACATGAAATACATTGTGGATTTTTATATTCTCAGGGAGTTGTATCTTGTAAGCGCTTGGTCCTAAGCACTTTACAATCTTATAGGGTCCACAATATCTTGGGCTTAGCTTCTTAAATTCTCCTAAAGACAGAGAACTCTTCTTTGGATGGACACGGATGAAGACCATGTCTCCCTCTTTGAAGATTCGCTCTTGCCTTTTTAGATCAGCATACGTCTTTTGTCGATCCTTGGTAGCTTGAATATCCTATCTGATAATCTTGATTTGATCATCCATTTCTTCTAGCATTTTTCTCAAGGCTTCTACCCTTAGTGTAGAATCAAAAAAATTAAGTGATATATGGCAATCTTGACCATATAGTGCCTGAAATGGAGTCATGTGAATACTTCGATGATAGGAGGCATTATAGGCAAATTCCACTAAGGATAGATACTGAATCCACCTTTTAGGTTCCTTGCTGCAATATGCATGCAGAATATCCTCAATTACTTGATTAACTTGTTCTGTCTGCCCATCAGTTTTGTGGATGATAAGCAGTACTGAAACAAAGTTGGGTTCCAATGGCTTCAAATAAACTCTTCCAGAAGTGTGATGTGAAAAGAGAATCACGATCACTGATGATCCTTTTAGGTAATCCATGTAACCTAAAAATCTCTTTTACAAAAATTCTAGCAATATCTGAAGCTTTGTAATTGGTTTTTGTTAGGAGAAGATGAGTGACCTTTGTTAGCATGTTTACTATCACCATTATTGAGTTATATCCTCCTTGTACAAAAGGTAACCCAACTAGAAAGTCCATGCTAATAAATTCCCATTTCATCTGGGGAATGTCAAGTGGTTGCATTTTTCCTGGTAACTTGACACATTCAGATTTTACCCTTTGGCAATTTAGACATTCAGTGACATACTTAAGTACATCACCCTTGAGTTTTTGCCACTAATAACTTTTCTTGACAGCATTAAGAGTTTTTGCATACCCTGGGTGTCCTAAAAAAGGAGAATCATGTGCTTCCCAAAGTATCCTTCTCTTGAGAGTCTGACTTGAAGGAATGTATAGTCTCATTCTGAAATAAACAAGTCCTTCGTCTTCATCAATAGAGAATTTTTGATACTTAGTCTTGAGTTTAGGATCTTGTTCCTTATTCTGAACTTCCCAAAACAATTGTTGACAGTCTGGTTCCTTATTTGCTTATCCTTGATCAACTCGATGATAGGATTAGTTGGCATTGATACCATTATAGCCAGAGTTTTTGACCTAGATGGTTCTTTAGTAATAAGAGTATTAAGGAAGGCTTTACAGCTAAGGGCATCTTCTACTACATTTCTTTACTAGGTCTGAGCTTAATTTCAAAGTCATATTCCTGTAGAACCTCGATCCAACATCGTTGCCTCATATTAAGATCAGGCTAAGTAAAAATCCACTTAAGACTTTTATGATCTGTGACTAAGGAAAACTTGTTTCCAAGCAAGTAATGTCTCCATAATTTGAGAGCATGAATCACATCTAATAACTCTAGGTTGTGAGAAGCATATTTCTACTCATGGATTTTCAATTTTCTTGAAGAGTAAGCTACAGGATGTCCTTCCTGCATTAGCACACATCCCAATGTAAGAGAGCTAGTATCTGTGACAACTTCAAATTTCTTGCTTAAGTCAGGTAGCCTTAAGATAGGAGCAGTTACCAAACTATGCTTTAGTTGCTCAAAGCTAGACTGTTCGATTGGCGTCCAATTAATGGCAACTTGCTTCTTAAGTAAATTTGTAAGAGGTGCTACAATTTGACCATAGTTTCTGATGAATACCCTATACCATCCTGTTAGACCTAGAAAACTTCTCACTTCCTTGATAGTGGTTGGGGTGGCCAATCTTGAACATCCTTGACCTTGGCAGGATCTATTGATATACCTTCAGCAGACACTATGAATCCCAAGTATTCAATCTTCCTTTTGAAGAACGCACACTTCTTCTTCTTGGCATACAACTTATGTGTTCTCATTGTCTCTAGGACAATGCAAAGATGTGGTTCATGGCCTTCTTCCTCCTTAGAATAAGTTAGGACATCATCAAAGAATACAAGAACAAAATCATCAAGATGAGGTCTAAAAATGTCATGCATTAACTTATTGAAGGTAGATGGTTTGTCAACCCAAATGACATCATGATGAATTCGAAATGATAGTATCTTGTGTTGAAGGTGGTCTTTGGAATATCTTCATTCTTGACTCTAATCTAATAATATCCTGATCGAAGATCAATCTTAGAAAAGATTTTTACTCCTTGTAGATGATCAAGAAGCTCATCTATCCTCGAGATTGGGTACTTGTTCTTTACTGTCACCTAGTTTAGTCCTTGATAGTCGATACAAAGACGGAGAGTTCCATCTTTCTTCTTTTGGAATAATACTGGGGCTCCCCATGGTGAGCTACTTGGCCGGATATACCCTTGTTTGAGCAATTGCTTGAGTTGCTCTTTTAGTTTGATGGCTTCAAGAATAGACATTTTGTAAGGTCTCTTTGCCACTGGAGCAGCTCCTGGAACAAGTTTGATCTCATGATCGACTTCTCTTTCCGGAGATAACTCAGTTAGCTCTTCAAGAAATATATCGGCATACTCTTTTAACCAGGATGGTTCTTCTGCATGACCATCTTGATTTATCTTGTTAAGCTTGATCAAGTAAATAGGTAATCCTTTCTTCAAGCCTTTCACAATTCGAGAAGCTTTTGCTAATTGAACTTTAGGTTTTCTTGTTTCACCTTGTGTAGTTGCTATTTCACAATTCAAATCCTGAAATGTGACTTGACCTTTTCCACAATGGATATGAGCATCATTGGGAATTAGCCAATCCATTCCTAGTAAACATTCATAGGCTCCTAAGTTCATTACTCTGAACCTCATACTTGAAAGGTTTTCACCTAGGTTAAACTCTACCTTGGCAGTTTGCTGTGTAGAAAGTACTTCCTTTCCATTTGCTAATTCCACAAGCAACTTTGATGCATTTACTGTATCTATTCCTATCTTCTTAGCACACTTGGGTGAAATAAATGAGTGTGTACTTCCACAGTCAATAAAAACTTTAAATGATTTACCTTGGTGACTAGCCGGTGTCTGTCTTACCGAATATTGACGATTTGGTCCTTTCCTATGGAATGCAGCATGAACAGTTGCTTTTTCAATATCTTCTTCCAAAGATGGGTCTTCCTCCTTATTAGTCTCTTTTAGGGTAATATTTGACGTTCTTCCTCTTGCCATAGCTACTTGACCACGGCCTTGGGCAGCTCTGCCTTGACCTCGAAATTGGCCTTAGTGATGGTTTCTACCAAGCTTTGGACAATCTCTCCTGAAATGTCATGTCTCATTACAGTGGAAGCACCTAAGACCATCCATGTTTCCCTGGGTAGGAACAAATTTTCCAACTGCGTTGGATTTTGCCTTCTTCTTCTGTCCTTGGTAAAATTGGCATTGGGTTCTTTTTGCTTGACCTTTGAACTCTCCTTTGTTCTGGTTATTGTAGCTCTAGGACTTATTGTTGTTAGGCTTTGATTGTACTTCCCACACAATAGGAGCAGCTCGAATCAAAGCATCCTGGAGGTCTATGGGCCGCATTGATTCCAAACGAGTGTTTATAGGATAATTTAGCCCATTGCAAAACTTGGACACTTGTTGAACAGTATCCATGGGGGGTGCATATTTAAGAAGAGAAACAAACTTAGAGTAGTATGCTTCAAAGGTCAGTCCCATTTGCTTCAAATTGAAGAACTCATTCATCTTTTGGGTGCAATAAGCTGGAGGTAAATACCTTTCTCTTACAGTTTCTTTCAATAAATCCCAAGTAATGGTATTTTCAGGGACACCTTGATCTCGGCACCACTGCTTCCACCAAAGTCGAGCTTTGCCTATTAATTTTAGCTTACTATCATGGCTTGGTTGGCTGGGATAGTTCCAGCAGCAGTAAAATAATCCTCCATAGATTCGATCCAAATCTCTGCATCAGCTTCCACATTTTCTCATTTCTCGTCAAACTCCAAAGGTTTGACTTGCTTCAAAAGATTCCTTTTCTCTTGAGCTTCGTTGGAAATTATTGTGGGTGCAAGATTTTGGGAAATTTCCAGCAATTTGGAAGTTAAATTTTACAAAGTCTATATAGCGTCAATAATAGGGTTCAATACTCAAATTATCTCTTGCTTAGTTTATTGAAACAATTCTCAAATAAAACTCTCTTCCCATGCTAAAATTAAATTGCAATTTCAGGGGTTTCAAGAAAAAAAAATAAGGTTGCATTATTTCTCTGATTGATAAAGTATCAATCATTCTTTTATTACAACGGATGTACAAGGTAATCAAATGGAAGGAAATACATTATGCAGATACCTCGCATGCTCATCTTATTTTCTTTCAGAAAAGGATCCCCTACTACAATCTAAGTATGACACTCTGATACATCCTTTATGAAGTAACTTGGATTCGAAGAGTAAATATCTAGGAATCTATATTTTTAAGGGAGTTCATGAAATCCGTCTTTTTTGTAGTTGCGGTGGCTAGAGCGACCTATGACCTTTATTCTGTCAGTCGAAAGGATCTTCGTAACTTCCCCATAGATATATTCGTTTAGTTTGATCTTCTTGCCTCTAGTATACAGGGTCGAGTTTACACTGGCCTCATGAAATAGCTAGATCTTGACAACTTTAAGATCTTCCATCCATTTTACCCATTTTAGATTATTTTGAATATAAGCTAGATGCATTGCATCGATATAGCAATATCCTCCACTAATCATCCACCGTCTTTCATGATATAGAGGCGAGGGGTTGTACAACTGATCTAGTACCCGCATCATCTGAATTCTCTAGGAAAAACTGGATGAATGCATAGCTGACATAAACATTACTCGAAACATCAAGAATCGCTTCCAAGATTCATTATTCTGCCATAATTCAAAACATACATTCATAAAGAGAAGAAAACATGTCCTAGGCTATGCTTAGAAAAAATATTTCTCTCAATCTTACGTCATAATCTATACTAACGTGCGCTTTGATACCAACTATGAGGTGTCCGCTAGTCTCAATCCACGGCACACTTTTTAGTAGTCCATCAATAGGTTTTCCGTAAATGTTGCCGCCCGGTGCTCCCTTGGAACATCACGGGGTTTGTCACTTAGGCCCTACCGAGTCTACTTCGCAATGGGAGAGTTCCGACCGAACCCACTAGGACGACCTGAAGATTTGGGTTCCTAAAATCGGATGGGTCTCCTAGCAACCAACTAGCATCAGTAATTTCGAGTCCCACTTTTAGAAGATTACTCGATCTGAAGCGGACTTGCCATTGCACTTAGTTCAAAGAGAATGGGAGATGGAGGGGAGTCCGGTATGTCAGTCCTCCTACCCATAGGGCAAAATCCCATTCCGGCCCCCCTAAAACAATGCAAGTCGGTTCTACCTAACAACTAGTTGGTCAATTTGCCGTCTTCCTATTTCTATTGCCGATTTAAAAAAGCTCCCAGCTAACCAAGACCACCCTACCATTGGACGGACCCGTCAGGGTGTTACACCCACCCGCTTTTCTCTGATGATGGGTCATCTTTAGTTTTTTAATTACCTACAACACATTTATTGGAACATATACAACCAGCTTCCTTAATTAGTCCATTAAGTCACAATTTCCTTCACATAATTTATCTCACCAACACGCATACAATTCGAACAGTAAAGCAAACTTCTTTATTATATTGGAAGTTTATTACAATTTCCATCATTCTCTCCTAGCGGAAGATACACAGAATTCCATAAGGATATTCTGTCCACCAAGATTCCACCCTCATAACTAGTATTTAGGGTTCCAGGATCCCATCCTGGGTCACGAAGGGGCTCATCAGATTCTTGGAACAATGCAAGATTTACAGCCAGAGCCCCCTCTAGCACCTACAATTTCTACTATTCGAGACTATCCCTACTGACAGAACTTTCGCCTACGGAGTCAGTCCAAGCTTCTCATTAGCGATAATCATGACCCCCTTGGAGTAGGGTCTCGCCGCTAGCTTGGGGGTAGCCTAGCACGATCCTTCCTTTTATTCTGTTTGACAATATTTTCAATTAGAGATCTAGATTCTAGCAAACACAAATAGTCCTTTCAAATGTGTATCAAATGATGCAATGACAATCACCCCAACATGTAATTCACAGCCTCACATAGCCAAGGTAGACCTTATCCTAACGTAACCTTACATTCTAATGAGGATTCTCCTCCCCATAAAAAAAGTGTTGAGTACATCTCTTATAACATGTTAAGCAAGGCATGAATTTTTCATTTGGGTTCACTTATCCAACATAAGTAAAATCCCTTAAAGAAATATATTGTGTCAATAACTCAACGAAATGACCTATAGGACTCCTACATAGACAATCAGTTTCTATAACCATCTCTAGTCAACTCTTAACTTGTCGCATTTGACCGTAACTATATCAAATGTGCATAAAGACATGTACAAAATCCTTTGGCAATCAATTCTATCCTGATTCTATGACTTAGAATCTCAATTAATCTAGCTACAAATCATAGTGATTAATTGTTTATGCTTGTACTAATATGTTTTCTAGATGAGTTATCAATTTGTGTAAGTGAAGAATATGGAAACTAATATCTTATGTAATTATCTTACATAGCAAAATAATAATCTAGTAATGAATAACCTGGTTTGGCAGCATGACGACATTAGAAACTTGGTCTTTACTTGCGCTCGCATTAGCCACACCCGATGTTTCATTGATAGTGGCAACTCCCGCAATCTCAGGCACTCCCATATCATTGGCAATACCCGTTGCTTGACCGGTTGCGTTGGTTCCCATGGTTTTTCCACTTTGTCGCTTTGGAGCCATCGTTCACGAGTGGTTCAAGAGATAGGGAAGGTGGAATAGATTTGAGATGAGAGAGCGTAAGAGAATAAGGCTTAGTTAAAGATCGAGACAAGGGATTTGAGCTCTCTCTCTCTCTCTCTCTCTCTCTCTCTCTCTCTCTCTCTCTCTCTCTCTCTCTCTCTCTCTCTCTCTCTCTCTCTCTCTCTCTCTAGCTTCTTCTCGTAGCCTCTTGAAGGAGTATCCTTCTTTCTCTCTTCTTCTCTCTCACAACCTCTCGGGATCTCCTTATGTCTCCCTAAGTGCCCCCCATATCTCTTATTTATAGTGACTTGGAGAAAAAGGGTTGTGGCTGAGAGGAGGAGCTCTTTGTGGAGGGGCATCTTGGAAAGATCAAAGATGCTCAGATCATAAATCTAATGGTTCCATTGGCTCCGAAAGGGGGGTAAAACTCCAAGATACTTGCTTAGAAGGCTCTCAATTCACTCCTTCTTTTCTCTGTTTGAAGTGTCGTCTACTGCCTGTAGTCTACGATCGCGGCGTGTGTGATTTTGCCAATCACTTTTCTTTATTTTTCTTTTTATAAAATCTTCAAATTAACTAATACATCACTTGTCTTTTCTTTTAAAGGACATTTAGTTCTAGAAATCTCCATATCTCTCTTTTTTTTTAAATAAAAATAAAAGATAATATCTAAGATATCTAAAATATTCTAGTCTTATCCAAAAGTCTAATATTCTTAGACCATCCTTACTATGCACATTAACATTAGTGATTAATATAGCTCATATTTCTTGTTCATGTTATAACTTCCATGAAGGGTGGCTACGATCCTTGTTAATTCATAAGAAATATCAAGTTACGACTCTTAGTTTTCTTTATCTATTTAATTGGCTAACTAAATTTTGAACTAACCAACTAACTTTGATTGCCTTGGAATATTACATCCAGAGGCTATATAACTACCTAAAGGTCACTCTCACAGTTGAGGAGAGTGTACTAGTTGTACTTTTGAACAACCTACTAAGCAAGATCTTCTTCTTGTACTTGAGCTCTCCCTCTCCCTCTTGTGCATACTCCTTCATGCTTCCAACTCTGATTTTCAACATATCTAACATTGTGATCCTATAGAACAAGTGGATCTTAAACCACTACATCATCGACCATAAGCTATAGGTTGTATAATTGTAGCTAGTTGTTTTGTGACAGGATGCTCCTCCTGAAAGATCAACTTGTATACCTCAACCACATGCTTTGTTCTTTGATGAATTTTATCCTTATGAAACACAACATCATGGTTGTGCATAATGTTCAAAGCCTCTAGATACCAAAGGTGTTAGCCCATCTCACTCGCATCACCATATCTAAGAAAGATACATAGGATGGACTTTAGATCCAACTTATTACATTTGTCTTTGGGAATATGGTAGAAAGCCTCACATCTAAAGGCTTGCAAGTGTACATACAAGAGAGGTTTACTAGACCATACATCCTCTACAATTCAAGCACCAAGAGAAGTGTATGGGGATCTATTGATCAAATGAATTATAGTATTGATTACATTAGCTTAAAAATGCTATGGTAAGCATGTGTGACTAAGCACATTGTAGACTCTTTTGTGAATAGTCCTATCCATGCACTCTACAACACCATTCTTGGGTGGGGTCTAAGGGATAGTGAATTGGTTCTTAATACCTCTATCATCACAAAATGACTCAAATGCCTTAGAGGCATATTCATCCCCATTTTCAAATCATAGGCATTGCAACCTATGCCTAGATTGGTTCTCAACCATAGCAAGAAAGTGCTAAGATGTAGGCAAAACTTTTGACTTCCAGCTTGTGGTATAGGCCTAGACTTTATGTGAATAATCATCAATGAATGTAACATAATTCTTTGTACCACCTAATGACTAATAGGGCATGGGACTGGGCATGGGACCACAAGCATTCGAATGCATAAGAGCCAATGGCTCACCCACATACATAGAATGAAACTTTTTATGTGAGTTATGTGTCTAGCTACCTGTAAGCAATGATCACATGAATCAAAACATGAGTAATCAAGATGCAATAAATACTACAAATGAGTCAAGTCTCTTATTCCTTTAAGAGACTCATGCCTAAGATGGTGATACCAGAGAAATACATGTGGAAGATTGGTCTCACAACAAAATATGATCAATAGATCTAGATACAAGTAATGCATACATGCTGCCAACCTTGGTACCTTTAGGCAAAAGGAGGTTAACATGTGGAACCTTTCATGCAAAATCACCAAAAGATACTATTACCTATCATCATCCAACTTTCCAACTAAGATAAGGCTTTTAATCAAACCTAGGAGATGAGGTACATCATGCAACATAAATGAAGTACTAGTATCAAACTACAATCTCACATCATCTATGCCAACAATATCACATACATGATCATCACCCAATCTAATTGAGCATGTAACAATGTGATAGGTATAAACAAATGACGATGCAAGGTTACATGCAAGGAAGCCCCCTAATCAAGAAACCAACACTAAGAGGAAATGGACTAAATGTCAATCAATTAAGTAGCATTAAGTGAAGAAGTAGCAAGTATGTAATCATTTGAATTGTAATCTAATGCATTTATCTCCTCAATCTTAACAGTAGACTTCAAAACAATGCAATCAACAAAAGATAGTAGACTTAGAATCAATGCAATCAGCAAAATATTGGTATTATCCTATACTTTCATGCATACTATCATTGAACATTTTATGGCACTATGGCCTTATGTGAACCTACTGCCCACAATAATGACAAGTAAAATAGGATATAGTACCATGGGATTGATTGTGTGACTATCCACAAGACTTATACTTGCCCCTATTGGACTGTGTGTCTCTACCACGATTTCATTATTCCCTTTACCATCATATATATCTGAAGTGGCATTGATTTCCTATGCCCATGCTAATACGGGATTGCTCATGGCATGTGCATGACTCTACAAGCAAAGGTTGCTTCTATGCTTACCACAGATGGGTTATCTTATGGCTTTTGGGCTAAGGCCCCTATGACGGTAGTCTACTTGCTTAATAGGACACCGTGTCTGACTTTGGATAGTATTACACTATATGAGGTATGGAGTGGCATGAGACCCTCCTATCATTACTTGAGGATGTTTGGCTGCTAGGCATTTGTATGTATGCTAGATATGCCTATGTCACACAAATGTATCCTCCTTGGTTATGGAGATGGTGACTTTCAAGCTTACATGTTATGGGATTTGGATGCCCATCAGGTTATGTGCAGCCATCATGCTGTCTTTTATGAGATGCAAACATCTCTCAAGCCTCTTGATGCACGTTCAGTGCGCTTTATGGTTGATGCTACAATCGTATGTCAGTCTTTTGTTTCACTGAGGCCACATACTATCTTGAGATCATGTCTAGGATGCTAGCTCTTCTTCTATGATTGACTTTGGAGAGTCTATGTGCTCTCAACTATCTCCTCTGCACCACATTGATGCTATGTGCTACTCTGATGCTTATGCATTATAGCCTTGCACTCATGAGTTGTGCTTGCTTCATGAGAAGCATTCTTGGATTGCTCTGTTGTATGGAGCTGCAGGATCACTTGTCTCCTGGAGGTCATGGACTCGGGGATGCTTGACTCTTCTTTCTCAGAGGTTCCCACTTATTGCACAGCTCGCTTTCCACTTGGGCGTTGGGTGAGATGTCATGATTCCTCGCCTTGTCTCTTTTCCTTTTTCTTTGTTTTTTCACTCCCTGGACCATTGGCCTTTTAGTGGGAGGCTGTTGGGGTAAAAGGCCACTGGGCCTACCCATGTACATAGATCGCCCATTCTTGACAGCACCTACATTGTGTGTGCTCTTCTCTCCCGCATCTTCCTCTTCTCCTTCTCCACTGCCATTGCATCCCCTACATGGGAGTTATTAGGGCGCAAGGGTAGCACCCTTATCCCGATGATAAAGGGAATATTCTCTAAAATATTCCATGGCTGACTATGAAAGATCCATAATATGGTTGGATAGGCTGACTAAATTACCTTCATGGGCTGGTAAAAGGAAGATATCTCAAAGCCATTGTCAATCTATTTTTCACCTGATTAGAGTTCTTCCAGCTATCCTTAAGCTCTTCGCCTATTATCTATCTAGATCGCTATCTAAGCTTCACAGTGGAAGCACATAGGTGGACAAATCCATCTTTGTATCAGTTCATTTGAAAATTTAGTTTTTGTTCTTCTCATATTTGTTGTATGTTCTCTAATGCCCCACAATAATGTAAATGGACCTCATGGCTTTTCCTTTAGTTGACAAGCTCTGCTAGCTACCAACTACGCGATGGATGTGACTATCTGACTAGGAAATGTTAGAGAGAGAGGGGGAAATAGAGAGAGAGGGGGGGGAGAGAGAGGGGGAGAGGGAGAGGGAGAGGGAGAGGGAGAGGGAGAGGGAGAGGGAGAGGGAGAGAGAGCATATATCCTCAGCATTCATACATCCTTGGTAGACATCTTGGTGATAGCCCAAGCATGGAAGCACTTTTACAACATATTGCTGTGAAAAATGTCCCAAGCCTATGATAAGTTGCATGTATGGTGCATGAATCAATGACATGGATTCCAATGTTTGAGGAACTAACAAATTTGCAAGGGCAGTGCAAGAGGAGGGAATCCATAGATACAAGAGGGATTGTCTCACAAGCTAGGGGTTTCCATGTAAATCAATACTGAAAACAAAAGGAGTGCACTCATAAGATTTCATTTGATGGTGTGGGAGGCAACTAGTACATGTTCAATGGGCGATAGCAGAGGTGCAGAAGTGCACATGAAAAGCTACTAGGGATAATGTGATCCTTGAATTGCCACTCAAGATGGATTAGCCAATGTACTACCCAATGCAATGCTACTCTCAAAAGGATGCAACTTGGAGCAAGCCAAATGAAACAAGTTGAGGTCCTCGAAGTAACTTGGAAATCTATGGCTAGCA
Organism: Lygodium microphyllum; assembly: GCF_053477565.2. NCBI lineage: Eukaryota > Viridiplantae > Streptophyta > Polypodiopsida > Schizaeales > Lygodiaceae > Lygodium > Lygodium microphyllum. The sequence continues at coordinate 54,949,675 of NC_141136.1, read as the reverse complement.
AATCAACTAGTGAGTTTGATATTGACTCAAGATGAGGACAAGACATCAAGGTAGGCGATGGATGGAATCTCAAGATGAGCGTTATTGTGTCAAGGTCAAGGTGGTCCAATACCTTGATCACTCAAGATGGTACAACTTGAGGTAGGTGAGTTGAGAGACTTGAGATGGATAGTTTGTAGGCTCAATATAGGGAGAGTTACAATGGTGAGAACTTGCTATGAAAAACTCCATAGGATGATGGGTGTAACACCTAAGGTCATGTCACAATAAGACAATAACACCCGAGGCCAATTTGGGCTTGTGAGGGAGGGTGGCAACCAATTTAGGCTTGTGAGTGAGAGTGACTTGTTAACTGCGAAGAGTATTGTGATGACCAAGAGGGTGTTTGGGGGCTATGGATGCTACCATGTGGGTTGGGAGACTCAGCCAAAGATGGTGTCTTTTGAGTGGACCAATGTTGACCTACATGAGACAACTCTACTATCTAAGTATTGAGGCCAATGGTGGCTAAGAAGTTATCCTATGAGCAATAGGTGTTATCGGCTAGTCATTGTTTTGTTTAGACCCAACAGCCTTATCAAGGCCTTGTCAATTGCTTTTTAATAGGGGTAAGGCCTATATGGGCACTGGTTGGAGTCGATGGATCTCTTGGATCTAGATCTTACATTAGGCACTTCAACTGATTTGTGGATAACTAGACCTAATGGGACTTTATGTAAAAAAAACAAGACGAGAGAGAGGTGAAGCAACCAAGAGCACATACACACAATGGAGACTTGAGAACATAGAGAAGTACACCTGAAATCTTCTTATTCTTCTTTATTCTTCTTCGACACAAGAGAAGTTAGTCTACAACATGATAAAAGACTAATATGAAATTCCTATGACACATATACATGCAATCACTAAGTGTGAATCCATTGAGAATAGATGAGGTGGCACAATGAATGTGTGAGTGGACTACATGGGTGTAGTCTAGCTATAGAATTACTGAAATATCCTCCATATTGGTCACCTAATATGCTAGTAAGTAAATTCTCTCCATATTACCAAGGCATGTAAAATATGCTAACTCATGTGGAGCTCAACATTTCAATACTCCCTCTTGAGCTCAACATGAGGTCATGTACTCCAAGCATAATCCTGAAGCGATGGAGCTTCTCAGCTCCCAAGCCCTTGGTGAATATATTTGTAGCTTGATTCTATATATAAATCAAGTCAATATCAATACACTATCAATACCAATAGCCTGATTTGCATCAATGTAACCATGCAAGTCCAAGAAGGGTATAGCGATTGCATAGAATAAGGTATAGTTGAGTTTAGACTTGGCATAGTGCAAGGTGCACCATACTACATCCAAATGTGGCTTCCATAGAAGCTCCATGAATTCATTCTCCAAAGCAACTATGTAGTTCAAATTTGGTCGAGTGATCATCAAATAAATAAGGATACCCATAATCTTTCTATACATGGTGACATCCTCAATCACATCATGCTCATATACACTGAGCTTAGCATTGATATCAAGATTGGCTTGCAATCAATCATATCATACTTTTTCAACATATCCAAAGCATATTGTCTTTATGACAACCATGTACCTTCTAAAGTCTTGATTATCTCTATGCCAAGAAAATAGTGTAACTCTCCCAAATCCTTTGTTTCAAAATCATCCTTGAGAAGACTCTTCACACAGTCAATCTCTACCTCACTATCACCCAGGATAATCAAGTTAAATATCTGTATAGTAATGACCATAATATCCACATCACCATAACATACATAAATGAGTGATTAGGTTTATGCTCTACAAAATCCAATGCTAATAAGATATTATGCAATCCTATCATTCCATGCTGTGGATGCTTACTTGAGCCCATATATAGCCTTGCAAAGCCTACATAGATAATCAGGATAGTTGTCATCACATAATAAGTGGTTGTTCAACATAAACTTCTTCTTGCAACTCCCCATACAAGAATGCATTTTTAACATCCAATTGATGTATGATCCAACCCTTTGATGCATCCATTCATATGATAGCCCTCACAGTAGCCATTTTAGCTATTGAAATAAAAGTCTCCTCACATATGCATAACTTATTTGCATCAGGACATGGAAAAGGAATGCATGATGGTGGTAGGGTTGTCATCAATAGATATCTTACACATAAGGAGTTGAAACTGAATGCAACACTGTTAATCCTCAAACGAATAAGGTGGAAAAGCCGTAAAATCTAAAGCAGAAGACAAGGCCAAGGCAAAAGTGAAACAGAAGACGAATGTGCACCAAGAAGAATTTGAAAACACAAGAAGTGCAGAAAAGTCCTAAATCAAGAAAAAAGGAGCACGAGAAAAAGTGTGAGTCTATACTTTTGTAAAAAAGTGCAAGGCGCACCATGATTTATTTTAAGAGTACCAGGCTCTTACCCGTGCAATTTGTAAAGGTAGATGGGCGATAGGAAGGAAGATAGGAAGATATGAGGACAATGGGAAAAAGAGCCTAGGCCATGGCCGACCATTTAAAAAAGGAGATAAGGGGATGACCGCCCAAAAGGGATTTAGGGTTTTGTATATAAAGTTGAAAAGTGAATGAGAAGCTCATTCTTGTGTGTGGCCAAAAGTGGCTCTCTTCTTCTTCTTCTTCTTCTTCTTCTTCTTCTTCTTCTTCTTCTTCTTCTTGCTTGCTTGCTTGAGCTTATGCTTCAGAGAGGGAGTGTGAGAGTGTGAGAGAGTGAGTGTGTGAAGGTGAGGGACCAGGAAGGAGAAGCTCTCCATCTTCTCCTCTCTTCTTCTCTTCTCTTGCTCGTGGCAATGGAGCTTGGAGCGAGGAGCATGAGGATGGAGCTCGCTTGAATCTTGCACTTAGATCGTGGAGCTACCGGAGTGCTTGGGAGATGTGGGAGCTTTCGCTCAACCGCCAAGACCCACGGACTGCTTATTATTTCAAGCGTTCCAAGCCGAGCACTAATGGCTACCTCTCACATAGCCGATGCACCATCCATATCTATGGGTGTAGTGAGCTTACCTCCATGCCGTTCGAGTTACCTCCTCTCCCGCGCACTCCGGTAGCTCCACGATCCAAGTGCAAGCTTCAAGCAAGCTCCATCCTCAATCTCCACGCTCCAAGCTCCATCACCGCGAGTAAGACAAGAGAAGAGAAGAGAAGAGAAGGAGAGAGGAGAAGATGGAGAGCTTCACCTTCTTGATACCTCACCCTCACACACTCACTCCCTCACAATCTCATACTCCCTCTCTCAAGCACAAGCAAGCAAGAATAAGAAGAAGAAGGAGAAGAAGAGAGCCACCTTTTGCCACACACAAGAATGAGCTTCTCATTTACTTTTCAACTTTATATACAAAACCCTAAATCCCTTTTGGGTGGTCATCCCCTTTTCCCCTTTTTTACATGGTTGGCCGTAGCCTAGGCCCTTTTTCCCATTGTCCTTCTATCTTCCTAGCTTCCTTTCCACCGCCCATCTACATTTACAAATTGCACGGGTAAGAGCCCCGGCGCTCCTTGAATTAAACCATGATGCGCTTGCGCTCTTTTACAAAAGTTTTGACTTGCGCTTTTCCTTGTGCGCCTTTGTATTCCGTTTCTCTTTGCCTTGGCCTTTGTCTTTGTCTTATGTTTTAGCTTTCCGGATTTTCCACCGCCTGGCACTCTTTTACAAGATTTCAGGGTGCACCTTTGTATTTTAAAATGCACCTTTCCCCTTTTGCATTCCCCTTGGACTTTTTAAGGTTGTCCCTTGCGCTTTTGGCCTTTTCTCCTCTTCTTTCTTCAGTCGGGCTACCTTTTTTCCGTGTTTGCCCTGCGTCTTTTTTATTTCATTTTGCTTTCTTCGTGTTGGGGTTAACATTACCCCCCTCCTAGACGAGTGCCAGTCCCATGGCACTCACCGTCGTAGGTAGTAGGCGTTAGCATGCACCAAAGATGTGGGTGGCAAGGGCATCTATGGTTGCCATGGCGGAGTGTTGGTAGTGGTGGGGAGGAAGATCGTTAAGGACACGTTGGTGGGTTAAGTGGTAGGTGGTAGGGCCATGGGAGTTGGTGGTAGGACTGTTCTTTGGGGGGGTTGCACTGATGGAGTACAATGGCAGGCTTACAAGGTGATAAGGATAGGAATTCAGAGTTGAGTGTTGATGAAGAGTGAACACCATCCTCGTTGGAGTCTTCAATACCTGCAATTGAAAACCTCTCATAGGTGGTTTCTCCCTAGGGGTAGTGCGAGTCTTCTTTATCGTGCACAAGACAGAGTTTACTTAGTTTGGGAGACTAGTCGAACTCTAACAAAGATGAGAGTATTGTCCTGCACTTGAGGACCCAAACTGTGTATATACTTCGGTGCAAATATGATGTGAGTGCTCGTGCATACTTAGATATTACATAGGTAGAAGACCGCGGGCTGGTTTCTCATAACGACGTGTGGATAAAGCAAAGTCGTCCATGATGGGAAGAAGTACACGTGAAGGTGTATGCGACATCCTGTGCATTATGATTGCACGACGTAACAGAATAGAACACAGGGATACTGCACTATCGTCAGTAGCTGGTAGACATTCGGCCTGTGCGATGAGGACAATGTATTGTTCATGGCCATTCGTGCCGTGCTTACCACAATTGATTACAATGGTATTAAGGCAGAGTGCAAGAGGAAATTGTGTGAATGGGTCAGGGTGACAGGTCTAACCATAGTTGAGACAAGCTCTTAGGTCTGGCCTGCCCTTGATGTGCCCTGAACTATTGTGGGTGATGCTAGGGGGCTAGGGGACTAGGGACGGAGCTAGCCAACCAAGGCCACTGGACGCACCTAATTTGAGGACCCCTAGGTGCAGTGTTGTGATTGTGGGTGCTTCTTATCTTTTCATTCTTTTTTTTTTTACTTGCCTGAGTACAACCATTGCAATATGTTGAGGTTATCAGCTTTTCAATGGGCTGGCAAGTGTCAAGCTTCGAAGGCTCAGGAATTGGATATGATAGTGAAGATTGTGCCCTAGCCTCGTTGTTAGAGAAGCCGTTGTTGCGATGTTGGTACGATTGAGGTAACAACCGCCGTGAGCTCACTGTAGAGCTTGACCTAAGAAGAGAGCCTAGCCCATGACTATGCTTTGGTTCATGCGATGTGGGCACTCGCAAGGGTGATTTTTCGTGTTCGGTAGGGTGGCTTTGTTGCAGTCTTTGTGCGGTAGGTGGTCTTGCGATGACTTGGGCATTGAACACGTTTGCACGAAGACCTGTGTCATTCTGCATCCACTTGTCACTTCATGAGAGTATATGCTGGCTTGTGTCAAGTACAACAAACAAATGCAATCATGTTAAGATATAACTTTTCAAAATGCTATGATGTTGATTGCAATGCCTATTCCATTGCTTGTTAAAGACGTGGCATACATTAATGATAGGTAAAGGAAGTGTGTACAAGTGGGGAGCTTGCCCCTTTAATCATCAAAAGTCAAAAAGTTATGGCAGGACGGCTTGTTAAGCTTGTATATCATAGGGGCTACTCGATTTGCATAAGGCGGGGTGAGTCCGGGTGGTTAGGCGACTGAGGCTCTGCTGATGAGGGGCTCCTATGAGGTTGAGCAGGGAAGATGTCGACCGAGACTTGAATGGTGTAGTCTCTGGCCGTGACCGTTTCCAAGATGCTTTTGAACAATGCATCGAATTCTTCCTTGTCTCGAGCTGCCCTTTTAGCCTTTGAGCATCTGGTCCCCGAGCGCCTGTTGGGGGCTTGCACAACCGGTGTTGCCACACCTTGTGTGCTTCTTTGAGCTTCTACTCCCCTGACCTGGAGATTCTTCGGCCTACTTCCGGGGCAATGTCACTTGGGACCTCGTTTCTTTGCATACCTTTTGAGGGTAGGCACGTAGCGCATTGGCAGAGAGGTGTGTGTTGCATGTTCCCGTCAACAACGGAGAGTGTCTTTGCAAGCCAGCTGCCCTATGTGCTCCATGTCTTCCTCGTAGGGGGACCTACAAGATGCGAACCAAGGATTAGGCCTTGATACAGGATAAAACCATTCGCATGTAAGGGATTATGGTGTGGGTTATTAAGTGCATATGACAAGAAGGGGAGGGGTGAGGCATGCAGTGCTTGTCATAGAGGGATGGCCCCCATGATGATGTTCATTTAGCCTCCAGCCATTAGTAGATCTTGGCTCACGCTGAGTTACACGGACTCGTGGTCATGGATTGGGGCACGGCTCATCCTCGGAAGAATAGACCGGAAAGGGAAAAAGGTGTATAGAAAGGGATTGCACCCTGTCTACACCCTCAGAGATGTTGGTCAGGGCTTCCTATGGTGGTCATGAGGGGTGCATGCCCTCCGCCCGGAGGTGGAAATGGTCACACAACTTCTAAATATGTGGTGAGAGGAGGACCTGACGAGCTTAGCATGTTGACCCTAACTCTTCTCCCTACGCTTGACTATTATTGTTTGTGTGTGTTGATAGTGTCTATACAGGGTCACAAAATTCATTGTTTATTTACATACATATCCATGAATCCATGATACTTCATGAGGATAAAAGCCAATTGTAGAACTCTGGATTGTACTGGAGTGTGGCGCATGCATCCAGTACTCGTGGCAGCTTACTCAATACCGATAGATATTTTGCAACATCGAGTAGCATGGAACCTTGTCCGAGTCTACTAGCAACATGTAACTCCTCCTCAGTGAGAACCTTATCAAACAGAGAGTTCTCTTGGCTAGGTTCAGCTAAGTCCGTACCTCGAATGGCAGTCAGCACTTGAAGAAAAGTTGGTGCCACATAGGTTGGGTCTCTTTGAGACCGCCATTTGGCCAATCGCTCCTCTGAGACTGTCATGATTTGGGCTCCTAGTTCGGCCATTACAATGCGGTTTTCACACCAACGCTGTTCAAATTGACTTCGGCCCTCTGATAGTCACTTTAGTTGCTCTATCTCTAAGAGATTTGGTTGGCAGAGCGCATCATTGAATGTGACAGTTAAGCGCAGTTCGTCGGCGTCCTCGCCATAGATGAGTCGCATGTGTTCATACAGGAGCCTGTTATAGTGCTCATCAAGATGTTATTGCTCTTCCCAAGATAAGGGAAATGGCAAGTATTCTTCAAGCTGCTCTTTACGGAATGCGTGCAAGTCTGCCTAGACATAGACACGTGCGAACACTTTGAGCTTAGCATCCAACTCAGTTAAGCACTCTGTGACACTTCTATGTTCAACGAGGGCTTGCTCGATTGCTATCTCATGCAAGGTTCTAGGAGTTTGCCTGGGCTTTAGTGTAGCTAGGGGCTCAGGCCTAGATGCGCAAGTTTAGCCAATGCTAGGATTTCTTATGCTCTTGGGGTTTCCATGTTGCTCCTGAGGCTTCGTTATTGCGTCATGGTTCTCCTTGGATGTGATTGGTATAGGCTTGTCACCCTATTGTGACAGCGTTATATCCACTCTTGATTGGTCAATGCAAGTTCTATTGTTGGTGGATTGAGTGTTGCAAGCAGCCATTTATTGGTAACGACTGCTTTGATTTTTCAGAGCACACAGATGTGCCTGAGGTTTCACTGCTATTAGGAGAGGCATCAATGGGTTCATTGGTGGATGGACTCGATGCTTTATTCATCAGCTCTCCAGTGCTCTTCGTCTCAATGTTCTTGGGGTCCACAACCACCTGCACAACTGTTGTTGTTTTCGTTGTTTTCTCCTCTTTTTCTTGGTCAGTGAAAGTGCATCTCTCAACGACTCAGGACCATAGACTAGGTCAACCATTGATGTACTTGGTTGGGCCTCATCATTTCCTTGCTCGAGTGTGTCCTCATGGGACATAGCTGTGGCCTGCTGATTAGCCTCGCCAGGTTGTGAGGGTACAACTGTCTCCCTTTTGGGAGAGTCTAGCTCTTCAGCCAATTCCCATGTGTTTAACTCCTCTAGCCTAGACTTTAGGCGCTTTGGAAGTGCTGGAGTTGTTAATGAAGTTGGTTGCAACACCTCCTCCATAGGTAAACTACTAAGGACACATTCCGCAAGGGGCATTGTCTTGGCCAAGGGCTGTGACTGCTGTGATCCCTAATTTGAAGTACTAGCAGCTAGTTCAATGGACTTGCTACTATTGGTGGATTGCGGTGTCAAGTCCTTAGGGAAATTGGAAGTGGTTGTGTCTTTTGTTGCCCTTAGAGCATTCACTTGCGTAGATCGAGTATCAGTTGAGCTAGCCACGGTGGATTGCACAGGCATATCCTTAGGTTGAGAGCTAAGGGTGGTGTCGTGTCCTGCCTCTTGGACATCCGGAAGCTTTGATGGAGATAGAGATTGGGAGTGAGCAGCCGCCATTGATGACCGCTATTGTGCTTCCTGTGTCCGTTTGGAAAAAGAGGATGTAGGAGATCTAGGACTCTTAGGTGGACTTGGCACTGGCTGAATGATTTGCTCGAGGCTATCAGACAATTGTGCCATTTGCTTTGTTGAGCGATCAGGCTTGCCATGAGCAATGTTGTGCCTATAACGCATGTTATCCTCTTGGAAAATCAAAGGCTCTTTGGGCACTAATGGCTTTTGTGCACACTCAATGGCTACATATGACATCTGCTTAGTAAGCATGCTAGGCTGAGGCTCTTTCTTTCGAACACTCATGTCCAGTCTCTTGCCTCAAGACCTAGAGTTTCTCTTAGATTTCCTCCTGTGCTTTGTTGCTTTTGATGCAATCTTGCCTTCAGCTTATAGAGATGGTTTAGCATGGGATTTCGGTACCCACATCCATCGATTACCTACGTAATACCGTTGAGCACGTAGCAACACTTTGGATATCCATCGCGGCATTGTGCTGACCCTCCATCGATGCCTTCGTCTATAAGGCTTGGGCTTCTTTTGGGGTCTTCTACGATATTTGTAAGTCCAAATCCCGTCCTTGGCATTGTCTCTTGACCTTCTTGTTTCAAGCATGGCCTCACTCACTGGTTCTCGTTGTTCGACCTGTGCTTGTATCAGCTCTTCCAACAAGTCCTTGCTTTCGATAGTAGGCTTGATTGTTACGTCAGCACCTTCCTTGCCTTTCCCTCGAGATTCGATGAGGTCACCCTTGCTAAAGGTTGTGACTATCCTCACACTTGGTAGTGTCAGGTGTATCCTTTGTGCTACATAGTCAGTCTCACATTTGGTCGCCCTTTTGAAGGGTCTTCCTAGGAGGGTTTCCTTACCATATTTAGCACTATTTGGAGGAACATGAAATAGGATAGACAAGGTTTCAGTTTCAATTGTTACAAGGATATTGCACTTCCCTATGAATGCTTGTGGAGGTCCCCCATAAGGGCTAAGAGTTGCATTAGTCTGTGTGGGCTCTGGTTAGCCTAGTAGGGTCCATGCCTCATAGGTCAAGACATTAAAATTTGCTCCTTTATCAATCAGAGCATCGATAGTATACTCTCTTTTCGTGGTGAGTTTGACCTAAGATAAGTAGGTGGTACTATGTCTTCATCTTCCGGGTCTTGGCTTGTAAATTTAAGCCTTCTGACAAATGCCCTTGAGTCCCCAACTGCACAACCAGATGTGGATTCCCCACTGATGTCTTGGCTCGTCAGTGCCGGGCTATTCAAGGAGCATCTATTGTCAGGACTGTCATATCTAGTCATTCTCGCTATTGTAGCCTAATGTTGTTGCCTTCCGATTTGACTAGATATAGTCTGAATGCAACACGTATGTGTTTTTGCAGTGTGGCCTCCTTGCCCTTGTTGGCTAGATTAGCCCATTGAGGTTCTAGGGTCTCTATTTCTCTCGGTTCGGGTATGGGCTTTTGGTTGCTCTTTTGTCAATGAGGATCCACGTTCGTGTAGAGCCATTACTACACTAAGGTCTAATTTGGGGGACTTGTCACAACGCGCATTTTCTCTCCAACCTACTTGGGGGAGGCGCAGAGGGGGCAGACCCCTTTGCGAGGGTTCGGGGGGGGCAATCCCCCCCCGGCCCACAGGATCGTTACGGTAAACACAATGCGCAATTTGGAGGACCATTTAGCCAAATTTTGAACTAATGTTCTAAGTTTTAGCCCAGTGATGGGTCTATGATATGCCTTTAGCTCTATGTAGCCTTTGGGGTCAATTTCGGGATTCAGGGTTTTTCTAATATGTTGCCTCGTTTGTTTTTGGCCAATCAGATTTTAACTGCTCAGCATTTTGTGTCTAGGTCTCTAGGTCTCGCTGCTGCCCACTTCAAGCTACTAAGCGGCTGCTCCCTAAGATTTTGTCTATTCCGTGTGCCAAAACCAAGTTCTGAGCGCCAGAAGGACTTCCGACAGTTTGCGCTGCTGAGCTATAGCCAGGTCAGGTCAAATTTCTGAGAATTTGATAAAAATTTACACTCGGCTCAGCTCGTCCAAATTGCACGTTCCGAGTGGGTCATTCGAACGGGTCGAGGGCCAAATTCGTGACTCAGACAGGGTAGACTCGGACGGGCCGAATGGTCGATTCGGATGAGGTCACTCAGACAGGCCGAGGCACTTGGGCCGAGGGCCGAATATGACACACGGCCAAGGGCCGAATTGGTCCATGGTCCGAATGGTCGACTCGGACGAGCTGAGTAGGTCTAGGCTGAGGGCCGATTCTGGGACTCGGCCCAGAAGCGGCCATTCGGACAGGCCGAACGCGGCACGACGACAACAGTGAGATGTCGATCTTGCTCAATTCGTGCAATTTACCCAATCCTAGCAAGCATAAACCTCCAGATCCTATCTAGGGGGATAGGGGAAGGGATTCGTATACCTGAATAGAGCAGTAGGCTCTTCGATGGTGCCATCGGATTGAATCGTGCGATGGCTCTCTCTCTCTCTCTCTCTCTCTCTCTCTCTCTCTCTCTCTCTCTCTCTCTCTCTCTCTCTCTCTCTCTCTCTCTCTCTCTCTCTCTCTCTCTCTCTCTCTCTCTCTCTGAAATGGTCACAAATGAGCTCTACCTTGGTCTCTTAGCTCTTATGCCCCTTTTCGGGTATGGTGTTGATGCTCCCAATCACTCACTTGCCGATCTTAGGCATCACAAGTGAGCTTTTTACCATTTTTTGCACGATTTTTTCCCTGCTTTGCCCTACTTTGCAACAGTAAACCCTACCCTTCTCCGATGCAATTTCCTAATCCTAACCTACTCTAAATGCAACAAGAATCGAAAGCAAAAAACTGAAATGATTTCTCCATATTTCCCAATCATTAAACAAATAAAATATCCCAAAATACTTACTTGTTTTTAAGATCAAAAACACCCAAACTTCCTACCTATCTCAAGCTCCGTTTCGGGGATGAATCCCTTACTTCGATGCTCGATATGAGGCGTGCAAGTGCTCAAACTTGAATCTGTTGGTTCCGGCAATGGAACCAAAATGTGGGAGCTTTTGCTCAACCGCCAAGACCCACGGACCACTCATTGTTTCAAGCGTTCCAAGCCGAGCACTAATGGCTACCTCTCACATAGCTGACGCGCCATCCATATCTACGGGTGTAGTGAGCTTACCTCCATGCCGTTCGAGTTACCTCCTCTCCCGCGCACTCCGGTAGCTCCACGATCCAAGTGTAAGCTTCAAGCAAGCTCCATCCTCAAGCTCCACACTCCAAGCTCCATCACCGCAAGCAAGAGAAGAGAAGAGAAGAGAAGAGAAGGAGAGAGGAGAAGATGGAGAGCTTCACCCTCTTGATACCTCACCCTCACACACTCACTCCCTCAAAATCTCATACTCCCTCTCTCAAGCACAAGCTCAACCAAGCAAGAACAAGAAGAAGAAGGAGAAGAAGAGAGCCACCTTTTGCCACACACAAGAATGAGCTTCTCATTCACTTTTCAACTTTATATACAAAACCCTAAATCCCTTTTGGACGGTCATCCCCTTTTCCCCTTTTTTACATGGTCGGCCATAGCCTAGGCCCTTTTTTCCCATTGTCCTTCTATCTTCCTAGCTTCCTTTCCACCGCTCCTCTACATTTACGAATTGCCCGGCGCTCCTTGAATTAACCCATGATGCGCTTGCGCTCTTTTACAAAAGTTTTGACTTGCGCTTTTCCTTGTGCGCCTTTGTCTTCCATTTCTCTTTGCCTTGGCCTTTGTCTTTGTCTTCTGTTTTAGCTTTTCGGATTTTCCACCGCCTGGCACTCTTTTACAAGATTTCAGGGTGCGCCTTTGTATTTTAAAATGCACCTTTCCCCTTTTGCATTTGCCTTGGACTTTTTAAGGTTTCCCTTGCGTTTTTGGCCTTTTCTCCTCTTCTTTCTTCAGTCAGGCTACCTTTTTTCCGCCTTTGCCCTGCGTCTTTTTTATTTCATTTTGCTTTCTTCGTGTTGGGGTTAACAGGAGAGGAGGTAACTTGATCAGGCATGGAGGTAAGCTCACTACACCTGTAGAGATGGATGGCGTATCGGCTATGTGAGAGGTAGCCATTAGTGCTCGGCTTGGAATGCTTGAAACAATAAGCGGTCCATAGGTCTTGGCAGTTGAGTGAGAGCTCCCACATTTTGGTTCTATTGCCGAGACCAAAATCGGATTCAAGCCTTGAGTGTTTGGGTGCTTCGAATCGAGCATTGAAGTAGGGTTTTTCCCAAACCGGTGCTTGAGGTAGATAGGTAGGAAACGAGGGAGTTTGAAGAGGTATTCAATCTCCTTAGCAAGTAGATTTTTGGTTTTGGACTTGGAAAATCATATTGGAGTAGTGTAGGTATTTTCCTTATGATTTTTTCTTGCATTTAGGAAGGATAGGAGCAAAACATTGGAGCACGCAATAGGGTTTTCTGTTGTTGTATAATAGCCTACATAGACTTGCTTCGATCTTGCCATCGAGGAGTTCTTTGCCCACCACAAGTAATTCCACACCTTCCCCGCATGAGTAGCTTGGATCTGGAGGTGCTCGACCAATAAGAAGGCCTTGATTGCTTGGCGCAACAAATTCTGTGGAGTCTGACGAAAATCACGTTGCACTCGGCCTTGTCCGAGTGACGGTGATTCTGGACCAAGTCCCAGAATCGGCACTCGGCTCCATCCTGTATTCGGCCCTCGGCCCGGGGCTGAATCAACCATTCCGCCCATCTTACTCAGATAAGTGAAGAATTTGGCCCTCGGCCCTGTCGACTTGGCCCAACCCCACTCGAACAAGTTGACATCCTACCATCGACCCACCTGACTCGGCCCTCGGCCAGTCGGCCAGTCGGCCAGTCGGCCCTTGGATAACCACATTCAAACTGGCCAAATTTGACATTTGAACCAATTGTATTCGGCCCTCGACCATTCGCACAGGTCGAATCAGGCATTCGGCCCCTACAATTCGGACCTGCTGGGCCGAATTTGAATTTTTTCAAAATTCTAACCTGTAGGTTCTGAAACCAACCAGAGACCATAGAGAGCCAAAAGCATATCATAGATCTATTACTAGACTAAAATCTAAAGCAAGTAGTTCAAAACTTGGCTACGAACAGTCCTTAAAATCGCACATGGTGTTTACTGTAACGACCCTGCGGGCTGGGGAGACTTCCCCCTCGGACCCCCGTAGAGGGGGCTCTGCCCCCTCCACACCTCCCCCAAGTAGGCTAGAGAGAAAACACACACCAAAAACAGGTCCTCCAACCCTATCCTAGGAAGAGCAAGAATATCTTTACAAGCACTATGATAGGCTCCTGCATGAACGCATGTGACTCATCTCTGACAAGGAAGCCGACGAGCTATGCTTAACTATCACATTCAATCATGTGCTCTACCAACCAAATCTCTTAGAGATAGAGCAACTAAAGCGACAATCAGAGGGTCGAAGTCAATTCAAAAAATGTTGGTTTGAAAACCATGTTACAATGGCCAAACTAGGCGTTCAAATTATGATGGTCTCAGAGGAGCGATTGGCCAAATGGCAGTCTCAAAGAGACCCAATCTATGTGGCACCAACTTCCTTTCGAGTGCTGACTACCATTCGGGGTATGGACTTAGTCAAAACTAGCCAAGAGAACTCTATGGCTGATAAGGTTCTCACTGAGGAGGAGTTACATGTTGCCAGTAGACGCGGACAAGGTACCATGCTACTCGATGTTGCAAAATATCTCTTGTTATTGAGTAAGCTGCCACGAGTACTAGATGTGTGTGCTACACTCTAGTACAATCGTGAGTTCTACAATTGGTTTTTATCCTCATGAAGTGACATGGATTCTTAAGTATATGTACATAAATAAACAATGAGTTTTGTGACCCTGTATAGATAATATCAACACACAAAGCAATGATAGTCAAGCGCAAGGAGCAGGGTTGGGTTTGATTGACTGAGCTCCTCAGGTTCTCCTCTCACCACATGTCTAGAAGTCATGTGACCATTCCCACCTCTAGGTGGAGAGCACGTAACCCTCATTACCACATAGGAAGCCTTGACCAACAATCTCTAACGGTGTAGAGGGGGCGTTGTCCCCTTCTATATACCTTTTCCCTTTTCAACCTATCCTTCCAAGGACGATCGAGCCTTGCTCTACTCCATCACAACCAGTCCACACAACTTAGCATAAGCCAAGATCTGCTAATGGCTGGAATATGCCCCGCAGTCGAAGCAGGTCGAATATCATCACGGGGGCCGTCCCTCTACAACAAGCATTGCATGCCTCACCTAACCCCTCCTCCTCATATGCGCTTGATAATCCACTGTTTAATCCCTTTCATGCAAATAATTCTATCCTGCCTCAAAGCCTAATCTTGGTTCACATTTTGCAAATTTTCCCACAGTAGTCGTCATGGAGCACACAATGCAGTTGGTATGCAAGGAAGCTCTCCTCCGTAGAAGGGAGCATAAGGCACAAGTGCCTCCACCAAAGCGATATGTGCCTACCCTTAAGAGGTACGCACCAAAAAGAGGCCCTAAGCAACATCGCCCCGAACGCAAGCCAAAAACTTCCCAGGCCAGGAAATCAAAGGCTCAAGGGAATGCCCGAGGGTTGGCAACCCCGACCATGCAGGCCCTCACTAAACACTCAGACACCAAGTGCTCAAAAGAGGAGAAGACAGCTAGAAACAAGAGGAAATTTGATGAATTATTTAAAAGCATTCTTGAAACAGCTGCGGCCAGGTACTATATCATACGGTTTCCAGTTGATATCTTCCCTGCCCGGCCTGATGGGAGTCCTGCACCGACACAGCCTCAGTCGACCGACCATCCAAATTCACCCCGCCTCATACAAATAGAATAGGCCCTATGTTGTATAAGCTGCATTCCAAATGCCATTTTGTCATAACTTTTTGTCCTTAAGTGGTTAAAGGGGCAGGCTCCCTAACTATACAAACCTCCCTTACCGACTACTAATACATGTCATGTCTTTAATAAGCACCGATGATATACATTGCAGTCAACACCATAGGATTTAGATAAAGTAATATCTTCTTGCGTTGCATTTGTTCATTATAATTGACGCATGTGACTTGCATATACTCTCACGAAGTGTTAGGTGGATGCAAGATGCCACAGGCCTTTGTATGAAAGTGTTCAATGCCCAAGTCATCGCAAGACCACCAACCTCACAAAGAGCCATGACGGAAGCCTCACCTCGAAAGCAAAAATCACCCCTGTCGATTGCCTACATCGCATGGCCCAAAGCATGATCAATGGCCACTCTCTCTTTCTGGATAGCTGGCACTCACAACAGTTGTTACCTCAATTGTACCAACATCGCACGGTACAAAGAGGTTTTGCAAAATCTCCAATGTATCTCCCCATCTCAACAAATGTTTCTCTAGCAACGAGGCTAGGCCATAATCATCTTTGTAATATCTATTTCTAGAGCCTTCGAATCTCGACATTTTCCAACCCATTGAAAGGCTGATAGCCTCAACGTATTGCAATGGTTGTACTCAAGTTATTCTCCTTTTTTTTTAAGAAAAGAAAAGAAAAAAAGAACTCACAATCACAGCATGACACCTAGGGGTCCTCAAATTTGGTATGCCCAGTGACCTTGGTCGACTGGCTCTGTCCCTAGTTCCCTAGCCCTCTTCACATCCCCCACAATTGTTTAGGGCACATCAAGGGCAAGACATACCTAGGGATCTTGTCTCGCCTATGGTTAGACCTGTCACCCTGACCCATTTGCACGATTCCTTTTTGCACTCTACCTTAATACCATTGCAATCGATCGTGGTAAGCACCACACAAATGGCCATGAAAAGTACACTATACTCCTCGAGCAAGCCCAATAGATACCAGCTCTACGAAAAGTTCGGTGTCAATGTGTTCAATTATGCTACATCGTGATGTCACAATGCAAAGGATGTCTCAGACATCTTCATGTGTACTTCTCCTCAACATGGATAACTTTGCTTCATCCACACATTGTTACGAGAAACAAGACCCGCGTGTCTTCTAACTACGTAATATCTAAGTATGCACGAGCACTCACATAATATCTGCACCAAAATATATCACAATTTGGATCCTCAAGCATCGGACAATACTCTTAGCTTGCTTAGAGTTAGACCTGTCTCCCAAACTAATCAAACTACGTCTTGTGCACGATAAGAAGACTAGCACTACCCCCAGGGAGAGACTACATATGAGAGGTTTTCAAGTGCAGGTATTGAAGACTCCAACGAAAGTACCGTCTGCTCTTCATCAACACTTAACTCTGAATTCTTACCCTTTATCATCCTGCAAGCCCACCAAATAATCGTCATTTGCAGAACCCCCAAAAACCAACACATGTGCCAGTCATCAATTCAATCCCCAACAAAGAACAGCCCTACCACCAACTCCAACAACCCTACCACCAGCCACCTAGGCCAACAATGTACCCCCAACGACCTTCCTCCACACCACCACCAACACTCCTCCACAGCAACCACAGATGTCTCTTCCACCCACGTCTTTGGTGCATGCCAAAGCCTGCTACCTACGACGGTGAGTGCCATGGGATTGGTACTCGTCTAGGAGTGGGGTAATGTTAACCCTCAAACGAATAAGGTGGAAAAGCTGAAAAATCTAAAGTAGAAGAGGCAAAAGTGAAACAGAAGACAAAGGCATGCCAAGAACAATTTGGAAACACAAGAAGTGCAAAAAAGTCCTAAATCAAGGAAAAAGGTGCACGAGAAAAAGGGCGAGTCTATACTTTTGTAAAAAAGCGCAAGGCGCACCATGATTTATTTTAAGAGTGTCAGGCTCTTACCCGTGCAATTTGTAAAGGTAGATGGACGGTAGGAAGGAAGCTAGGAAGATATGAGGACAATGGGAAAAAGGGCCTAGGCCACGGCCGGTCATGTAAAAAAGGGGATAAGGGGATGACCGCCCAAAAGGGATTTAGGGTTTTATATACAAAGTTGAAAAGTGAATGAGAAGCTCATTCTTGTGTGTGGCCAAAAGTGGCTCTCATCTTCTTCTTCTTTTTCTTCTTCTTCTTCTTCTTCTTCTTCTTCTTCTTGCTTGCTTTCTTGAGCTTGTGCTTGAGAGAGGGAGTGTGAGAGTGTGAGGGAGTGAGTATGTGAGGGTAAGGGACTGGGAAGGAAAAGCTCTCCATCTTCTCCTCTCTTCTTCTCTTCTCTTCTCTTCTCTTCTCTTCTCTTCTCTTGCTCGCTACAATGGAGCTTAGAGCGGGGAGCTCGAGGATGGAGCTCGCTTGAAGCTTGCACTTGGATCATGGAGCTACCGGAGTGCTCAGGAGAGAAGGTAACTCGATCGGGCATGAAGGTAAGCTCACTACACCCGTAGAGATGGATGGCACGTCGGCTATGTGACAGGCAGCCATTAGTGCTCGACTTGGAATGCTTGAAACAATAAGCGGTCCATGGGTCTTGGTGGTTGAGCGAGAGCTCCCACAAACACATATGAAGTGTACAAATTGATGTGGTTAATTTTTTGAATGCAACCTTTTGCACGAGTGTTTAGGGTTTGGTTCTCCTCTGGTACAAACCATGATGTCTTGATGCTCTGAGGAGATTTCATCCCCTCCTTACCCTTTGTCTTTAGGAGCTTCTTTAGGGTGGATTTAACTCCTTCCTTTGTGGAGTCCTCATACTAATATGTGAACTAGATATAAAGCACCAAGAATAGAGCTTATGGGCACATCAACATCGCCTATGGGTGCATTGAGAAGCTAATGGCTAGAGGAGGTGTGTTGTTTTGAGGACAGTGAGCCACATAGGTCTATTGTGCACTCTCAATCGATCTCCCTCAAAGGGACGAGATTCAAGCTGCACTAGAGAGTACACTTCATAATGAAATGTGAAATGTGAAGTGTGAAGTGAAAGGGGAAGCATGAATGAAAGCTAGAAGGAAGCAAGAGCTATGGAGGTTACTAGAGTCAATAATTATAGTTAGTTATCCATTGTTTAACTTAGTAGGCCACTTTCCTTTATGTTGTATCTTATTTATACTTTGTGTACATTGTATTGTGAGTGAAAGAAGAAGAAGAAACCAACAGGAAAATATTTTGGCCTCCATCTTTCTTATTTGTTCTTGAGTAAGCTTCCTCTTATGTGTATGGTGAGTGTTTGGCACAGCAACTTAAGAAAGTCCCCCCACCATGTGATTTGTGACATGGTATCAAAGTGATGCCAATAAGAGAGACTGGTTTTGAATGTTTAAGTGAAGGAGAAAAAGCAAGGATTTGAGCAAGCAAGTAGTGGGTAAGAATCTCTCCCATTCTTTTACCCTTTCTCTTGGATAGAGCGTGTGGAGGCACTGAAAGCAGGGTAGAGCAAAAATCTCACATTGGTGCAAGATTTAGTGTGCAAGTAGAGCACTATATACTCTGAAGATTAGGGCTAGCCCACTACTTTTTTGGTCATTTAAGGCCGTTTCACGTCTTGTTTTAGATCCCCAAGGTTACCAACATCGATTTCAAGGTATACTAGGATTTCAATTGTTGTGTCAAGCGAAAGTGGAAGTATACGGATTTCAAATCTATAATTTCTAATGTGTTTGCCAAGAAGTAAACATATGTTTTATCTAAAAACAAGTTGGAGACTATATGTATTATTGATCAGTCTTAGTGAAAGAGATTGTTTGGTGTGTTGCTGTTGTACACTTGTTGTAAAAGATTACAAAAGACTTGCTTATTTTTTTGTATCAATTTTATACAAATAACATAGAACAATGGAAACCCCATCATTGAGAAGTTGGACAATAACAATTATCCATCATGAAAGTTTCATATGACAAACTTCCTTATTGGAAAAGGTGCTTACGAGTTCATTTCAAGTGAAAAAATGACCCAAAGCTAAGTAATCCTACAACTGCAAAAGAATTAAAGGCATGGAAAGAATGGAATGCAAAAGACAAAAAGGTAATGTAATGGCTATCTACTATCATTGATAGTACTATGCTGGGACATATCAAAAATGTAAAAACTTCACATATAGCTTGGACAACTCTTGAAAATATATTTTTAGTAAGTACAAAGGCACCAAAGATTCAACTCAAGCAAATAGTTGAATACTTTGAATAAAGAGAATATGTTTATAAATAAGTATGTTTTGAAAGTGAATATGCCTTCACAGCTATTAATGTAATGCATGATGATGATGATTTAGTTCATCTACTTTGCGTGGCCTCAATAATGAGAAGGCTTGAAAATCATTTGTCACTTCTACATATATATGAAAGCTGTTTTTAGTTTTTCATGAGTTGGTCTCTCTCATGATCACTGAAGATGCAAGATGAATCATCTAAAAGAAGTGGTGAACATATCTAAGCATTTTACTCAAGTTTAAGAAGAAGACGTGGTAGATCCTCTTCACGACGATGGCATGGTATGGGATGTGCTGGTGATAACCAGCAAAACAAGTTAAATCAACAGTTCGGTGAAATGCATGTTTTAGGAGGTTATGGAAACTTTAAAGGCAAGGGGAGCTCTAGAGAAAGAGATGGATGGCAAAATAGAGGTTCTAGTGATTCTAGTATTGTTTGTTATTATGGTGGCAAAACAGATCGTATTATAGCCTATTGTTATGCTAAGAAGGATGATATCCATATTAGTAAATTGCAATAAGAAAAATATGTGTTGTCTTCATGAGAGAATGAAGATAAAAATGAGCATAT
The DNA here is from genome assembly GCF_053477565.2 of Lygodium microphyllum. Lineage (NCBI taxonomy): Eukaryota > Viridiplantae > Streptophyta > Polypodiopsida > Schizaeales > Lygodiaceae > Lygodium > Lygodium microphyllum. The sequence continues at coordinate 54,929,690 of NC_141136.1, read as the reverse complement.
ATTTCTTATGCAACATATGATGAATTTTGTTATAAGAAAGGGGACGCATAATGATGTATAGTATGTTGATTTAGGCACATCTAATCATATGACCAATCATACTAAATGATTTGGAGAGATACAAGATTTATAAAATCTAAGATATGTGCAGACAGATGATGATTCATTTCACCTAATCTTACACATTAGAAAAGTCCCTTTATCCTTGCATGATGGTCGAACAAAGTTTGTCAAATGTATAATATGTGCCATCTAGCACAAAGGATTTAGTGTCTGTTGGTCAAATGGTAGAGTAAAGGTTGTAGGTTTGATTTAATGTAAAAGGTTAATTTGTGAAAGATTTTAATGATAAGTGCAGGTTAGTCGCAAAAGGAAGTAGTGTTGGTTGTATGTTCACTTTACATGTTGAAATTCTTGCTATGAATACTGCTATGTATGCTAAAGGCAAAGGAGTGGTTGTAGACATCGAAATATGGCACAAACGTATTGGAAAAGCAAATATGTAAAGACTAAAATTAATGCAATCCAAAGGGTTGATTATAGGGTTGTGTGCTTTTAGAGTTGTAGAATTTTATAAAGTGTGTGAAGCATGTCAATTTGGTAAGCAAGCAAGACAGCCTTCTTCACATGATAGAGATGTGAGCAAGAATGTACTTGATTGTATGCATATGAATATTTGGGAGCCTATATAAAACATATCTCTTGGTGCTAGTAAACATTTTGTCACATTTATTGATGATTGTTCAAGAAAGGTATGTGTATATTTCATGAAAAAAAAGAGTGATGAATTCGAGCACTTCAAAACTTTCAAGGCTACTATTGAAATATAAACAAGCTTGAAAGTTAAGTGCTGGACGTCAGATGGAGGGGGAGAGTACCTCTCTAATGAGTTCAATGACTTCTTGAGGTCTCATGAGATAAAGAGATAGTTTACTTGTTGCAAGTATAACCCACAACAAAATGGGCTTGTAGAAAGAATAAATAGGCATATTGTAGAAGTTACATGAGCACTAATTAGACTAAAAAGAATATGCCAAAGTATTTTTTGTTTGAAGTTGTTCATATTGCTGTCTATATTATGAATAGAACTCCCATAGTTGCAGTTCATGGGATGATCCCTAAAGAATGCTTTACAAGAAAAAAGCTTGATGCGCCACACTTGAAAGTGTTTGGTTGTATTGCATACACTCATGTACCAAATGAGATGCAAAAGAAGCTTGATCCAAAGGCTAAAAATGTATTTTTATTGGATACTCTTTAGAGCACAAAGAGTATATTATAACCCTATCACAAGTGAGTTCAGAGTGAGCACATATGCTATTTTTTATGAGATGAGCAATTGGTATGCGTCTAGTGGTGATGCATTAGATGATGATGATGATTATGATAGTTATGTGTAGAAAGAAAAGCAATAATCACGAAGCTTTAGTGGACCACATCATTTGGTACTATATCTAAAATTAGCCCTCGGTTTGGGAGGTTGAGTAATCCCACATCTTTGGATGCATTTACTAGTGTTGCAGGTAAAGACAAAGGAAATAAGAAAATGTTAGATGGTAATGATTCATTTGCTAGTCACTTGGGGTTTGATGGAGATTCTAGTGGTTCTAATAGTTTGGACGACGAGCATGGTATTTCTTTAGTCAAGATACTAGTTGTACAAAGAGCACATGGTAATGTAAAGGCTCCACTAAGTGATCCAATGGTAAGCAGGTCTAGCAATGTCAAATACCCTGTTAAAAGATTTGCTTTTGAAGGTTATACAGCTCACCATTATGTTTATATGGTAAAGGTGGTTGAGGATTTTGAGTCCACTTGTTTAGAGGATGTTGTTGGTCATGCTCATTGTGGAATGTAGCAATGGATGAGGAGATGCTACATTAGAAGCCAATAAGACTTGGGATCTAGTACCATTGCCTAAGGGCAAAAAGTCTATTGGTTGTAAGTGGGTCTACAAAACTAAGCATAATGCAAATGGCTCTATATTAACAAGCATAAGATTGGGCTGATTGTAAAATGCTATGCTCAAATGTATGGCATAGATTATAAAGAGACATTCAATCCAGTTGCTAGGATGGCAACAGTTAGATGTGTGATTGGTTTAGCATCAACCAAAGGTTGGAGTTTATTGCAAATGGATGTAAAGAATGCCTTCTTGCATTGTGAATTGCAAGAAGAGGTGTATATGGAGTAGCCAACACATTACGAGGATGTAGAGCATCCCATATATGTGTGCAAGTTAAAGAATGTGCTCTATAGGCCGAAGAAAGCACTTAGAGCATGGTTTGACAAGATTGAAGAGTATCTTGTCAACATCAGCTTTTATGTTTCTAATGTTGATCATTCACTTTATGTAAGAAAGGGAGATGCTTATTTTACAAGTGACAGTGATAGTGAGATCATAGAAGTCAAGAATCATTTGAAGAAGAAGTTTGAGATGATGGATTTGGGTGAGCTAAGGTACTTTCTTGGTATTATGGTGATCAAATGTGATGATGGTATATGGCTATCCCAAAGGAAGTATGGCTTGAATATGTTATTCAATTATTGTATGACAACATGTAAGCCTCTTTTAGTGGCATTGGAAAAAAATGTGAAGTTGAGTGCTGATGTTGGGGATAAGATCGAAGACCCTACTATGTTCAAAATATATTGAACAACTCCTTTGCTATCCTCCAAGTTGACTTCTAACCGTTTGGGCTATGGAAAAAAAGGGGGGAGAAGAAAAGGAAAGTAAGAAGAGAAGAAGAGATTTACTCCCCAAATCCCTCACTCTCAAATCATGGTGCACAAGATGATGTGATAGTAGCAAAGAGAATGGTTTCTCTCAAAGTTGCACACAAAACAATGAGATTTCTATTCTTTTTTTTTTCCTTTTATATATTAGGGTTAGGGTTAGGCTTCCACCATCAATTTCAAGTATTCTAACCTAACATTTACACACACACACACACACACACACACACACACACACACACACACACACACACACACACACACAAAAGAGTGAACCTAACTCTCAAATAATGTTACAAAATTAAGATAGTCTCTCATCCAAAAGTAATAAATAACTCCTAAGTTAATATAATGAAGCTTGAAAAAATAAACATTTTCAAAATTAAATCTCGATGCTTTGGCTTGCATACTTAGAACACTTTGACTTTGACTTTGTAGTCTTCTTCACTCCTCGAGGTTAAAAACTCAAGTAGGTACAATGCCTCTATCCAAGAATGATTCCTTCTTATGGAAATAAAGAAACTAGTGGGACTCTAGTCACCAATCACCTGTGATGGAGAATAAGCCTGTATAAGCTTGACACAACATGTATTAGAATACCCATGTTCTAGATAGTGGGTAGGAGCTCAATATATAGTCAAGTATCCCAATCAAGGGATTCCCACTTGATAGGGGTCATTGTTTAGAAAACTAAATAGTACATTGGATACATCTTCTAATAAATACACCCTACATATGGGTGGACCTAATTAGTTGGGCAACCAAACATGATTGCAATAGCTTAGATGATATGATAGGATGATAGAGCCCTAGATCAACTTGTTTTGGGCAATGAGATAGTAGATTATTTGTCCTTGAGGCCCAATGAATTTCTAGTCCTCTTATACCAAATCCATCACATGACACATACTAACTAGGCTTGCAAAGAAAGTTTTGTTAATTGGTGACCATCGAGGGATACCAAAACTATCATAGAACATTGGTGATTTAGATCAAATCCAATATGCGGTGACTAGTTCAAAAATGTTGTACCCTTTATTGCAAAGGGCATTCAAATGGAATCGAATCAATTCCATGATCACTAGGACCAAGACTATACCAACCCATTCCCTCAAAACAAGTCAATCCATGGTTTTACCAATCTATCCTAATAACTGACATTATTAAATCTTGGAAAATCATGAAAATAATGGTGTTCACCCATACAAAAGGTACATCCATCTGGGATGTACTCACCCACTTTTCACTCAATGCACATAAGGACGTAATATTTAAACATAGTATACTACTGCACTATTTGATACATAAAGATAACTTTCTTGATTAATCCTTTTACATATGATTCCTTAGCATATCCTATAGATATATGACATATAAACAAGTCAAATAGTCCTTTCAAATTTTTATGTTTTAATATATCTCTCTCTATCTCCAAAGCAAGTAACCTTGAGAATGTTACTTGGCCCTACACTCGATCCACCGCTCTCTAAAGAAAGTAATGCTTGATTAGGTTACTTATCCCTATACAATATGTGTGTCTACTTCCAACCTTAAGACATTAGGATACATGATAGCTCACCATTCTTAGCTTTGTTAGGACAAGGGGAATTACTAGCTAGAGCCTTTCTAGCTTCCCATGTAAAAAGGGAGCATACATCCCTTATGTTTGACCTTTTCACCACCTGGCCAACCTTCTAAGTAGCTCACCACCTTGATTAGTAATATCACCTTACTATGTTGTTCCAAATGAGCTTCTTCATTCACTTTTCAACTGGGGCTATTGCATCCACCCCGTGCTTTGTTGTGCCTACATGGTAACATATCACATAAGATGGGGAGTGCATTGCATAGATGATGGAGCCTCTGGAGCTAGTGGCGAGGCCTTTATTTGTACCTGGAAAGAAAAGAAATGTGCACTACCTGTGGGTGTTTCTACCTTATCGTGGAGTGTGTGTTGTCCATGCTTGTGAAACTCGGAGATGGGTCTACTAACCTTGGGCAAGCCCTCAGTGGTGTCCCACACTTGAGGACCCAATGTGTGCATAAGGAAGGTGCAGTGTGTTGGGGGTAAAGGCACCTCCGCCTAGCCACCCGTATATTACTACACTGGCAGTACCCGCCACAACATACAGCAGGTGGCGGGCACCCGTCACAGTCACTTATTCTTTATTCTTTTAGTGACAGTTTGAATAAAGGAAGGCTCGGCCACACATTGTGGTTGTTGGAGTTTCCACTTTTGAGTCTCTCTCTCTCTTGACTCTTGCTCTCCATCCGCCATAGCTCTCACCACCAAGCTTCTTCCTCCTGGGTTTCACTTCCCTTTCAACTGGTATGAGAACAAAGGCATTGGAGCTTGCCCGGCATTCTCTTTAGCCCGGATTTGAAGAGCTTCAACCCGAGCTTCAATGGCAGCCATGGCACCTTCGTTTGCAGGTATGTTTTGATCTCCTGCCTCCTCCCCGAGCTTCTAGGCCTTCATCAACTTCTTGCCAGGCTGCATTGGAGCCCCCTTGACCTTGCCAAACAAGTGGCCCCAAGGGCTATTGAAGATCCCTAGCCCCCAGGAGCAGCCAATGTAATTTTTGGCGCATTTTTAGGGGGCTAACCTGATCTTCTCCCCGGCATTTCCCTCCTCCTCCTCGACTTCCTGACACTCTTAGCAACCTTCCCAAGCATTTCTTAACTCCCTAGCATTGGTGCTTGACTCTCGATGATCGATTCGAGTGCTTCCCCCTTCAGCCCTTTCCTGTATACACAGTCCCAGGACCGTCAAAACAGGGCAGCACTTGACATTTACTATTTAATGCTTCTTGGCATTGCCCATTTGATGCATATTGATGCCCGGTGATGCTCGGATGTTATGGGATGCTATGTCTATGCTTTCGGACTGATTTGGAGTAGATTTGAGCACAGTTTAAGCTTCATATAACAGTAAATTGCTTGCTATAATATAGTGGGCTGAAGCTCATTTACTTGGTGTATGCATTGGTTCATGGATACGGGGTGCTTCCTAGAGGTTTTGAATGATCATACCGATGTATTTAAAGGTTGTCAAATGCTTCTTCGTGGTTCTGGAATGCTTTTGAGCTTGTATAAAGCTCTAACTTGGTTTGGCTTCAGTTGGCATGCTTTAGACTGGTCTATCCTCGGTCAAATATGGATGCCACTTGGTTTCCCACACTTGATAGTTACTTGGAGCTTCCTCTTCAGATATATCTGAGCATTTTGGATCTATTGGGCATTACATTTGGTTGTCAGTTACATGCTCTTTGAATGCTTTCAAGCTTATGCTTTACGGGTCTAAGATAGCTTGGGATTTATGCTCCGGATGTACCCTACTGGGATTTGGCATGTCTGATGCTATGTATTTGATGTATTAGATGTTTGCTTGCTCTGTTTGCATCTTACTTCACTTCCAGTGGGAAACTCTTGGTATATTCGAATGTACACTGAGTCTTATTTACAAATGAGCTTGAGCTTGTGAGACAGCTACATACATTTGCTCTCTTGAGAGCTTTATGTCTGCAGTTAGTCTGTAGTGGGCTGATTTGATACGCCTATTGGGGCAAGCACCTATTTCTGTCTCACAGGTTTGTCAGTTTTGTATGCATCATGAATGGTTATGTATTGAGCTTCTTGCTCTATTAGTTGTGCTTGCGCTTGGTCTCTTCTCTTAACCTAAGATCCATTACATGCATGACTTCTAGACCTATGAGATGTCTCTTGCCTAACAAGTGATTGGTTTGGCAGTTCTTGGTACCTTCTTGCCCCTGGAAACTCACTGTTGGATGTATCTTGCTACCTGATAGTTGTAGTGACATATGTATCAGTGATTGCTTCACTTTGGAACAATTTTACATAATACTGTCATTTATTATAGCAAGTTGAAATCTACAGATTTTGAGCACTTCTATGAGGGTAATGCTTACTATTTAATGCTGTATTGGTCATATTTAGTGGACGGGTGCTTCTCTTGGTAAAATCCACTCTTTCAGCCAGTCTTAGCAGTGGTTTTAGTGCATTTTCTACTCATTACAGCAACCTATAATTCTGCTTTTTTTGGCTTTGATCTGGGACAATATGGCTGGTTATCTGAAAGGCACAACTCTCTTTAACATTGCCAAGTTGGATGGTACCAAGTATGGGTATTGGAAGTCCCAAATATGGCAGGTTTTGGTGCAAAAATTGCAGATTAAACCCTTGTGTTTCAAGGGTGTTGAAGAGTCTATTGTCACATGGTATTGAGTTCAAAGATAACTTGCACCTGTTGTTTCTGCTTGGCACCTTGCCTGAATCATGGGATGTATTCCGTACTGCCATATGCACGAGCAAGCTTGATGGACTGAAAATCAAAGATGTTGAGAGTGCTTTATTTATTGACTGAGGAAATCAACAAGAGAAACAATGATGCTTCCTGCTCTTCACATGCATTGACCATTAGAGGTGGCAGAAATGGTAGGCATGATAATGATCATAAGGGCAGGGACTCTCAGAAGTCCATGTCCAAATCACATGGTCGTACTAAGTCCCATGGGGATAGAAGTCTGATCTTACCTGTCATTATTGTGGAAAAGCAGGACATATTAGGCCACAGTGCCATAAAATGCGCAATGATAAGCGCAAGGAAAAGGAAAAAGAAAAAGTTCAAGAAAAGTCTTCTGAACGCAGTATTGTACCTACAAAGTCCAATGTGAAGATAGAAGAGATTAATGTCATGCATGCCACTGATTCAGATGATGATTACATACATGCAACTTCTTCATGCGATGCCTTATGGACTTGTCAGTTACATTCTATGTATGCACAATGCTAGCTCTTGGATTCGGGTGGGTCCTTTCATATGACACCCTATAGAGATTGGTTTCATACCTATCATACCATGTCTGGTTCTATGCATCTTGGTGATGATAGGTCTCTCAACATTGTGGCATTGGAGATGTTAGGCTACAGTTTCCTTCTGGCACCTCTTTTGTTTTGCATGATGTATGCCATGTACCTATGTTGACTCGCAGCCTTATGTCAGTTGGATAGCTTGATGATGCAGGGTATTTTGTGTCTTTTGGAGACTCTGCATGGAAGATTACTCATGGGTGGCAGGCTTGTACTTGTAACAGGTGCCAAGTCTAGCAGCCTCTATCCCTTACTTGTATTAGGAGCTACATTGGATTATGTTTTGTCCGTGGGTTCTATTCCCCATGTATCCCTTTGGCATGCTCGTTTGGGGCATATGTCTTTTAAAGGAATGAAAATGCTCCATGCTTTGCAGTATCTTTCGCCTTTTGACTCTTCGCATTTTGATTCTTGTAATCATTGTTTTTATGGCAAGCAGACTAGAAATACGCATAAAAAGTCTGGTAAGAAATGCGTGGGTGAGCCCTTGGCTCTTGTGCACTCAGATGTATGTGGGTCCATGCCCTATCAGTCACTTGGTGGGGCAAAGTACTTTTGTGGGAACTTTCACTCAACCACCAAGACCCACGGACTGCTTATTGTTTCAAGCGTTCCAAGCCAAGCACTAATGGCTACCTCTCACATAGCCGACGCACCATTCATATCTACGGGTGTAGTGAGCTTACCTCCATGCCGATCGAGTTACCTACTCTCCCTCGCACTCCGATAGCTCCACGTTCCAAGTGCAAGCTTCAAGCAAGCTCCATCCTCAAGCTCCACGATCCAAGCTCCATTGCCACGAGCAAGATAGGAGAAGAAAAGAGAAGAGAAGAAGAGAGGAGAAGATGGAGAGCTTCTCCTCCCCGGTCCCTCACCCTCACACACTCACTTCCTCACACTCTCACACTCCCTCCCTCAAGCACAAGCTCAAGCAAGCAAGAAGAAGAAGAAGAAGAAGAAGAAGAAGAAGAAGAGGAGACCCACTTTTGGCCACACATAAGAATGAGCTTCTCATTCACTTTTCAACTTTATATACAAAACCCTAAATATCTTTTGGGCGGTCATCCCCTTATCCCCTTTTTTACATGACTGGCCGTGGCCTAGGCCCTTTTTCCCATTGTCCTTCTATCTTCTTAGCTTCCTTTCCACCACCCGTCTACATTTACAAATTGCATGGGTGAGAGCCCAGTGTCCTTCAATTAAACCATGATGCGCTTACGCTCTTTTACAAAAGTATTGACTCGCGCTTTTTCTTGTGGACTTTTCTCCATTTCTTGTGCTTCCATATTTTTCTTGGTGCGCCTTCATCTTCCATTTCACTTTTTCCTTGCCCTTTGTCTTCTGCTTTAGCTTTTTCAAATTTTCCACCTTGTTCATCTAACGGTTAACATTACCCCCCTCCTAGACGAGTGCCAGTCCCATGGCACTCACTGTCGTAGGTAGCAGGCTTTGGACATGGGTGGAAGGGACATCGGTGTTGCCGTGGAGGAGTGTTGGTGGTGATGTGGAGGAAGGTCGTTGGGGGCACGTTGGTGGCCTAGGTGGTTGGTGGTAGGGTTGTTGGAGTTGATGGTAGGGCTGTTCTTTGTTGGGGATTGCACTGATGGCCAGCACAAGTGGTGGTTTGTTGGGGATTCTGCACATGACAATTCTTGGCGGGCTTGCAGGATGATAAAGGATAAGAATTCAGAGTTGGGTTTTGATGAAGAGCCAACGACACTTTCGTTGGAGTTTTCAATACCTGCAATTGAAAACCTCTCATAGGTGGTGTCTCCCTAGGGATAGTATTAGTCTTCTCTATCGTGCACAAGACATAGTTCAATTAGTTTGGGAGACAGGTTGAACTCTAAGCAAGCTGAGAGTATTGTCCTACACTGAGGACCCAAACTGTGTATATACTTCGGTGCAGATATTATGTGAGTGCTCATGCATACTTAGATATTACGTAGTTAGAAGACCGTGGGTTGGTTTCTCGTAACAATGTGTGGATGAAGCAAAGTTGTCCATGTTGAGAAGTACACGTGAAGCTGTATGAGACATCCTTTGCATTGTGACTGCACGACATAGCCTAATTGAACACAAGGACACCGCAATTTCGGTAGTTGGGAGCTATCGGACTTTCTTGATGAGGACGGTGCACTTTTCATAGCCATTCGTGAGGTGCTTATCACAATTGATTGCAATGGTATTAAGGCAGAGTGCAAGAGGGAATTGTGCAAATGGGTCAAGGTGACAGGTCTAACCATAGGCGAGACAAGCTCCCTAGGTATGTTCTGCCCTTGATGTGCCTTGAACAATTGTGGGTGATGTTAAAGGGCTAGGGGACTAGGAACGGAGCCAACCGACCAAGGTCATTGGTCGTACCTAATTTGAGGACCCCTAGGTGTTGTGCTGTGATTGTGGGTGCTTCTTATTTTTTCATTCTTTTCTTTTATTTTTTTCTTTTTTCTTTTCTGTTTTCTTTTTTGTTTCTTTTTCTTGTGCTCTTTTTTTTCTTTCTTTCTTTCTTTCTTTCTCTTCTCTTGTCTCCCTTTTTTTTTTAGACTTGCCTGAGTACAACCATTGCAAGATGTTGAGGCTATCAGCCTTTCAATGGGTTGGGAAATGTCAAGCTTCGAAGGCTCAGGAAATGGATATTACAGTGATTATTGTGCCCTAGCCTCATTGTTAGAGAAACAGTTGTTGAGATGGAGAGATACACTTGAGATATTGCAAACCTCTTTGGGATACTCGATGTCGGTACAATTGAGGTAACAACTGTCGTGAGCCAACTGTAGAGCTTGACCTAGAAAGAGAGTATAGCCCATGACTATGCTTTGGGCCATACCATGTGGGCGGTCACAGCAAGGGTGATTTTCGCTTTCGACAGCATGGCTTCATCACGGCTCTTTGTGGGCTCGGTGGTCTTGCAATGACTTGGGCGTTGAACACTTTCGCACAAAGACATGTATCATCCTGCATCCACTTGTCACTTCATGAGAGTACATGCACGGTATATGTCGCAACTATAATAAACCAGTGCAATGCAAGGAGACATCACTTATTGTACAATGGGGGAACATGTCAACACTTTCCTCATTTAAAGACAAAAGGTCATGGCCAGGTAGGATTTGATAAGCCTTTTATATAACATAGGGCTACTCTATTTGTACGAGGCGGGGCGAGTCTGGGTGGTCAGGTGACTAAGGCTGTGCTAGTGAGGGGCTCCTGTGAGGCTAGGCAGGGAAAATGTCGGCTGGGACCTGGATGGTGTAGTCACTGGCCGCAACTGTTTCCAGAATGCTTTTGAACAATGCATCAAATTCTTGCTTGTCTCGAGCTGCCCTCTCCTCTTTCAAGCACCTAGTGCCCGAGCGTCTGGTGGGGGCCCGCACAACCGGTGTTGCCACACCCCGTGTGCTCCCTTGAGCTTATATTCCCCTGGCCTGAGGATTTTTTGACCTATGTCCAGGTCGGTGTCGCTTGGGGCCTCATTTCTTTGCATACCTTTTAAGGGTAGATACGTAGCATTCTGATGGAGGCACTTTTGCTACATGCTCCCTTCGACAGAGGATAGCGTCCTTGCAAGCCAACTGCACTGGGTGCTCCATGTCGGCTACCGTAGGGGGACTTGAAAAATGTGAACCAAGGATTAGGCCTTGAGACAGGATAAAACTATTCGCATGGAAGGGATTATACAGTGAGTTATCAAGCGCATATGATGAGGAGGGGAGAGGTGAGGCATGCAGTGTTTGTTGAAGAGGGATGGCCCCCATGATGATGTCCGTTTCACCTCCAGCTATTAGCAAGTCTTGGCTTATGCTAAGTTGCGTGGACTGCTTGTCATGGAGTGGAGCTCGGCTCATCCCTGGAAAGATAGATCGAAAAAGGGGAAAGGTGTATAGAAAGGGACGGTACCCCGTCTACACCATCAAAGTTGTTGGTCAAGGCTTCCTATGGCAGTAATGAGGGTTGCATGCCCTTCACTTGGAGGTGGGAATGGTCACACGACTTCTAAATGTGTGATGAGAGAAGGACTTGAGGAGCTTAGCCTGTCAAACCCAACTCTTCTCCCTACCCTTGACTATCATTGCTTGTGTGTGTTGATATTGTCTATACAGGGTCACAAAAATCATTGTTTATTTATATACATATTTACGAAGCTGTGTCACTTCACGAGGATAAAAACCAATTGTAGAACTCGAGATTGTACTGGAGTGTGGTACACGCATCTAGAACTCGTGGCAGCTTACTCAATACCGATAGATATTTTGCAACATCGAGTAGCATGGAACCTTGTCTAAGTCTACTTGTAATATTTTCGCTCAAAATATTAAAGAGCTTTGATCACCGCATACTTGCGCAAAAACCTATGCAAAGTTATCTCCCACATCGTAAATATGGGCAGCTAAATCCTTAACCTGCATGCGCAATAATGAGTCCATCCGCATTGTGCAAATGAGGCCGGGGTTTAAAACTGCAAAGCCGCGTGAGAACTCCCTTCTAGAAAATACAAAAGGGAAATTGAAAAATGGGTAAGATTAAGACAAAAAATTTTAATTACCCCTCCCCTCAGCTGATGCATGGCAGGGGGAGAGGGAGTGGAAGAAGGAGACGTAGTGGTGGAGTGCATGGGGAGAAGGGGGAAGGCATGAAGCCTCCACGTGGTGGAGCTTCCTCCCCCCCCCCCCCCCTGTGGTATGATTGGGAGGGACAAGGGAGAGAAGAGGATCAGAGGAGGCTATCGTGCTGACGAACAAAGGATAAGGAGGAAAGGTTGCCTGCCGCCGTTGCCAATGCCACGCTGCCCGCCATCGACACGCTACCGTGAGGACCGCCTACAGCACTGCTGCCGCCACCCATCCTCGCCATCATCATCATAATTCCCCCCTTTTTGCATCATGATAATTATCCCCCCAATCATTACCCCCCCCCCCCCCCCCTTCTCCCACATAATTCTAGGAGATAGAAGCTTCTAAAGGCAAGCCCTTAAGCCTTGTGCATACGGCTTATCCCCGAGGCCTAAAAATCCAAGCCATCAAGGGCCTGATCCCGCGCAGGAGAGAAGATCGCAGGCTATAAGTCTTTAGGACGCACAAATAACCCGAGGGAACCCACTGCAACAAAAACTACGATGCATAAATGGCCCCAAAACCAAAGGTGCAAGGCGCACGTGCGGAGGTCTCTTCCCCGAGCATACACGTGGACATCCCCACGAGCCCTCAAGCCCAAGTTCCACGAGTTTAATTCCACATAAAAGAAATGCTTTAAGCACGCTTAACTCCATAGGAAGAATGCATTTACGCTTGTCGCTAATTCATGTAGTAAAGATAAAGGTACATTTGAGAAATTATCTCCTTGAACGATGGACAAGGGTTGGCGCATGTCATGCAATTGGATTGCTTACATTTCCAAATTTGTGAATGCAAATTACTTATCCATTTTACGAGCTTAGTTGCATGTTGCCTTTTTGTGCATTTCCAAAGTGATAAGCCTAAACGCATATTGCTTAGGGTTAAAAGAGGAAATTGTTAAGTGCATCCTTGATTGGCCGTGAAAGAACAAGTGTATCTTGCATTTAGTCAATAACTTCCTTTGTTATGACTCACATGAGAAAATTGTTAACATCTATTGCACGATATGAAAATGAAACCATGGACATTGCATGTTGCATGCAAAGACGCTTGTAGAATGGATTAAGATTGCATGTTACATATTCATCATGCATAAATTTCATTCATCGAAGTTGCATATCATATCGAAGCCCGAAATTTGTTTGCATTAAACGAAAGGTTGTAGGCATAATTCCTTGATGTAAATATTTGTGGGTTTTATGCAAGTTATCCCTCCAATTTGTCATTCATTATGACTTTAGCAAGAAAAGAAAGGGTTATTGCGAACCTTATAGTGCATAAAAGTAATGAATCACATATTTACGCGTAATGTGATGTCTTGCAACTATTTACGCCTTTAGATCAAGTTTAGCATCTCTAAGAAAGAATCGTTCCTTGTCGCAAGACAAGTAGACCAGTTTAGCTAAACCCCTTGCAATGTTATAACCCTCAAGGGATTCGTATAGGCATAACTAGTCGATATGATGAACACCTCAAGTGCTAGCTAGGGCTTAGCACGTTAGAAATTCTGCCTAGTATCGTACTTGGATGCCAAGTTGAGACCCTCAAACCTAAAGGATCCTACCCACATTCACGGAATGGTTGGGTTAAGAGAACGCCCATGCAATAACGAACTAGGGTTTTTACCTTAAGAATCGAACGACCTAATACTAAAATTCCGATTGAGCCTACAAACCCTAGGCCCAAATGTTATTGGCCTAGCAAGATTCGCGTTGCGTTGGGTAAGAAGACACCCCAAATCCTACATCTTGACTAAACATACTCCTTGATAAGAAACGCCATTGATAGGTAAAATGATACCATGAGTTAGATGCGACACTTGTGCAATAAGTTGCAACATCGCATGGCTTTGTGGTTTAACCACAAGATAAATTTGCCACTCCTTGGAATAAGGTTGGCAGGTTCTAACACAAGTCTAACTTGCAAGAGGATGAGTACACATCCTGTTACATCACCTTTCTTGGGCTGATTTTCCAAGTTAAGGGAAGTTATGTATTGCCTAGTAAGCAAAGGATCAATCAAGTTAGAGCGACATGGTCGCCAAGATTTACTGTCTTAATTTATGAAACCTAAGGTATCGGTTAATTTGGGTTAACAGGGTATGACCCTAACCCAAGGACAAAAGGGTAAACAAACAAACCCTTGAGGATCTTGCCAAGTCGCAATTGATCCCAGATCGAATGCTGGATGCATTTGGAGAGAAGGATTCACTCCTTAGCAATTGGCCAAATAAAACGACCACTGGATTTTTTGTGCTTATATAAGTTAGGAGCACTGTTTGTATTGCTTTACTCAATGAACTAAGGATGGAAAGATAGTTAATGCTTCAGCTTCAAGGCCTGAAGGGAGTGGCAGCATCAGTTACCCCTGACTGTCTGCCTAACCCTACCCAAGGGGGTTGTTAGCCGCGTCGGGAATGTGGACCAAACCCGTCGCAAGAGGTCTCTCCATTGGGCGCTACTTGGAGAGCAGGAGGATGCTTGGGTGCCAAGGGGGGATCTGGCTGTAAATCCCTTGCCTTTCGAGCCCTACACAAGAGGCCCACGTGACTCGGGATTGGATCTCAAGGCCCGCATACTCGTCTACGGGTGGAATCTTGGATTAGTAATCCTTGTGGATTGCTGGATTGCCTTCGGGCGGATTATGGATTAGCCTACGGGTTGGATGTATTCCAAAGATAAATAAGATCAATTGGTGTAAAGGAATTTGTTTGAAACTATTTTTCTATATCAAGTGCTAAGATTACGTGAAGGAACCGGTGACTAATTGGCTAATTAAGGAAGCTATTTTACGCGTGTCCAACTAAATGTGATAGGTAATTAGAAAACTAAAGCAACCCTGAGGAAAGTGCGGTGGATGTGGCCATGGTCCGTCCTACGGATGGGTGGTCCCGGTTGGCCGGGAACTTTTCTCAAATGAAATCAACAGCAGGGAACTTTTCTTGAAGGAAATGAACAGTAAAGAACGTTGACCTAGAGTCTAGATTACTAGAATCCCGATTTATGTTTGACCCTGACGTTTCTGCGTAAAGTAGTTTGCCTGGGGTTCGACACTAGCTACTCTCTAGGAATTTTACCACTAGCAAACCGTGATTCAGGTCGGTCCTAAGTGGGAACGGCCGGAATGCTTCCACTTCGTGGCAAACTCGAGAGGACCTAGATCGCAAACCCCGGGACATTCCGTGGGAGTATTGGGCAGTGCTTTTTAGACTTTCTTCCCGACGGGCTGCTAAAACGTGTCCTGCGAGCGAACAGGTGGACACGTTAAACTACTGGCAACATGTAACTCCTCCTCAGTGAGAACCTTATAAGACAGAGAGTTCTCTTGGCTAGTTTCAGCTAAGTCCATACCCTGAGTGGCAGTCACCACTCGAAAGGAAGTTGGTGCCACATAGGTTGGGTCTCTTTGAGACCGCCATTTGGCAAATCGCTCCTCTGATACTGTCATGATCTAGGCTCCTAGTTCAGCCATTGCAATGCGGTTTTCACACCAACATTGTTCAAATTGACTTCGACCCTCTAATTGTCGCTTTAGTTGCTCTATCTCTAAGAGATTTGGTTGGCAGAGCACATCATTGAATGTTACAGTTAAGTGTAGTTCGTCGGCTTCCTCATCAGAGATGAGTCGCATGCGTTCATGTAGGAGCCTGTTATAGTGCTCGTCAAGATGTTCTTGCTCTTCCCAAGTTAAGGGAAATTGCAAGTATTCTTCAAGCTGCTCTTTAGGAAATGCGCCCATGTCTGCCAGGACATAGATACGTGCGAACACTTTGAGCTTAGCATCCAACTCGATTAAGCATTCTATGACACTTCTATGTTCAACAAGGGCTTGCTTGGTTGCTATCTCATGCAAGGTTCTAGGAGTTTGCCTAGGCTTTAGCATAGCTAGGGGCTCAGGCCTAGACGAGCAAGATTGGTCAACGCTAGGATTTCTTATGCTCTTGGGGTTTCCATGTTTCTCCTAAGGCTTTGTTATTGCGTCATGGTTCTCCTTGGATGTAACCGGTACAAATTTGTCAGCTTGTTGTGACAGCACTATATCCACTCTTGATTGGTCAATGCGAGTTCTGTTGTCGGTGGATTTGGATTAAGTGTTGCAAGCAACCGTTGATGGTAACGACTGCTTTGATTTTTCAGAGCACACGAATGTGTCTGAGGTTTCACCGCTATTAGGGGAGGCATCAATGGGTTCATTGGTGGATGGACTCGATGCTTTATTCCTCAACTCTCCAGCACTCTTGGTGTCAATGCTCTTGGGGTCCACAACCACCTGTAATTGTTGTTGTTTTTGCTGTTTTCTCCTCTTTTTCTTGGTCAGTGAAGGTGCATCTCTTAACGACTCAGGACCCTGGACAAGGTCAACCATTGATGTGTTTGGTTGGGCCTCAGCATTCTCTTTCTCTAGTGTGTCCTCATCATGGGACATAGCCGCAGCCTGCTGAATAGCCTTGCTAGGTCGTGAGGTTACAACTACCTCTCTTTTTGGAGAGTCTAGCTCTTCAGCCAATTCCCTTCTGTTTACCTCCTCTAGCCTAGGCTTTAAGCACTTTGGAAGTGTTGGTGTTATCAAGGATGCTAGTTGCGGCACCTCGTACACATGTAAACTGCTAAGGACGCGTTCCGCAAGGGTCGTTGTCACGACCAAAGGCTGTGACTGTTGTGATCCCTGATTGGAAATAGTAGCAGCTAGTCCTGTGGGCTGGCTACTCTTGGTGGATTGCGGTGTCAAGTCCCTAGGGCGATTGAAAGTAGTGGTGTCTTTTGTTGCCCTTTGAGCATTCACCTATGTAGATCGAGCATGAGTTGATATAGTCACATTAGGTTGCACAGGCATATCCTTGGGTCGAGAGCTACGGCTAGTGTCATGTCCCACCTCTTGGACATTTGGAAGCTGAGATGGAGATAGAGATTGGGATTGAGTAGCCGCCCTTGATGACTGCTGTTGTGCTTCCTGTGTCCGTTTGGGAAAAGAGGGTGTAGGAGATCTAGGACTCTTAGGTGGACTTGGCACTAGCTGAATGATTTGCTCGATGCTATTAGATGATTGTGCCATTTGCTTTGTTGAGCATTTAACCTTGCCATTAGCAATGTTGTGCCTATGATGCTTGTTATCCTCTTGGGGAATCAAAGGCTCCTTGGGCACTAGTAGATTTTGTGTATCCCCGATGATTACATCTGATATCTGCTTGTCAAGCATGCTAGGCTAAGGATCTACCCTCCAATTAGTCCCGTTTGGTTTCTTGATTTCGACAATGAGGGGCTCGGTCACTCCAATGTTTTTGACTCGAGACTTGGTCTTTCATTTGGATCTCCCCCTACGCTTCTTTACTCTTGATATGATCTGTCCTTCAATTGACAGAGGAGGTTTAGCAGGGGGTTTTGGCACCCAAATCCATCGGTTACCTGCGTAATACCCTTGAGCATGTAGCAATGCCTTGGATATTGATCTCGGCGTTGTATTGGCTCTCCATCGATGCCTTCGTCTATAAGGCTTAGGCTTCTTTTGGGATCTTCTATGATATTTGTAAGTCCAAAGGCTGTCCTTGGCATTGTCTCCTGACCTTCTTGTTTCAAGCATGGCCTCACTCACTGGTTCTCGTTGTTCGACTTGTGCTTGTATCAACTCTTCCAACAAGTCCTTGCTCTCGTTAGCAGGCTTGACTGTTATGTCACCACCTTCCTTACCTTTCCCTCGAGGTTCGATGAGGTCACCCTTGCTAAAGGTTGTGACTATCCTCATTCCTGATAGTGTCAGGTGTATCCTCTATGCTACATAGTCAACCTCACACTTGGTCACCCTTTTGAAGGGTCTTCCTAGGAGAGTTTCCTTCCCATAATTAGCACTATTTGGAGGAACATGAAATAGGATAGGCAAGCTTTTAGTTTCGATTGTCGCAAGGATTTTGCACTTCCCTATGAGTGCTTGTGGGTGTCCCCCGTAAGGGCTAAGAGTTGCATTAGTCTGTGTGAGCTCTGGTTGGCCTAGTAGGGTCTATGATTCATAGGTCAAGATATTAAAATCTGCTCCTTCATCAATCAGAGCATCGATAGTGTGCTCTCTTTTCGCGATGAGTTTGACCCTAAGATAAGCAGGCGGTACTATGTCTTCATCTTTCGGGTCTTGGCTCATAAATTTAAGCCTTCTGACAAATGTCCTTTGATTCCCTAGCTGCATGACCTGATGTGGATTTTCCACTGATGTTTTGGATTGTCAGTGCAGTGCTATTCAAGGAGGATCTATCGTCAGGACTGTCATATCTAGTCATTCTCGCTGTTGTAGCTTGATATTGTTGCTTTCCACTTTGACTAGATGCAGCCCGAATGCAACACGTATGTGTTTTTACAGTGTGGCCTTTTTTCCCTTGTTGGCTAGATTGGCCCATTGACGTTCTAGGGTCTCTATTTGTCTCTGTTCGGGTATGGCCTTTTGATTGCTCTTTTGTAAGTGAGAATCCATGCTCATGTAAAGCCATTACTATACTAGGGTCTAATTTGGAGGACCTGTCACGGCACGCATTTTCTCTCCAACCTACTTGGGGGAGGTGCGGAGGGGGCAGAGCCCCCTCTGCGAGGGTCCGGGGGGGAAGTCCCCCCCGGCCCGCAGGGCCGTTATGGTAAATGCCATACGCAATTTGGAGGACCGTTTATAGCCAAATTTTGAACTACTTACTCTAAGTTTCAGCCTAGTGATCGATCTATGATATGGTTTTGACTCTATATGGTCTCTCAGTTAGTTTTAGTGTCTTCAGGTTAAAATTTAAAAAAATCTAAATTCAACCCAACAAGTCCGAATTGCAGGGGCCGAATGCCCGATTCGGCCCGTCCGAGGCCCAAGTGGAAAGAGCCGAATGTAACTGGTCCGAATGTCAAATTCAGCCAGTCCGAGTCTGGTTGTCCGAGGGCCGAGTGGCCAAGTGGGCCGAGGGCCGATTGGTGAATTCAACCGGGCTGAATGTCAACTTGTCTAAGTGGGGTTGGACCGAGTCGAGAGGGTCGAGGGCCGCGCCAGTCAGGTGGTCCGAGTGGTAGTGGACCGAGTCGGTAGGGCCGAGGGCCGAATTTCAAAGTTGGTCCGAATGGTCGATTCGGACGGGTCGAGCGGTGGGTGTTCGAGTTGAGTCGTCTGAGCAGTAGTGGGTCAAGCGCCGATTCTGGGACTTGGCCCAGAATCGTCATCACTCGGATGGTCCGAACGCAACACAATTTTGGCCGACGCAACGATAAATCGCTCGAATCACACGATTCAGGTCACGGCCTATCACACACACCTCCAGATCAAAGCTATGGATGGAGGGGAAGAGTTGTATAGAATGGCCAATAAACTCCAAAACGCAAATCACCAAACAAATCAAACCCTCGTACCCTGTTATGACAGCAAAAATCCTAATGCTTGTTTTTCTTCCTTTTCTTTGTTTTTCCTACCCTAAATGCATACAAATCACAAAGCAATCAACTACCCTACTCCAACATGCTTTTCCAGATCCAAAAACAACAAAAACCTACTTGCTAAGGAGATCGAATACCTCTTCAAACTCCCTCACTTCCTACCTATCTACCTCAAGCACCGGTTCAGGAAAAACCCTACTCCAATGCTCGATTCGAAGCTCACAAGTGCTCAAGGCTTGAATCCGTTAGTCCGGGCAATGAAACCAAAATGTGAGAACTTTCACTCAACCACCAAGACCCACAGACCGCTTATTGTTTCAAGTGTTCCAAGCCGAGCACTAATGGCTAGCTCTCACATAGCCGACGCGCCATTCATATCTACGGGTGTAGTGAGCTTACCTCCATGCCGATCGAGTTACCTCCTCTCCCGCACACTCCAGTAGCTCCACGATCCAAGCGCAAGATTCAAGCAAGCTCCATCCTCAAGCTCCATGATCCAAGCTCCATCGTCGCGAGCAAGACAAGAGAAGAAAAGAGAAGAGAGGAAGAGAGGAGATGATGGAGAGCTTCTCCTCCCCGGTCCCTCACCCTCACACACTCACTCCCTCACACTCTCACACTCCCTCCCTCAAGCACAAGCTCAAGCAAGCAAGCAAGAAGAAGAAGAAGAAGAAGAGGAGACCCACTTTTGGCCACACACAAGAATGAGCTTCTCATTCACTTTTCAACTTTATATACAAAACCCTAAATCTCTTTTGGGCGGTCATTCCCTTATCCCCTTTTTTACATTGCCGGTCGTGGCCTAGGCCCTTTTTCCCATTGTCCTTCTATCTTCCTAGCTTCCTTTCCACCGGCCATCTACATTTACAAATTGCACGGGTGAGAGCTCGGTGCTCCTTGAATTAAACCATGATGTGCTTGCGCTCTTTTACAAAAATATTGACTCGCACTTTTCCTTGTGGACTTTTCTGCATTTCTTGTGCTTTCATATTTTTTTTGGCGCGCCTTCGTCTTATGTTTCACTTTTGCCTTGGCCTTTGTCTTCTGCTTTAGCTTTTCCAGATTTTTCACCTTGTTCATCTAACTGTTAACAACTTTGTTACTTTTATAGATGATTACTCGCATAAGGTTTGGGCTTATCCCATAAATAGAAAATTCGATGTCTTAGACACATTTCAGCATTGGCTTGCATTGGCAGAGAACCAGTCTGGGAAAATCCCCAAATGCCTAAGGTCAGATAATGGGGGTGAGTATGTATCACGTGCTTTTGAGCAGTTTTGTGATGAGCAAGGTATTAAGCGTCAATTGACCACCCCTTATATCCCACCCCAGAATGGTATGGCTGAACACATAAATAGGACCATTCAAGAAAGGGTCCATAGCATGCTTAGCCAGGCTGGCTTACCGCAGCACTTTTGGGTTGAGGCTATTACTATTGCAATACATCTCATTAATAGGCCGCCTAATAGTGGCATTGACTTTCAAGTTGCAGAGGAGGTATGAGCAGGCAAGCCCCCCTCTTATGATCATTTGCGTGTCTTTGGATGTGAGGCATTCTGCCATGTGCCCAAGGACAAACGCAATAAGCTGGATCCTAAAAGTGTCAAATGCATTTTCATTGGCTATGGATATGCATGAGAGATGGGTTACCACTCTGGGATCCACAGGCGTGGAAAGTGATCCGCAACCATGATGTTTTATTTCATGAGGACAAAATGCATATGTAGCTTGAGAAAGTGGTTGAGGTACACAGAGTTATCTTTCAGGAGGAGCCACCTACTCCCGTTCAGCCCGCTCCATGGCCAGCTAGATAGCGTACAACATCACCTGATGCTCATGGCCCAGATGTTAGACATCCTGATATTAGACAGGATGTCAGTCATGTAGTAGAGCCTGGATTGAGGCTTTCTACTAGAGATAGACGACCTCCTGACCGTTTTGTGTCCTCTATAGATTATGTACTGATTACAGATGCAGGCGAGCCTCTCACTTATGATGAGGCTATGCGTAGGGGTAATTATCACTCTTGGGAGAGGGCTATGTAGTCTAAGCTTGACTCATTGCATAAGAATCAAACTTGAAATTTGGTTTCCTTGCCTCAGGGTAAGAAGGCTTTGCCATGCAAGTGGGTGTACAAGCTAAAAAGTACCCCTGGACACCCAAAGCTGATATACAAGGCTCGATTGGTTGCTAAGGGTTTTAAGCAAGAGCATGGTGTTAACTTTGATGATGTCTTTTCTCCTGTGGTCAAGATGACCACCCTACGCTTAGTCTTGGCCTTGGTTGCACAGCTTGACCTGGACTTGTACTAGATGGATGCCAATATGGCTTTTCTACATGGGGACTTGCATGATGAGTTTTACATGGAGCAGCCTAAGGGCTTTGCAGACCCTGGCAGGGAACAAATACTGTGCAAGCTAAAGAAGAGTCTGTATGGCTTGAAGTAGGCACCTAGAGAATGGTACCATAAGTTTTATGCATTCATGCAGTCACAGGGCTACAGCCGCAGTGCTATGGATCCGTACTTGTACAGAAGAAAGCCCGTGACGGTTCTTTACTGATTTTGGTACTCTATGCGGATAACATGCTTTTAGCAGGGACAGCTCATGAGGAGCTGGATGCTCTTAAGGATTATCTCAAGAAGAGCTTTGAGATGAAATATCTAGGACATGCCTCTCATATACTTGGTATGCGCATTATGCGCGATCGATCTCAGGGACTACTCTATCTGTCATAGAGGGAGTACATTCATAAAGTCCTTGAGCGCTTTCGCATGCAAGATGTTAAGCCTATTGGCTGTCCATTACCTTCTCATGTGAAGGTTTCCCAAGCTGATTGTCTGCAGACAGATGAGCTGAGAGCTGAGATGGCCAAGATTCCCTATGCATCAGCCATGGGCAGTCTTATGTATGCCATGATAGCCACCCATCCAGATATAGCTTTTGCAGTTGGGGTTGTGGCACGTCATATGGATACACCTGGCAAGAAACATTGGGATGCCGTGAAGGGTATCATGAGGTACCTGAAGGGCAGAGCAGATATGTGTCTTTGTTATGACAGCCAGGATATAGGAGTCGTGGGGTACATTGACTCTGATTATGCAAGACATGCAGATAGTAGGAAGTCCACTTCTGGCTATGTGTTCACCTATGCTAGAGGGGCTATCTCTTGGATGTCCAGGGCGCAGAAGTGTATGGCTCTTTCTACTACAGAGGCCGAGTATATTGCAGCCACAAAGGCTTGCAAGGAGGCTATTTGGTTAGGCCGTTTGATCGCAAACCTTGGTATGACAGATGTTATGTCCACACTGCATTCGGATTCTATGAGTGCCATTTAGTTGGCCAAGAATCCGGTCTTCCATGCGAAGACGAAACATATTGAAGTGAGGTATCACTTCATTCATGAGGTCATTGAGGACAGGTCTGTTGACCTTGTCAAGATTCCAACTGAGTAGAATCCTATAGACTTGCTCACGAAGAGCCTCATTACTGAGCGCTTTGCCTTCCTCAAGAGATTAATGGGCAGTGGATGAGATGACGTTTTTTTCCTCATCCTATTGTACATGTGTACATGTTGTACTATCTTTTCTTTTTTCTCTCTTTCACTGGGGCAAATTCGCCTTTAAGTGGGAGGTTGTTAGGGGTAAAGGCGCCTCTGCCTAGTCACTCGTGTATTACTACACTAATAGTGCCCGCCATAGCATACAACATGCGGCGAGCGCCCGTCACAGTCACTTATTCTTTATTCTTTTAGTGACAGTTTGAATAAAGGAAGGCTCAACCACACATTGTGGTTATTGGAGTTCCCACTTTCGAGTCTCTCTCACTCTTGACTCTTGCTCTCCATCCACCATAGCTCTCACTGCCAAGCTTCTTCCTCATGGGTTCCACTTTCCTTTCACGATGCAAGGGGCTTAGGGTGACAAGTCTAACCCTAGGCAAGAATTATCTGCCTAGGTATGTCCTTCCCTTGATGTGCCCTAAGCAAGTGTTGTGGGGAATCCAAAGGGCTAGGGAATTATAAGCATGGAGCTAGCCGATCGAGGCCATTGGACGCACCTAACTTGAGAACCCCTAAGTGTAGTGACTATGTTTGATGTGCAGCTTGCGGTATCTACGTGTGATTTTTTTTTATTTCATAAATATTTGGCCAAATTACATAGTCATGACAAAAGTTAATCTTCGTCATCGAAGTGAGGTGGAGAAGGGGGCTTAATAGATTTGTTAAGAAACTGGTGGCTTTGGAGATACCCCTTGAGGTTTAGGTGGACCTGAAGGGTGGTGGTGGAGAGGAATGGATGATTGTAGCGGGTGAAGTGGCTATCGTTCATGTCCTCTAGAAGGGCTAAGCAAAATGAAGGTAATAAAGCAACCCGCATCATTAGTCGAGCCATCCCGCAACTATCTATAGCGTTAGGATCACAATGGAGTACTGGACGGCCATGCTCCTATGGGGTGGGGTCTTGCCTAAGCAGTCTAAGGTAATTACAAGTTGTAATAAAGGTGGGTTCATGGCATGAAGAGAATTCATTAGTGAATTGGATTAGGGTATCATAGAAGTTCTATGGCGTGAAGACAAGGGCCTCTTCATATGTAGTACAATGAGGATTGTAGATTATAGGGAAGTCGTAGCGATCGTGGACACTGGAGTCAAAATCCACTCTCACCCCTTGAGGGTAAGGCATAAAGGTTGGGTTGTTCTACTCGAAGGGTTGAGTGTTGCTAAAGGTCATCTAAGTGTCCAGGTTGGAGTCACAGACCCTTCTTCTCCATTTAGGCTGACATTCGTAGACCATAGACCTTGGCACTTCAAAAATCTTATTCTACCAAAATTTGGCATCTTCAGTGGCCCATAAGGTGGGATTTTGCTCTCTCTCCTGCAGCCATTTCTGTTTGAGCCTGCTTTCGATGTTAATCACCTCCCCCACTACCTTGATGGGCAAGACCCTACGCAAGGTGGTGGGAAACTAGAAGTTAAAATCAAAGAGGCTCCTAGACATTTCTTGCCTCTCCCAATTTACAATGTTGGCTTGGAAGCTCACTGGGGCATCATCCTCGCATGGTGGGATAAGTGCATGGGGTGCCCTCACTCCCTTGGCATTCCATTTTCTCCTTTGTGTCCTCCATCATTTGTTTTCTTCTTTCCCTCAGTGCCGCCTTTCTTTCTGCAACAGAGGTGTCTACGTGCTGCTGCTCTTTAATCTGCAGGGAAGGAGGCGGTGGGACAAGCTCTTCTTCATATGATCTCATTTCAAAGTTCACATCCACCTCCCTCTCCTGGATTGGCTCCTACTCCTCTTCTTTGAGGAACCCAAGTGCGTCCACTTCTTGCGAGGTTTAGGCCTACCAATAGGAGATAATGGCGTTGCTCTTCCAGGCTTGGGCCAACTCCACTAGGTTGTGGTGGCATCTACAGTCCTCCTTTCAGTGCCCTACGAGCCATTCCCAGTTTCTTTTTCATTGCCTCTATGGACTCTCCCTCCTTTACCTGGGTGACGTCCAATAGGGTATCCAGGAAGGTGTGTTGTTGGGTTTGGAAGCTCACTTGGGTGGCTTCTGCTGTGCTTTCAATAAGTATATTTTCTTTTTCGACTTGAGTGAGACAGCGTGCCAAGGCTGTGACTCTTTTTTGTTCTGATTAGCCCACTCTTGCCCTCCTGTTCATATCTTTGAGGCTTTCCCCCTACCTTTGAGCTAGCACTGTCAGCCTTCATTCTTGAACTTCCATTTTTTTCCTTAGCTTTGCTGAGGCAGCCTCTTGGATTAGTTTCTCCACCTCTCTTTTGTACTTGCGAGCTCTTTCCTCCCTTAGCTCCTCCAACTCTTCTGTTGCTTTAGTGATTTTCTCCATTTTAGCTTGTAGATATTTGTAGCATGCCACAATCTCTTCATTGTGCCATTGTAGGTGTCGTATAGCCTCATTTTCTTCAATCGTTCGTGCCTGCCATTCCGCTTCTATCTCTTCCTTAGCTTGTAGCTGCTCCTTCAGCTCGTGAACTTCCCTTTGGGCCATGGCTATTTGGCATGTTTTCTCAAATTGGGATGCAACCAATGCCTCTTTTTCGGTTGCTACCGCCAAATTTTTCTCCTCCTTGGCTTTCTCTAACTAAGAGAGGAGCTCCTTGACATACTTGTCATATTCTTCGGATGGCCTCTCTATTGCGGGGAGGACAGAGGTTATGGAGCCTGCCACCTTTCATCTCTTAGGGTCTTGTCTCGACTCGACGTCTGCCCGCCGCAGCCAGCCTTTTGGTTCCTACTAAGGGGGTTCCTTCTCTTACTTCTTGGCCCATTTCTTTATTCATGAAGTACTGGACCCAAGCCATTACATTGATGGCATCCACCTAGGTCATAGAACTGGGAGTGGAGATGGTGGTGGTGGTGGTGGCGGGTGTTAGGAGACCCTTTGTTTTTGATTGGGCTTATAGATTTCGGCTTGTCCAGCCTGGACTACTGCTCAATGGACCTGTGCATGGCAAGGGCCATGTCTTCCTCCTCCTTTTTTCTCAATTCCTCTTCCTCCTCTTCTTGCTTTCTCCTTCTTTCCTCCTCGGCCTTTTTGGACTCCTATGGGCTTTCTTCAAGTCCACCTTCTCTTGTTTTCTCCTCTCCTCTTCCTGCTTTCTTAGCACAATTTTCTTCTTTATCTTCTTAGCGTGCCCTAGGCTAGTCTACTCTTCTCGTTTTGTGTCTTCTTCTTTCTCACTCAGTGTCCTTTCACTGGACTACGCCCCCTGTTCCTGGTGAGGTGGCGACCTGCTTGGTGTTTCATCTACTCCTTCTCCTACTTCTTTTTGCCCTTGTCCCAAGGCTTCCCTAATGATCGCAGTAGGGCCCCACCGAATTAGATGGTTACAACCTTTGAGGACGAAGCTTTTCTTTTAGCCTTGATGGTAGGGGATTCTCCTCCGGTAGGGTATCCTCCCGTTGCCAAAGCTTTTGCTGAGGTCTCAATGGTCTTACTCACAAAACCATTGAGTTTCACCTCATCCAACGACCTTGCTGTGATGCTCTCTAGTAGGGGGACATTGATGCGGCTCATGATGGTGTTGTATCTCTGACTAGATAACAACATGTGCACCATCTTGGCTTGGAGTTGGACTTCGGGATCCGGGATATACGCTAAGTTAATGACGTCGTTGGTGTGGACCTTTACCTTGTCCATTCCTAGCAATGCATATACATCTCTCTTCGGCTTCCTCTCTACTTTATTCACCAATCCCAATGCCTTTTCCACCAGCTTTGGGGTCAATTCAATATGCACGTGACAAGTTCCCTCTCCCTCATGCACAGTTACGTTGTCGTGGTTCTTGTGGAAAGTCCTTAGGAACTCTACACAGTGGAAGTAGTCCACCCCCTGGCTTACTGCTTCCACGTATTTTTGTAGATTGCATTGCTCGATGATCTATCTCACAACTTGCTCTTCAATGGCCACATCTTCTAGGTTAAAGATATGCCAGAACTTGAACAGGTTGAAGGCTCGTGTTTCCGCTGAAAGTCTGTATTTTGCTTGTTCTTCTTTTGAAAAATGCAATTTGCTAGCCTTTTCTTGGCCTACCATGATGGGTGTCTGTGATGAAGCCATATTCACCATTAGTGTTTTTCAGAATAATTACAAGTAACAAGAAACGACTACATACTTATTGAACTGAAATGCTTGAGTACAAAAGTAGACTTTTTCCTCCCATTAGTCTATTGATTTCCAATTTTATTGACATTTTCCTCAATCACAATTTGTTGCATCCTACCCTTGCAATGTATGCTTTTCCTTTATTGTTTTCCTTATATGTTTGATTTGATTAACCTTACCCCCCTTTTGAAATGAGAAGAATCCTTCCTAGGATTAAAGGGTTAGAGGATGAAGGGTCTTTAGCACATAATCTTAGTGTTTTACTTGCGCATAAGCCAGGCATAGAAATTTGGATTATATTCTAAATTAGCATAGCTATCCATATCGAAAGGGCAAATGCCTACATGCATAATGTAAGTGAGAACATCAAGCAAGAAGTCATCAGAGGTCACTCGACTAGCAACATGCAACTCCTCCTCATTGAGAATACAATCTAAATAAGGATGTACCTTAATATGTTCTTTGAGGGGTCGATTACGAAGGGTAGTCAACACCCTATATGAAGTTGGAGCTACATAGGTTGGGTCGTATTCCGATGCTTTGATTGCGTGTCGCTACTCAGCGTTGGTCATTAATTGGTAGCCCTCTAGCTCCCATTGCAATCGTAGAGTATACCATGTTTCAAGAAAGGGAAGTTGTTGGCTACAAACTATTTCAAGTCGTCTATTTCTTGATCATTGACACAAGCTGTGCGCTTGTCATATGTAGTGATTAGGCATTGTCATTGCGCTTGTTCGCGGGAGACCTCAGTGGCAATCAGCTCCGCAGCTGCTTCAAAATCTTTGACAAATACGAATTCCAATTCTTCCCAAGAACAAGGGAGTGTCCGTATTTCCATCGCCAAAGGTTCGTCTAAGAGCCCCAAGTCTAAGCAGTCATAGCTTTTAGCGAGCAACATGAACGTTGCGTCCAAGCGTCTAAGGCAAGCAACCAAGTCATCCCCCATATTTTCAGCTAAGGTATACAGCCAAGGTTAGAATTGATCGCCACTCATAAGAGGGTCTAAGCCTGGTAGTAGGTGGTTGAGGTTTGGCAGCACTAGAGAGTTCAACAAGCTAATGGTCATAGCTTGGTTTGCTCCTTAGGTTGTAGCTTGGCCTCATGTTCGTGGGGATACGAGACAGATGGTCAACCATATAATGCTGCTTCCCTTTGTGCACCACCACAGAGAAGTCAAACTCCAAAAGTAGAAGAAGCCATCTAGCGATGCGTCTTGTAGCATGTGGTTTGTTAACAAGATACAACAAGGCTTGATGGTCAACAAAGAAAGTAAAAGGTGTAGCAAAAGATAGTGTCAAATTTTTTTTATGGCAAACACCATGGCCAAGCCCTCTCTCTCCATTGTCGAGTAATTTATTTTGGTCTCAATGAGTTGTCTACTAGCAAAGCTCACTTGGTAATCCAGGTTGTGTTCACCAAGTTGGCACAACACAGCTCCTACGATGAATTTCAAAGCATCGATGTGCACATGAAACATGAGTGTCCAATCTGGGGCTCATAGAATTGGTATTGTGGTCAGAGCCTTTTTCAATTCCTCATACGCGCTTTGGCATTCATCGATCCATTTGAATATGATCAATAGTTTGTATAGAGGTCTAGCAATCAATGCATAGCTCAACACGAACCGTCGATAATACCTTGTGTGTCCTAATAAACACTGAACACCCTTGAAATCAGTTGGGAGTGGAAGATTGACAATGACCTTGATCTTTAAGAAATCTGTAGCAATGCCATTCTTTGACACCGTGTGTCCTAGGATACATCCATGCTTCACCCAAAACTGGTACTTCGAGGGGTTCAAGGAGAGACGATATAGTCGACAACGTTCAAAAAGTCTGTCTAAGTGTTCCCACCAAGTAGAGTGAACACAGAAGTCCTCCACGAAGACCTCTAACTCTTCCTCAGCATGTCTTTGAAAATTGTGCACATCAATCATTAAAAGGTGACTAGTGCATTAGTCAATCCAAAAGTCATGACTATATAGGCAAAGATGCCCCATTCCGTGTGGTGAATGCAGTTTTATGCATATCGTTAGGATGCACTTGCACTTGATTGTATCCAGAGAAGCTGTCTAGGAAATTATAGGCCTCCTTGCCAGCCATTCTCTCAAGCATGTGCTTGGTGTACAACGGCAATGGATAATTATCTCTCTTTCTAGTTGTGTTTACCTTTTTGTAATTGGCACATACTCTAATCTTTCCATTCTTCTTTAATACGATGACTATGGAGGAAATCCAATCCGTATGTTCAATTTCATAGATGAATCTTGCTCTCATTAGCTTGTCCATTTCTTCTTTGACAGCATGACCGTGCTTTGAATTCATAGGATATAGTCGTCGGTGTTACGTCAAGTGTGATGGATATGTTGTGAGTCACCACACTCGGGTCTACCCCTTTGAGCTCTTGTAGGGATCAAGCAAGGACGTCTATATACTCCCGTAAGAGAGCAATGAGACCTGCTTCCTCTTTCTTAATCAAGTCATCAGCTATAAAGACCGGTCATGGGGTCTCCCCTTCCCTGGCTAAATTGACCTCCTTTACCTTGGTGGGTCCACGATTGGTTCGCTTGCTTGCCCCTGTCGTTTGCCTCCAACAATATCACCACCCTATCTCCCTTTTTAAACTTCATGAATCATTTTGGCAGGTCTTACGATTTTTGTTATTCTTCTGTCTATGTTTCTTTAGGTAACTTCCGTCGTTCCTCCCTTAACCGTCGGTGTCTTAGGTGGACGGGTAGGTCCCCCTTGGTACGTCTAGTCTTGGGGGTTGATATATTTCAAGATCACTATCTGAGCTAACTTTTGATTCAAAATCAAACTCTCCGTCTTTGTTAGAAGAGGGGCTTTCTCCTAGTGGTCGTAGCTTAGAAGGTGAGTACGTTCGCAGTAGTGGTGTGTCACTTGGCGGGGCTAGGCCTGCCTGCTCATAGTTGATTGCACCTATGTGCTCCAACCAAGTTCGAACACAGTTCTTGTGTCGGACTCATTTCGCTACTCTAAGGGCACTCTGCTTGTGTGGTCTGGGGTCTACTCGTATCTGTTCGATCATACATCCCCCAGTGCCGTATTCTAGGGTATCAGTTTTCCTTTCACTCTCATCACTAAAGGAACAAGAGTCCCCGTATTTGTCATCAAAGTTGTCTTTGTCTAGTTGCTCATCATTCTCCAGGTTTTGGCATATTTCTTCTTGCTGGTCAAGGATTAAGGCCCAATTGTATCTCAAGTTTAAATCATGCACTTTAGACCATCGCCATTCAGGCTCGTCTCAGAGATCTCAGAGTGGCTTAAGATTCATTTATGGATTTCCAACCAACTTGTTGATCAAGTACCCTAGGATCTTTAGGAGCTCTCGTCTATTGTTCGAGACTTAGAACACAACAGGGTTGTGTCTTCCATGTAGACTTCCAGTCATCATGCAGACTGGCATTGAGGGTGTGACCTCGAGTTTGCTGGTTGCCTTGATGGCTTGTTTGTACTCCTCAGTGTCTAAGAATGGTAAGTCAATGGTAGCAAGAACATACATCCAGTCTTGCTCGTCCTCAGGGCATAGGATCTACTTGGTAAGGGCCCCATAGGATCCGCTAGTCTATCCTTCACCCTTCAACATGGTGGAGATGGCATCCAGGTTGACAAGCGTAGTCTTCCATGTGTCCATCTCTACTCTTATGGACTCCATTCGATTGCCCAGGAAAATAAGACCCCAGTCCTATACAACTCTCACATTGCACATCCAGGGCCGACCTAGCAGGATGTCGTAGTCCACTCCCTTCATGACTATGAAGTCAACAGAGAATTGGATTCTCGTGATCTTCACTGGCCAATTTTTCAACACTCCAAACAGTTTCACCTTCATTCCGTTAGCTAGTGTGACGTTGAACCTAGCAATCTTGACCTGTGGGTTACCCCAAGCTTGGAATACCGCATGGCTTAGCACACTCACTTCTGCCCCCGTATCCACAATCCCCTTTCTGGTGATGTCTCCCAGTGCTAAGACTAGCAAAATTGCATGCATTTTTGTGCCTTCCCAAAATGCATTAACGTGCAAGGATTTAGATATGGAGTGCAATGTCAGACTCGGTATTTGAGTTTCTACATCATGCTCATGCAAGTCTATGGTAATTGGCTCATTTGGTTCTTCAACCCACTGTTTTAGGTCTAGCCATAGCGTTAGATGTTGCCTAAGCAAGTCACCTAAGCTTAGAGTTACAGGGGTGGTCACCAGTGTAATGAGGAGGTTGCTAGTCACTTGCCTCTCTCCTAATTCTATGGTCCTTGGCCAATGGCTCTGATTGGTTTGTTGGCTCGAAGAATTTAGACTTTGTCTAGGCGGCCTAACTTGTGGTGCCATCACCTCACTTGATCTTGGTCGTGGAAGAGAGATTGGCATGCTTATGCTTGAGATATCATCTCATCTTCTAGTATGGGCTCAGCGTCCTTTAGGTGCTCCTAGGCCTCCTTCACCAACTCTTTCACCTTCTTGACAGTTTCGAGTTGGCACTTCAGATTGGGGTACTCCCCAACCTTGTACTTCCCTTTTCAGCTATCTGTGGGGCCGACATTTCTTCCTCTGTGTCAATGACTTTCCTTCCAACTGGTAGTGTTGTGGTACTTTCTGTTTTAAGGGTGACCTTAGCGTTTGGTCTTTTCTTCCTTCTTCTTCGGCTCTTTTTTCCAACCAAGGTTGTGTCAAGGTTGCTAGACCCTGGCAATGATATGCCGGCCTAGTTTGTCTGCGCATGGGTCATGACATGCAACGGGATAGGCATGGCCTCCCCATCAAGTGTCTCAACACTAAACAGCCCCAATGGAATCGATGACTCGTTTGCAAAACCAGAAGATGACCTTTGCCTAGGGCAATCGACAAAGAGATGAGTAATTCCACACTCAGCACATCTCAAGTCAGTCTTATCTCTACTTTCTTGCTCCCTCTCGAGGCACCACAAAGAAATGTGCCTTGGGTGACTGCAAGTCCAACACACGATTAGCTCTTGGGTCTGTGCTCCTAGGCCTTTGCCTCTCCCTCTTCCTAATGCCATCACTAGTACTGTTTGGTAGTCCATAAGGATTGCATTCCCTTCCTCATCATATGACACGTATGGGTTTACATAAGGCTCATTGCTGCTAGGCTTCGCCCACATAGTGAACTGGAGCGTCACTCGATGGGTGGGTCACGTAGGGTCCTAGTGGTTTAGGGATACATGTAGGATTTATTTCCATCCTAGGGATGGATGGCTTGGCATTGTTAGGTGCCGGGAGAGCCAATGGGGCTCCCCTTCCAAAGAGGTTCAGTGGCATGTTCGCAAGGTAGGGTTAACTGTAAGGATGCAGGTATGGGAGTCTCCATGGTAATCGACAATGCATGGTGTCATGGCCAAACCTACCACAATTAGCACAAGGTCATGACCTAGGGTCTTGATGCTCAGCTGGCAAGTGGCTTCCGCCACAATGTGCACATTAAACATATGGAAGTGCATGCCGTCTCATCATCTCCTATAGTTTGGCTATGTCAATCCTAATCTTTGCTAGCTCTTGTCCTGAATTGATGCCCTTCCCTTTGTCCTGCGCGCTTGGGTCTACTCTCTCACTCGGCGTTGAGGCCCTCCCGGAACTCCTGGCACTGGACTCTTCTTGATCCAAGCCTCTGGAGCCTCTTTCCTTGAGATGGTCATCCACTCTAATAGCTTCTTCAAAGACCCTTGCCAGTGCATCTTGCTGGAAGCTCCAACTACCAGCCAAGGCTTTGTAGAGCTCTTCATTTCGTATTTCATCGATGAATACCATGGATACCACTCTCTCAGTTGGTCTCTCGCCCATGGGGATTCTCTTGAAGAGGCTCCTCGCATGGGTCATATAATCTTGAATATCCTCTTTCTCTCTCTACTTGATGTTCATGAGTCGCACTAGTAGGTTATCAAAGTAACCAGGTTCGAAAAATCTCTTAATGAAGAGATTTTTTAAGCCATTGAAATTGACACACTCTGCAACATCCAAACTCGTGTACTAAGTTGGCCCTTGTTGCCTAAGCACTGTCTGAAAGCTTAGGAGCATTGAGTAAGATCGGTAAGGTCATTGGCCTAGCAAACTTGCTCGAACTGTTCCACAAAGCTGTATGGGTCGTCATTTGCTTGGTATTTGTTTAGCTGCTTTGCCACCACAGGAATTTTCGATTAGCTCTTAGATCCTTGGTTAACCCCTAACCCCGCTAGTAGCGATGTTGCTAACGCTGCAGTGCTTTGCTCTACTGTCGTGCTATCTAGCAGCCGCTTCGTCAAAAGCTTGCTCGGTGTGAGGTCCCCTTCTAGCGCTCTCTTACTCTTTAATCGATTCCTGCCTGCTAAGGCTAGCACTCTGTGAATCTCTCGCATTTCCAAGCTTTGGTGCAAGCTCCTAGTTTGCTAGTCCTGGTTGTATGCGGCTAGGCCTTGTAGAGCCCTGCGAGCCAACTTCCTCTCTTCCTCGAGTCTGTTATGATGTTCTTTGTAGGTCTACCGCGGTGTTCTAGCTGGGTTTGAGCATTGTATTTGTTCGCAAATTGCTGGACAGCTTTAGGAAGGTCTCCTAGGTCAAGCTCCTCGTAGCCTCTTCGACCTATTGAGCTACCCTCTTTCATGTCTAGGGCTTCCTGTTGCACCAAGTTGTCGATTAGGTGAATGAGGTCGCATAGTTCCACTTCCCAGATGGGGTCATGTCTGGCTCTTTGGTTGCATTATTCGCCTGGTCCTACTTTACTGATGGGTTCCTTCAAGTTTTTATGTCTAAGTTTTTAGAGCCTCTTGGTCCATTGGTTTATCTTGTTTATATAGAAATATGAAACAACTCTAGATAAACCCATAATGTTCCTTTGGTTAGTTATCCTACCACCAAACTCTCCTTCAACACTTTTGCCTCAAGCTTTTTGTGAAGTTAAAAAACAATTGCAAGTCCACTACCATTGTCTTCTTGTAAATGAACTCATTCTTTCTAGATCCTTGACAATAATAGCTTGGCTAATGACTTGAGCTTGAATTAGTAGTGTTACTTTGTACAAGTAAGGTCTTCTATCTTTTGCACTTTTTGGTAGATGTTGAAAATTTCTCTCGGTCACAAAAACTCATTTCTCTTGTTCTCACATATCCCATGCTCCTTGTAGATTGGCAGAATGCTAAGCTATGTGAAGAAAACCACTCAGGATCATGTACTTTACTTTGTATTTCCTATTCAAATTGGACCCTCCATTATACACTTGAATGTGGTCCACTTGAAACCAAAAAATTATTGAGAGACAAAATTACAAAAACATGATTAAAGATCAAACTTTTGAAGCCAACTGCTAATGTCACTAATAGCTATAACAAAACTCCCTCCTTTGTAGAGTACCATCTATCAAGCATAGCCCAATATTTGGGATGCTCAAGGAGTTGAAAGTTAGGGGGGTTATTATTCAATTGTAAATAATATTTCGTATCTACGAATCCCAATAGTTGACATGTATAGCTCCACTCTTCTTACTCTCTCTTTGTAGAGCCATATTGAAGTCTCCATTTAAAGAATTCAAATTATCAAGGATATGCCATAGCTTCTTCCTTAACCTTACTTCATTGTACCCATGTATATTGATTATATCAAGCATTTCATTGAT
Source organism: Lygodium microphyllum (assembly GCF_053477565.2). Taxonomy (NCBI): domain Eukaryota; kingdom Viridiplantae; phylum Streptophyta; class Polypodiopsida; order Schizaeales; family Lygodiaceae; genus Lygodium; species Lygodium microphyllum. The sequence goes on along the minus strand of NC_141136.1, from coordinate 54,894,820 downwards.
CCATTTGATAGAAATAGCTAGTAGCCTATTATCTTGTAAGCTAAGTTTGAATTTTGGGTATTTGCATTCCACTATTGATGGCATACACCTAGACTCATGACCTTAATCTTCCTCCCACAAAACAAGCATATTCTTTATATGTAAACTTTGATCCACTTCCACTATGCATTTTTTGCTCTTGAACAAGTATTGCACCCAAGTCCATCCTAAACACCACTTTCAAAAAAGACTTCTTTTAATGTTGCCATTGTTAGAGCTAGGTTTGCAAGAATGCACACACATAGCTTGGAGAAGCTTGAAGTTACACAAAGAAAAGTGTATTGAGTGGTACCAAAGTAAAAGATTTACAAACAAAGTATGCCCTAGAGTGAATCGGCATACATACAAGGCCAGGGAGGAAAAAACCTCCTAGAGAGGTGAAAAAGTGCCCTAATGAGTGTGTTCATATGCATCACTACCAAAATAGAGTAGCAAATCCCCCCTAGAGTGATGTAGTGAACAAAATCTCACACTTGTTCATAGGGAAGTGCCAAGCCTAGTGGATTATAATCAATCCACAAAGGGGAGTAATGTCAAATATTTGTAATAAGCTTCAAACTTCTCACAAGGCAAAGTTTGTATGAAAAGATCTACAAGGTTGTCTTGTGTTGGCACTTAGGCTAAGCTAATATTTTGTGTATAAAGTCTCTCTTTGACATAATGATTATGCACCTCAATTTTCTTAGTATAAGCATAATGATAATGTGCCTCAAATTGCTTGGTATGAGCATAGAACATTGAGTTCTATACAACTAACAATACACTTTGATTGTCATAGAGCATAGAACGTAGGGTTCTATGCAACTACCAATACACTTTGATTGTCAATGAAGATGGTGGTGGTACATGACTATCCAACAACCAAATCAATCAAAAGGCATCTAAGCCAAACACACTCAACCATAGCCATGAAAGTTGCCTTGTACTTGACTTCACAACTAGAAGTGGCCATAGTGGGCTACTTCTTGCTTGACCATAATATACGTGAGTTGCCAAGCATTAAGCAAAAATGACTTGTGCATACACAAGTGCCATAACAATTAGCCCAATCAAAATCTCCCTGCCCCACCCCCCCCCCCCCCCCCCCCCCCCCGCCCCCCAAAAAAAAGATGGTGGTAATGATCCCTTCTTGGGATAAATCATACCAAGGTGTCGAGTACCATTCAATTAGCAAAGATACACTTCACTCCATGCTAGTGCTTGGTGCTTGGGATGTGCATTAAACCTATTCATCTATGAGAATGCAAACTGAATGTCAACCTCATTATGCATACAAAAATCAAGCATCCAACAACTTGCGATATAGAAAGACATTCAAAGAAATCTTTGAAATCATGAAGACTCAACTTTAAACCTATTTCCATAAGAATACCAATAGGCATGTAATTCTCAAGACCATATATTTGTAATAATGACTCAACATACTTTCTTTGGCACAAAGCAATACCTCCGTTACACTACTTCAACGGAACGCCAAACAACGATGCAATAGGCCCAAAATGGTAATGTCAAAAGTTGTATTCAACTCAACCTTAAAATTAGTAAAATGAATCTCATTACGACCAATAGCAATATGTTGTTGATATGAACCAATTATTAGAGGTACATCACCCTGACGCCTAGTGTATAAGCTGCATTTAGTTGGACTACTTTGCAAACCACATGCAATTAAGTATGCATGTATCTTCTTGTACCAAGCTTTTGGTGCTTAATTCAGACCCCATATATATATATATATAAGTTTTTGGTATTGTGATTTGTATAATTCCATATGTGCATGCAAGTTGCTATTAGAATACATCTTATATATACTATTTGATGCAATAATTTAGAAATACTTAATGAGAGAGACTTGGGAATATTATACTATGCAACATGGGACAAGGCATCAATAATAGTTCATAAATTATTAACCAAAGTTTCGAGTTTCTAAAGACTACATCAAGGAAACATGCTCATAATTTTCAAAATTCAAATACAATTTTGTTATATTTGGAATAATCCTCTACTTTAAATGTATGTGTGTTTGATTTGAGGCTAGCAAAGAATATGAGAGAGAGAGAGAGAGAGAGAGAGAGAGAGAGAGAGAGAGAGAGAGAGAGAGAGAGAGAGAGAGAGAGAGAGAGAGAGAGAGAGAGAGAGAGAGAGAGAGAGAGAGAGAGAGAGAGAGAGAGAGAGAGAGAGAGAGAGAGAGAGAGAGAGAGAGAGAGAGAGAGAGAGAGAGAGAGAGAGAGAGAGAGAGAGAGAGAGAGAGAGAGAGAGAGAGAGAGAGAGAGATCACACTCCTCTAGTCCATCTCCCACATGTATACCTCCCTCAATTGCTCTTTCCACCCCTTAAACCTCATCCACTTGTCCATCCTCCCATCCATTTGGAAGCCTCCAAGTCTCTTAAAGAGCCTGAATCAGTACTAACATGTTGCATGTCTCCATTCCTAAACATGCCATCTACCTCTCTCTACCTCTTCATTCTAATCCCCATTCGTCCCTCCCCTTTCAATGTAACCCTCAATACCCTTCCATGTCCCTCATTTAGTTACATCAATCCCTAGCTTCCTAAATCTCCCTAAGTCCCCAAACCTCTTGACAACCCTATGTACATCCCTCAACCCTAGGCCTCTCTCCATCTCATGCTATCTTCATGAAGCGTAGAGCTCCCCCCATATCCCTCTATCTCCTTTCTCTCTCAAAACCCTTCGTCTCTACTACATCCGCTCAACCATTCTCTGCTCACCCCCTTGTATGTCATAGGAGTTTTGTGGGTCCCTTCTAATGCCCATTAATACCAAACATCTTAATAATCAAATTAAAATTATAAAAGCTAATGACAATTAAATTTATGAAATGTATGCAATGGGCCTCCATGCAATCAAACTTTATAACCACCTACAAGTATTGACAAGAAATAATCATGGAATCTTGAATTTGAAGTCACCTTAAGAATGAAGAAGTTGTTGTATAAGGTTTTCGTGGGCACCGGCAAAATTTTGAGCTTGAATGGTTTATTTGTGTTTTGCAACTCATCTTCTTATCTCGATCTCTCATATAAACTTAAATAAATCTCTCTCCTTTATTTCTCTTTGTACTCCAAACAACGGAGACTACTATTACCTTCTTTAGCTTAGGCATTATGGTGCCATAACTAATGAGAAACTACATAGCCATTGTTAAGCAAGGCTTATTGGAGAAAAAGGTTAACCATGTGAAGCAATGTTTGTGTATGGTGTGGTGTTTGTTTAGGGTGGTAGAAGAGGAAAGTCCTTATCATGGTTGGCAGCACCACAGAGGCAAGCCTATCTTGTCAGGTGGTGAAATGATCAAAACCACATCCATCACCTCGTCATCCAAAGTGAGAGAGATATTGAACACTTTCAACATTCTCTCTATCATAAGTGCTCAATTTCCCTAAAGTAGTAGCATTATTCCTATACTCCTACCTTTAAGTAAACCAAGCATCATAAACAAAATCGTAGTGTCAATTGGCAAGATTGCACAAGAAAAAGAGCTTCTAAAGAGATATGGTGCAGATGTTATTTCTAACTTTTGTCAATTATAGGGCTTGTTTTTAGAATGGATGCTATTGTGACTAATATGTAATGAGTTAGTAATCTACAAAAAAAATTGTTTTTATTTGGTTTATTATGTGATACGAAATGGTACAATCTCATAATGTTAATGAATCCCCTTAGAAGACACAAGGATCCATGCATAGAATAATGAAAACACATAAAAGTTTTGAGGGCAAAGGAAGGTTACAATGAATCGGGTGATTGGTGGATAGGGATGCTAATCCTTGAATGATCCAAACGTGTGTTAACTGGCAATATCTGACAATGTCATTAGTTCAAGGTAGAAGATCCAATGAAGAACCTATAATGAGGAGTTTATCAACATGGATATCAAATCAAACAATGTTTCACCTTGTTTTAACAGGTTTCAACAAGCCATGTCGATCTCTAGGCAAGGCTTAGGTCTACAAAAAGATGGCCTTTGATGAAACTTATTTTGCAAAAATGATATTACTCTTGAACATTGGGACTCTGCCAGATTGGAGCTCTGGCTATAGCTTGGTGCTATTGGGATTTGAGCATTTTTTGTGTTAGCACAAATGGATCTGATTGCGAAAGTAGTTTGTTTGTTGAGCCATCATAAATGCCAACCGACACCATGAGAACAAGGGCTTTGTTTGTAACCACAATTGTGCAACACACTCAATTACTTGGGGCCTAGGGATGCCAAGTGGGAAGGGCTGTTGGGTGTTTTTATGTGGTGGGTCTAGGCATATAAGTTAGCTTTTGTTGTGTTGCATGTCATCAAAAGCCTAGGAGCATCATGCATGTATGTGGACATTTAGGATCTGTCGTTTTGCAAAAGCTGAGGTATTAGAATTTTGTAAAGTACATCTTCTCTCATTGCCCAGCTTTGTTTTGTCGCCAACAACTTCTTCAAAAGTGTTCTGAGCTCTCACTCTTACTGCTGCCTCGTATATACTCTCTCTCAATGCGGTTTCACATGCCACTCTCCCTCATCAAGTTGTCCTAAACCTCTTTTTCTATCAAATATTCTCTCTCTCAGATTCCTTTTCACAGACAAATTACAATCCTCCCTCCCTCCTCTCATCAAATTCTCTCGGATGTTCACTGAATTCTCTCTTGTGACTCAGATTTTCCGATCTCACATATTTCCTCTTTTTCTCTTTTCTTAATAGTATCCTCATTAATATTCTCCTGTCTCTCTCTCTCTCTCTCGGATTTTTACGGAGTTTTCTCTCATGACTCAGGTTTTTCTATCTCATACATTTCGTCTTTTTCTCCATTAAAATTGTACTCTGTCTCTCATAACCAATTTCTTGATTAATATCTCCCTCCCTCCCTCCCTCCCTTTCTCTCGGATTTTTATACAGTTTTCTGTCACGACTCCCAGATTTCGCTAATACCTATCTCATAACAGACGTCTCTCCCTCTGTCTCTTGCACGCAAATTTCGACATTAAAACTCTTTTAAGCTCTATCCTTCCCTCTCTCCTCTCTCACGTGAGTTTTCTCTCTCCTCTCTCTCACACACACACAATTCACCAGAATTCTTGCTATATTTTCACCTCATTCAATTCCTCTGCCATTGGCATCCCTTGATGCCTGACCTCCCACCCTTTACATCCACGTGTTTTCCTATCTTTTGCTGTGACTGCTGATGAGAGGAGCTCTTCTTTGAAACAGCACATGTAAACAAGTATCGTTGACCTCCCCCACTCTTCAGACGCTCTTCTACCCTAATCTGGAGAACGTGAGATTTGTATTTTAATTTTTAATTTTAAAAATTTTAATGTTTTGGTTCGGGGGCAGTTCCGCCCACCAACCAAAAGGATGGACTCAATGGAGCCCTTGTCTACTTTCTGCAGCGCACTGTCTGGGGCTATGTCAAGCTACAGGAAATCACTGCAATTGTGACCTCTTTGCTACTCTCTCTCTCTCTCTCTCTCTCTCTCTCTCTCACATCTGCCTTGTCCTGTTCATCCTCTGTTCCAGGTCTCAGAAAAAAATTTCCCCTTTTCCGAAAGGACACCTTTTTCCCCTCTCGGTGCGGCTCCATCATCACTGTCACTAGTCGGATTTGTGGTTTTTTCTTCTTCTACGGGATGTTTTTCCCCATCGAGTAAGCAGGGCTTTTCAAAGGCACAGCTTTACATTGTTCCTCACCCCCCAGAAAAGGAAAAATCGTTTGTTTAAATTTACGGGTCTCCCAATTGAACTCCACAAGGGTTTCTCCATGCAACAGCAGAGCAGGTGAGTAAGCTTGGACAGCTTTTGCAAAAGCAGGCGAAGAACCTCTGCGCTGTCTTGCCTCTTCATCAGTCCCCTTCCATTCTACTAAGCCAAGCAGGCAGACAAAGCAGAAATTCATTTTCTGACATGTCCTATGTCAGCATTGCTTTCTTCGGAAGAGCTGCGCAGAGACTATTGTCACAATACTTTTCAGTTCATGTGTGGGCACAAAGCAGATTCTTTAGAACCTTGATCAAATCTAATGGATTCAGGGGTCTTGGAAACTGAGTGAAACTGGGTATACTTGTAGATGTTTCCCTTTGATCAAAGGTTTTTCATTCGGTTGCCATTGCTCAAGGGTCTTTGGGTAGTGATCTTCATGCTCTTCTGTGGAGCTCACAGTCATTTCTGATGAAAGTTATCGAGATGGAAGATCTGCCTCCTTCTGCACCACCATGGAAGAGGAGATCTAATTTGGGCCGCAAGCTTGCTGGGAGGGGTTCATGCTGTGGCAGTTAGTTGAAAAGCGCCGAACAGGGTTTGCATTGCCAGATTGCAAGGCGCTTCTTAAAGAAGGTGTTGAACTATGGCAATGACAAATTTATATCAAACTTTGATGAACCTTTGTGTGAAGAGTAGCTGGTGCTATGCAGTCTTCTGGAAGTTGAAGCGCAGAAGCCGCATGTATGGATTTCTTTCTGTCTCGCCTTTGGCTGATGCACATGATAGTGTGGTCCTTTCGAGGCTTCACAAAGATGTGACTTAATTTTCTTTGAGTGGGTTGAGCTGACAAAGCTTAGTTGGTAAATTCTAGGATGCTGACATGGGAGGATGGATATTACAAATACTCAAGGTCCTCGCTAAGCCCTTGTGTGTTACCACATAATGACTGGATTGGAAAGGGGGGCAATCCTCTTCATCAAGGAGGCTCTGGAGACTTGGAAGGGCAAATAGGCCTGGCTATTGCAAAAATGTCATACTGTGTGTACTCGATGGGTGAAGGGTGAGCTCTCTATTTCAGAGGTTAGGGTGTTTCTGGTGCACTTCTAACATGACTTCAAAACGTCTTTTGATGCTATGGGGGTCATAAATTTGATTTGAGGCAGCATTATTACTAGTGGAAATGTGGACTACTGTTTGAAGTATCCCAAATGCCCTTGTTATCTTGCTTAAACGTGTTAGGTCAATAGGATCCAAGCCACAACTACTTTTGATTGTAATTAGTAGTTGCTTGATGTAATCAGTGCCAATTGTTTGCCTCTAAAATGTGTTTCTATCTGGATCTAGCATTATTGGAAGAGTTGCATTCAGTGGCAAGCAGCAGTGGGTTTATAATGATGGAGAGAACAAGTGTAAGGAAGCTGTTCGGAGAGGGCCTTTGAGTAATGATTCCATGCTTGAAAAGGTATTTGTGGTGCCTTTTTCGCAATGGTTTTTGTGCAGTGATTTTTTAAAATTGGATTATGTACCGGTATCAATGCTACATATTTTGTGCAGTGATATCTTAAATTTGGATTATGTATCGATATCAAGGCTACGTATTTTGTGCTATTCAAAACCTTAGCAAAAGAAAGAATGCCTCTAGTATAAGGTAGTATTGTACTCATATCTTTGATATACTTTATTCAGTAACTTGCTTATGAATAAGCAGCCTATGAATTGCCTATCCTTATGTTTCTATATAACAACTTTCTTTAGCAATGCCCGAAGTTGTGTAGTTTGTACCTGTCAGAAAACTTATTATAGGTGGCTGAGTGGTGATATGCAAAGTCCCAACATGAAGATGTACTTTTGAATGATTCTATGTAGGCTGCCTGTTTTACGCTGTAGAAGATTGGTCTGTTCTCAGCTGGATCACTGCCCTGTTGCGCCCACTTATACCTGCAGATGACACTGTCACTATAAGCCACTCTAAAGGCATTCCTAGAGTCTATGGATACTCACTACTCTTTGCAGAGACAAGACTTGCCCTATCTGTCCCTACTTTAATGGGGAGTTGTCCTTGTGATGACAAGGGCTCACATGCATATGGATGACCAGTGGTACTTGATGTAGTACTTGATATTGAACTGTTCAATGGTTAACAAGTTAAATAATGGAGGATTACCCATGCAAAGGTTGCCTGCACTATTGATTGACGAATTTGATTGTCCTTGTTAGAATTCGATGGATGGTTTTGCAGAACTTGTGGAAATTATAGTGCCTTTCTAAACATCTTGATGCTTTTTATCACTGTTTTGAGGCCAAACTTTAAATGGTACTGTTCACATCTGCTATGCCTTCACAGTTTGGGGCCCTATTGGTGGAGAGGATGCTAAAGTTAATGCAATAACACAGTTGGGAACCCAACATTTTAGGCATTAAAGTGACGGACAAAATGTTTGACCCTCAGCTTGATCACTGCCTTGTTGCTCACTTATACCAGTGGATCATACTGTCACTATAAGCAACTTTAATGATACTCCCAAAGTCTATGGATACTTGTGTGGCATGCACATCATGACTTTCCCTATCTGTTCTGACTGTAATACTGAATGGGGAGGTGTCCTTGTGTGTCACATGCATATGTACGATCATTTTTACCTGATGTAGTATTTAATATGTATATACTCCAGTGCTTAACAAGTCGAATTCTTTAGAGGATTACCCATGCAAAAGTTGCCTGCTGTATTTATTGAGAATATGATTGTCCTTGTTAGAATGGGATAGATGGTTTTGCAGTTTTGTAGAAATTATAGCACCTTTGTAAGGATCTTGATACTGTTTATTGACCCTAAGGTGAGCAGTTCCTTTTTCAAGCCAAACTGTAAGTGGGACTGTTCATATTGGCTATGTATTCACAAGTAGGGGACCTACTACTGAGGATGCTAAAGATATTGTTACAGCAGATTGGAAACCTACCTTTTAAGACATTAAAGTGAAGGACTTGAAATGATAATGAAATTTTGTTTCTTTACGTTGTCTAATTTGTCATCTTTTGGATGTCATATTGTGTTATTGCTGTATATCAGTTCTCTTTTAAAATGTGCTCAGCTAAAGTTCTCACATTTTACTGCAGTACCCAGATGAGTGGCAGCATCAGTTTGCAGTAGGGATCAAGGTGAATGAAAGCCGATATGTTTAGGTTCACAGTACAGTGGTATTGTAGGAAAGGGAGCCAGTTGTAATAAAGCTATGCTTCTTCTTTATTCTGATTCTACTTTGTTAAGTCTAATCTTAGACACTTGCTTTCAGACTATTGCAGTCATAGCTGTGCCTCAGGGTGTTTTGCAGCTCGGCTCTACTGAGCGGGTATGTATGGTTGCAGCAAAAGAAGAAATGTTATGGTATCCTTATCTGAACACTTTTTGATTTTGGGGCCAACTAAGAGGTCATATATTGATGCGTGAAAGTTTTTTAAGCCTTAAAGTTGGTCTACTTCTAAGGGTTTGTTAGCTTTTATTTGCATGGTCAATACAATGTGTTATAAGATCCGAGATATACACTTGACCTTCTTATATGCTTAAAAGATATATGGTGAATATTATGCTGGCGCAGAGAGAGAACAGATGAGAGAAAAGAAAGATGTAGAGAGAAAGAGATAGAGATAGAGAGATTGACAACACACTAGGGATTGGAAGATGGGCCAGTCCCCCCCCCTTGTGGAGTTAATATTATTGACAAGGAGCAAGCTCCTCCGTTACACATAAACCAATTCTTAACTTGTAGATCTTGGGAATAAGATCACAGTTCCTTGCACGGTATACAACCTCAGCCCCATTAAATGGGGTAGTGCCACCCCATGGTTGAGAGGGGGTCTTCCCCAAGGCAATAGAGTAGTTTATCCACCCCCTAGTTTCCAAGTTCATCAGTGGTTGGCCATTATTGAAATGCATTCTCAATTGACCCCTCAGCCAGTGCCTTGGGGCTTATTCGGTCATCATCCACCATTAGACTAAAAACCTAGGATTCTTAGGTTCCCCTAGGATCCTTAGGGTAAGTCACGCTACAATTGTATAGGTTAAGTTAGGCTCATTTTCCCTTAGGACAGTCTAGCTAGATCTTTAGGCTGTGGGTAGAATACATTGAGCTGTTGAAGGGTTGATTTTTGGTGTGGGTCTAAGAGTCTTGACCATGGAGCACCAAGTGTCGTCTATGTGGCTGGGTTTTTAGCAAAATGCTGCCCTGCTGCGCGGTGGTCTTCCCACTGCTGACAACACTTTCCTTAAGTTGTTGACAAGCTGCGCAGCAGCCCACAAGGCTTATACTGCTGTTGGTTGCTTCTGTACATTTGCATTTTGCAGTTTATAGTCTTCTTTGGGCAAGAACTCCTGTGTTTTGTTTTCAGCAGGCCCTTTCCAGAAGCTGCACAACCTTTGGCACCCTGAGAGTTGATGTTATCTTTGCCCTTGCTCAAACCTAGGTTTTTGCTGCTGGTCACTCTACACTGCTGCCATCTTCATTAGATCAGCTTCTCATCATCAATGAGAGCTCACGAGGACTGTGTTTCATGCCCTCTACTGCTATCCTTCGTTGTCCGGTGTCTTCTTAGATATCCCCTTGTTCGGATGGTTGCATTTCACCGCCTCCACAGGCATTCCTTCACTTGTGTTGTCGGCTGATCAATTGGGACAATGGAGTCATCTCTGAGCTTTGATGGGTGTCATTGACTGGACTTTACTCACCTCAGTACCGGTCCCAGAGACATGGAACCCTAAGGCTCTCACTCCATTGTATCAACATTCAATATGATTCATTGAGCATGCTTTGTCACTTCATTCCTCTTTTGCGTTTTTGAGTTCTTTGTCATAGTGCGTGCCATACGCAATTTGTGTTCTTCTGTGCAAACCCTACTGCTTCTTGACACAGTTTTGTTAGAGATGTGGTCACCTTGAAGACAGGCACATGTATGTATAGGGCAGATTAGGGCAGTTTGTGCAGCATTGCATTGTATAGGAGGACATCGGGCAGTAGTTTTGGATAGTTGCCAGGTTTTAGCAATTTGGGTAGGTGGATCAGGGTAGGTAGGGGGATAGCTTTGCCTCGTTGCAAGTGCATTTTTCACAGCATTTTTTTCATCATTTTATTGTTTTTCAGCAGTCGGTCTGTTTCTTGCAACAGTCAACCGATTTTGATTGGCCGACCTGATAGGATTATTTTACTTTTTTTGTTTATTTAGGCTGGCCTGCCCTCGGGTCATAGTTACTTCAGTTTTCATGCAAGTTGAGATAGATCTTTGGTTGGTTATACTCGCACAACCCTTGTATATATCTGCCTTTAGTATTCAACATTTATCCTTTGTAGTCTTTAGCTTTCAATTGCCCCCCTCTCTCTTTCTCTCCTTCTTTGTCTGTGTCTCTCTCCCTCTCTCCTCTGTCTGTGTCTCTCTCCCTCTCTCCTCTCTGTGTTCAGTTCTTTCTTTCAGTCTAGTCATACACTTTCACATTCAATGTTGTCTCACATGGTGTCAAAGTTGTGTTGAAGGGCTGATCAATTTGGGGTAATTTTGAAGAGGAGGTTTCAGCATGACACCAAGGCTGAAGCCAAGCTGAGATACGTTGGAAAAGAAGTGATTTTGTTGTTTTGGTGTAGGATTTCTTGTTTAAGAAAGAGGAAAGGCTGCGTTTTCAGCCATTCGCAACAGATTTCAGATTTTAATTGCCTTCGGTGGTTAAAGTGGGTTTAGGGCAAGTGGAGAAAGCCCTAGTAGGCTGCCTTTTGGAGTCAGAGGGGGCTGCCCATTTTCTTGTGCAGGTTATTTAGGTGACTTGGACATGGAGTTTCAGGCTATCATGGACCGTAAGGTCGTGGCGTTACTGGCTCTTCCGTAGGATCAAAAGCTAAATGGACAGAACTACTGTATTTGGCGAGTGATGGCGCTTGCCAGATTTAGTGCATTCTATTCCACCTTGATTGTTTCAGGGTGGAGGGATAGAGACCCCAAAGAGTTGGTTCCTATGGTCTTGGACCAAGAAGAGCAATTGAAGGGTACAAATTCTCATGAATTCGAGGTTGGATGGGCATTTTAGTGCCTATACATTGGAGGTTCTCTATGTTCCAAGCCTAGGATATCATCTCCTTTCGATGAGTAAGTTGCAGACTTAGCCTCACAGTTGAGTTTGATAAGGGTTCCTTGTGGGTTCTTGATGGAAAAATTAAACAAGTTCTTTGCTAGGCGCATGAGGAGAATGGCGTCTACATGATGTGGAGTTTTGTAGTTCTTTTGAAACCAGCCTTCCTTCCGTGGATGGGTGGTAATTCCCTAATTACAACATAGTTATAGTAGTAACATTTATTACAAAACTGAGAAATGCAAATTAACTTACAATCTTGGACAATGAATACCCTGTTGGTCCCAAAACTGGCGTCCCTTTCGGTATTTATTTAACTTAATTGAAGAAGAAGTTGATGTACAATGGGATTCTCCCAATCCCTTTTGTTATTCCAACTCCCCTTGTTGTCCAAAATGACATGAAGTCTTCAATCTGATTTGCCCCTTGATTTGGGCAGTCAATTGGTCTTCATCCGCTTTGATGGAGATGAAAAATGCCCCAAATTTATCGATTTGCTAGTCCTCCACTTGTATTTGACTACAAATAGTTTTAGCTGAGTTGAATCCAAGCCTTGGAGCTATCAATTTTTGGCATGCTTCTCGAGGCTGCTGCTAAATCCTAATTTTTGCTAGATTAGGGTTTACAGCAAAGAAATCTGAAATTGCTCAGCCTCTAGTGATCTCAATGCTGTAATCTTTGGAGCAAGGTTGTAGAAAGGCTGGGAGATGAGAGAGAATGCTGAGAAGAAAGAAAATTTAGACTTTCTTTGCGAAGAATTGAAGAAAATTTGTCATTTGCTGCTGTTACACTGTCTCACTGGCATTAATTGATTAATTAATGCCTAGTTCCTAATGTCATGACATTAATGGCTAATAAAATATTCTAGGTCAAAATCTATCACCAAGTACCGCCTAGTACCTGTCAAGTACAACTTATTGCAACTTTTGTCTTTGACACCCATCAACTTCTTAGGGTCCTAGGCTTGTCATTGTGACTTAATTGTCTTGAATAGCATGTGTACACCTCATATTTGCACATTTAATTAATAACTAAACCAAATGCTAAGAAAAGCATTAAAAATTCATGTCCCCATGACAAAGTTCCTTAAGGGGACTCTTCACTTTATGTCTATTGTGGATGAGTATAAGAGGATGACATGGGCTTTTGGCACTGAATCGGAATGTTTCTCTCACTGTAAGGATTGATTCATCTTCATGGAGAATTGTTTAGGGTGGAAGCTTAAGATAGGGAGATTTGATAGATTCGACAAGGGTGGAGAGTTTATCTCAAATGATTTAGCTTGGTTTTGGCACAAATTAAGGGATTAATCAAGAGTTTGCCAAAACCAACACTCCTCAAGAGAATGGCATTTTGGAGTGGAAGAACTGGAGTGCGATTGAGATGGCAATGGATCATTGGCAGACATCTCAACATCTATGGGCTGAAGTAGTGGCCATCATAATGCATGTCCTAAATTAGTTAACCGTATCCGTCATTGCTGGTATGACTCCTTGAGGCATGTTTTGGACTAAAATTGAGGGTATTTAGAAGTGATGCCTATGCTGACATCTCAAAGAAGCAATGGGATAAGTCCAAGCTAGCTTCTAAATGACATGTGCTCGTTGGCTACAACTCAAGTCATAGGGGTACAAGATTTATGATTCCATCTCATGGGATGTCTACATGAGTTGACATGTGCGGTTTGTTGAGTCTCTAGCTAGAGAGGGGGTGAGGAGCGTGTTGAGAAACCCTTCACCCTTTACCCGCAGTTTGCATTTTTGCATTTCTGCGTTTTGCGTTTAGGGTTTGCAGCCCCAAAAAGGGGCGCCATCCTAGACTGACTATGCCTATTTATAGGCCACTCTCTCATTCATTCCTCACGGCTGATTCATTCAGTCCGTCCCCTCTTCTCTCCAGCCTCTCCACTACCCTCACACCCCTTCATGAGGACATTGTGGTTCATGGTTTGTGGCTGTCGTCATCATCTTCCTTGTGCTACGGTATCCTTGTTCCCTTGTATCACATTCACTCCATGATTCAGATCTTCATCATTCCATTCATTAGAGTTTTTTCTCTCTTTTCTTCTCTTCTCCATGTTTGTCGAGTTCATTCCGTGTTTCTCCCCGCCAACCCTACTGTCTCGTTGGTACGTCATCTTTTGACATGGTATCAGAGCTGGATCTGCTTAAATAGCGGCAAAGATCCTCCACTCCAATGAAGGCAAAGATCGGTGGCGGGTGGCATCCACTTCTCTTCTTCTTCCGCTGTATCAAAATCTCGTTTTTGTAGATGTCAGGTGTTTCAGCTTGCTGCCATATTCCGTTTGTGGATGACATCTCAACCGAAGCTGTTCATTGCTGTCTCCATCAGTTGGCGCTTGATTTCCAGCCCTCTTCACGCAGTTTGGAGCTAATTCCAGCCAGGCGACTGCTGTTTCTGTGTAGACCTGCTGTCGTACCGCCTGCCACATCATCACAGTCTTGTTGCCTGCGCTTTTAGTATTTCTCTCTCCTGCAGGCTGTCTTACCTGCGTTTTTAGTCTCTCTCTCTCTCTTGTAGACTATCATGCCTACGTTTTTAGTCTTTCTCTCACCTACTGCCTACGTTTTTAGTTTTTCTCTCTCCTCACCTGCGTTTTTCTACTGGTTGCAATTTCTTACTGTTGGTCGCATCCTCCTTTCACAGGCAGCTCACTTCTAGCCCTTCCACTGCCCTTCCATCCCTTGAGGCAGACATTGCGGTTTGTGCTTCACATTGCCCGCACACCCCTTGAGGCGGACATTGCGGTTCGTGGTTCATGGTGGCTGACCTCTTCCTTCTTCAGCAAGGCACACTGGTATTCATGGCTTCTTTACCAACAGATGATCAGATAACTGGGTGCTCCTACTGTGGCATCATCGGACACACCACCGATGCTTGCCGACTTTGACCTTTGCTCCTCAACCCCTCGGAGTATATGCATCTTCCACCAGGCACTCCTTGTGCCACCTCTCCTTTCTGGGCCACAGAGATCGTTCTACATCGGCTATCAGAGTACTATGCTCAAGGCAATAAGACGCATCCGATGCACACTAAGTCCTTTCGAGCACATGGAGGATCGATTGGCACTATGACCTCCTGGAGATCGTCGCAATGTCAGCGACAGTCTTCTTCCACTTATTTTCAGGTACAGTGGCTTCCATGACCTACGGATCTGCAGCCTACTTCATCGAGAGATAGTGATTGTTTAATATTGTCTTCTCGTCAATCTGCTCCTTCGAGAGACAGTGGCTGCTCGACTCCTTTCTCTTCTTCGGCTACCCAGTTTGCTCCACTGAGAGACAACAACTGTTGCCCACCTCTTGCTCATTCTGAGCCCCACCCTTCCCCACCCTCGACTACTTAGGTTCGAGAGGCTACCTCTGGGAGCTCTTCGGTACCCCAGATACCTTCTTTAGCACGACTGGCGGCACTTTCTTCGTCATCAGACATTTCGGAGTCCGTAATCCATGAGTTTTTGGATTTCCTATCTACTTCAGAGGGGAATGTTATTTCTTTGCCCTCAGAGGGGGCATCTACTTTTTCTTCGACTTCAGCGGGGGACCCCTCCACCTTCCACCTCAGAGGGGGAACCTACTCCACATGAAGTTCTTCACCTATCGTCTACTTTCTTAGGGTGGCTGTCTTTGACCAGTGATCTCTTCTACTGATACCCAGGATCTTCAGGTACTACCTAGATTGGGTGCTCGGAGGTTTAGCCGCGACTTGGTGACGAGGCCTTCATATTCCTTCCAACATGGATGCACGGAGCTAGTAGCTTCTCTCCCGAGGTTGAGTTTCGGGTTCTCTAGTTCACTCTGTCTACTGTTATTTACTATAGGTTCCCTTTCCGGTGGAAATCTTGGATCTTAGGGATCCTCTACATCTTCTTCCTTCTCTTCTCTTCTTTCTTTTATCCCTTGGTCAGCATGGAGCCACCTCCTGAGATCGAGTATGGGTATATCTTTATGGTTCTCGGCACCACACAAAGTTTGACATTCCTCGTATGCATTGCATGTTCATCATTTTTGTACTAGGACGCTTGGGCAAGTGAACAATTTTCCCACGAGGGACATTGTCCAAGTGGCACCTGCTACATGAGCATTCTTTAGCATGTAGCATTGCATCTCTACCTCACTCTTCTCCCTTTTTGGGCCTGAGAGGGGTTGTTGAGAAACCCTTTACCCTTCACCCGCAGTTTGCATTTTTGCATTTCTGCCTTTTGTGTTTAGGGTTTGCAGCCCCAAAAAGGGGCGCTATCCTAGACTGACTATGCCTATTTATAGGCCACTCTCTCATTCATTCCTCACGGCTAATTCATTCAGTCCATCATCTCTTCTCTCTAGTCTCTCCAGTACCCTCACACCCTTTCACGAGGACATTGTGGTTCGTCGTGGTTCTTGGCTGTTTTCATCATCTTCCTTGTGCTACGGCACCCTTGTTCCCTTGTATCACATTCACTCCATGATTCAGATCTTCATCATTCCATTCATTAGAGTTTTTTCTCTCCTCTTCTCTTCTCCATGTCTGCCGAGTTCACTTCGTGTTTCTTCCCGCCAACACTGCTGTCTCGCTGGTACGTCATCTTTTGACAGAGCGCCCCATTCTAGGAGATCCAAGGAATAGTTGGGCATTGGAGCCATTGCTTGTGGAGCCTATGCCTCTTAAGGCTCCACCTACCGATGGGGTTGCTTTTGCATCAGATTCCCTACCGCTGGATATTCTAGAGTCTTCAACAAAGGCGGATCGACAAGGAGAGTATTGGCCCTCTCCTTATTGGATTTGTAAGACACTTTGTGATGAGGGATTGAGGGGCTTCATGAGGATTGGTAGCCCCGTGAGATTGAGAGAGGATTGAAGCCCAGCTTAGAGTACAGTAGACAGTGTGAGAGTGAAGCACGACACCCAATGCAATAGACTGAAAGAGTGTAGGCTGAAAGTACAAGGTACAACCCTTAAACCTTAGGGTTGTAGGGGGTGTTCACAACCGAACATGATAAGTGTCTGTAAGTGTTTGACATAAGCACATACAAAATAAGACAATAAGTATGGGGGAAAAAACCTCTTGTACCGAGAGTAAAAAGTGTCCCAGTGTCCTACTGATCATCGACACTCCTATGTGAGCGTAGGCATAAGTGAGGCGCAAGTGAAATACCCAACAAACCCTCCTGGAGTGAAGAGTGATCAAGAGTACAAGGATCATCCGCCACCAAAGGAGATCAAATTTAAAGCATTGTGAAATGCTTCAAATTTGTCACGAGGAAGAGCTTTGGTGAAGATGTCTGCCACATTACTGGTGGTAGGACAATAGACAAGGCTGATATCACCTGCATGTAGCCTCTCTCTGACAAAGTGATAATGTATCTCAATGTGTTTCGTGTGTGCATGAAACACTGGGTTCCGTGCCACTGCAATGGCACTCTGACTATCAGTGAACAAAGGAGTAGGCTCTGTAACAGATGCATCCAGATCAGCTAGCAAGCATCTAATCCATATGCATTCAACTATGGTAGTGAAAGCTGCCTTGTATTCAGCTTCACATGATGATGTGGCAATAGTGGATTGCTTCTTGCTAAGCCAAGATATGCAGGATGAGCTAAGAAAGAAACAATTGCCACTAGTGGAGTGACGTGGATCATAATCACCAGTCCAATCAGAATCACTGTAAGCATGTAATTGTAGTGGTCTCCCCTTGGCATAAAGCAATCCAAGAGATCTAGTACCTTGCAAGTAACGAAAGACACGCTTAACAGCTTGCCAATGTGACATGCATGGCTGATGCATATATCTGCTTGGGGCTGAAACTGCAAACTATATGTCTGGCCTAGTGTTGCATAGGTAAATAAGACATCCAACTGTTGGAGCATATGTGTATATATCAAACAAATCACTGTCATCATGTAATGATAGCTTTAGTCCAGGTTCCACTAGTGTACAGACTGGCTTGCAATCCTGTAAGCCAAACTTCTCAAGAAGTTTACCAATGTATCTTGATTGTGATAAACCAATACCTCTAGCATCATGTATGAACTGAATGCTCAAGTAATAATGTAAAGACCCCAAGTCTGACATGTCAAAAGTTTGTTGCAAATTTTGTTTCAACGCTGAGATCTGATTAGCATGTGTCTCTATAAGTAAGAGATCATCAACATATAGACAAATGATCAGCATGGATTTCCCCTCTTTACATACGTAAAGGGTAGACGCAGATGAGCTGTTGATGAACCCTTGGCTATGCAAGAAAGCATCTATCTTTGCATACCAAGCTTTGGGAGCTTGTTTCAAGCCATATAAAGCTTTTTTCAGCTTGCAAACCAAGTGTTCCTATCCCTCAACTGCAAAACCAATGGGCTGTTGTACATATACTTTCTCATGAAGTTTCCCATATAAAAATGTAGTTTTAATATCCAACTAATGCAGAGTCCATCCATAATGGGCAGCCAAAGCAATCATAGATCTGATGGTCGTCATTCGGGAGGTAGGAGCAAATGTCTCCTCATAGTCAATGCCTTTCTTCTGTGTATAGCCTTTAGCTACAAACCTTGCCTTATATATGTCAATGGATCCATTTGCATTTTGTTTTAGCTTGTAGATCCATTTTGTTCCAATGGCTTTCTTTCCAAAGGGCAAAGACACTAAATCCCATGTTTGATTCTTAGTTATAGAATCCAATTCAGCTTGCATTGCTGCCATCCAATGCACACTCTGTTGTGCATCCTCAAAACATTTAGGCTCCTCATCATCAAGTGTGCTTGCTGCCATAACAAACTCCATGGTATGTGCAGTATCATGCATACGAGCTTGCCTTCTAGTACGACCAGCCATGGGTGCATTCAGATGACTATCTTTCATAGTTTGTAAATACCATCTAGGCATTTGTCTTGCCTTCTGATTGTGCATAAGCTCTTGTTGAATTTCAGTTTCAGCACTTTGCTGAGTATTCAGATCAGCCAATGGCTGATTTTCTGCATTTTCCAATGGAGCAGCTGGCTGAACATTGAGTTCACTTGCTGAAACTCCAGTTCAATCAGCAAATGTAATGGGCAACAGCCCTTCAAATACATCATGGGCAGCTTAATATGTGTCTAAACCAACAAGGGACAATTCTGATTTTTCATCAAATAGTACATCCCTACTGACAAACACCTTTTTAGAGACGGGATCATATAGTCTGCAGCCTTTGCTTTCACTACTATATCTCACAAAAATGCATTTGACAGCCTCGTTATCCAACTTTTTTCTGAGTACCTGTGGAATGTGTGCGTATGCAAGACACCCAAAGGTACGATAGTGCCCAATAGAAGGTTTCCGGTTGTTCCAAGCCTCAAAGGGTGTAATTTTGTTTAATGCTTTGGTGGGGCATGTGTTCAAAACATGGCAAGCACACATGACAGCTTCCATCCAAAAACTGTGTGGCAAGCTCTTTGCTTTTAGCATACATCTGGCCATCTCCACCACGAGTGACCAATTCTTCCTCTCTACAACCCGATTCTGCTGTGGAGTATAAGTAATAGTGTATTGATGGACAATGCCCTTCTGCTTCAAAAAGGAATTCAGCATAGAGGACATGTATTCCCCCCCTCGGTCCGAACGGAGAGTCTTAATTTTACAACCAGATTGGTTCTCAACAAGTGCAACAAAAGCCAATAATGCATCATACACTATTGACTTTTTTACCAAAGAATAGACCCAGCAGAATCGTGTAAAGCCATCAATAAAAGTTACAAATTAGTAATATCCTCCCAATGACTTTGTTTGTATAGGCCCACAGACATTTGAATGCACTAACTGCAACTTGGGTGTTGCTCTAAAAGCAACATCACAGGGAAACGAAAACTGATGCATTTTCCCCAAAATACATCCTTTGCGCAAGTGCTTAGGAGGCCTCTCCAGAAGAGGTAACCCATCTAGTATCTGTGTTGTTGGGTGTAAAGGCCCTTTACGCACTCTCTCGTGTACATATTACTTCACACATGTGAACCCACCCTAACAGGTGTAAGTGTACCGTACCCTAAGTATAAATACATTCTTTTATTCTTCGTGTGTACCACATTGGTACACACCCATCCAACGACTCACTCTCACTCCATCACTATCAAACGCTCCTTAGCTCTTAGCTCTCTTTCTCTATTTGCTTTTGCTTCGCCTCTGTAAAGTGGTATTGGAGCCAATGGCTCACGCAAGCTGTTGAGGAGTAGACTAACAGGCGTAATAGTCTCGCGGACTGTTGAGGAGTAGGTGACACGACAGGTCAGTTGAAGACTGCACAACAAGTTAATCGGGTTGTTCGGGAGTAGGTGAACAGGTAACAGTCAACGGCAGACGAAGACTGCACAACAAGTTAATCGGGTTGTTCGGGAGTAGGTGAACAGGTAACAGTCAACGGCAGACTTGCGATTGATTGAGGTGACTTCTATGAAATGTTTTTGTGTGATGGGGCTGGAGGCAACACTGCTGCATGACAGGGTGCTGTTGCGCGACGGGGCTGCACGACGATCGTTGCGTGACAGGAAGGCTTCCACGTGATGGGCGTCAAGTCATCCCGTTGCACGAACGACGGGCAGGAGGTCAACGGCATATATTTTTAAAAAAAATTTCTTCACCTTATTTTCCCCTCTCTACCATGGGTTCACACCTACAAGCACAGAGTGCAAATCTGTTCAAATCTATGTCTTAAAATTTGGGGCTTTTCCCAAATTTGGTGCCTGACACATATTGCAATGACCTTTGGACCATAGATTGCAGACATTGAGTGCACAAGCCTCATAAATTTTTGGGGATTCTCAAATGCAAGCGAAATTTTTGCTTGGATGAGCCAATTTCTTGGAAATTGTGCACTATTGGACCCCAAAATTTGGGGCTTTTGCAAAAATTGTGAAATTTCTGCAACATTAGCCCGCATTTGATGCTCGGAATGATGTATTTATGAAATTGGAGTAGATTCACTGCAGAAATTTTGGGGCTTTTCACATTGGTGATGTATTATTGAGTCGTTTTGAGACTGGACAGTGAAATTTGCACAGCAAGTTCACTGCTGAGTGGGAGTCTTTAGAGTTTTGGATGCGTCAAATGTTGAAAAAGGGCAGCTTCTCTTGGTACATGCATTGCTGAATACTCATTATGCAGTGAAACAGTGGTAAATACAGCATTTGGGTCATTGCATTTGGGAATTTTGGTGATGTATTACTGAAGTGGGAGCTATCCTTAATGCAAATATATCAGATTTGATTAGTGCACATGCTGTAATCAGTACTTGAGACTGAAATTTGCAGCTAAACAACTGCTTCTTGGACACTTTGGAAGTACAAGAGTGTGTCCTTGCTGTTACAATTCAGAAACCTTGCTATTGGCTGAAAGCATTCAGCCCTTTATTGCAGTTGTGTATTGTTGAAGATGGCAGGTAGTGGATCTATATCTGACACAAAGAATGAAACCAGCCTTCCTTCTCGGATAGGGTGGTTTAACCTGATTAAGCACTTAATTACAGCAATCGGCAAATGAACATAAATCGAAATGCTTACTTTACCTTCATAAACTTGGACAGTGGATATACCCTGTTGGCCCCAAAACTGGCGTCCCTTTCAGCATTTCTTTAATTTCAATTTTTGATGGATAAATTACAAGCCGAGATTTCACGATCTCCTTGGCTGATTCAAAAGCCCCTTGCTGTTCCAATAATCAGCAAAGCATTTGGGCAAATTGCCCCTTGATTTTTACCCAGGACTTGCTCTAATGGAACCCCAACTAGTCAAATGCTGCCCCAAATTCGCAATAGATGGGCTGGCATCTGAAATCCTCACAATTCCACGAATTTCCAGTGCTGATTTCATTGTACAATGCCTTTGACTGATGGCACGGGTCCCAAGGTGGCTGGTAAACCCTAATTACTGCTGTAATTTAGGGTTTACAGTAGTAAACTCTCTGTTGTCCACCAAATTTGGCTGTACTCTGCTACCAATGGCTGAGAATTGTTGATAATGCGTGAGCATAGACTGGAGGAGACGAGAGAATGCTGTAGAAAGAGAGAAAATCAGCTGAAATGTATCTTTTGTTTCGTAGCTCTGATGACGAATCTGATGGCACCAATGGCTGCAAAGGGGGGGGGGGGGGTAAAACACCAACCGAGCTCGGTTAGTGAGCCCTCCTCTTCTACCGTCGCCTCTCTTGAGGCGGAAGAGAAATCTTGCTGTCCCCCTGTCTTGTTGCGGCGTGCGACACTCGTCGTCGCCTCTCAGAGCCAAACTTGATCACCTCCTCTCCCTCTACCAAGCTCGGAACGGCTGCCATTCAGCTTCCACCACCCTCCAACAGCCTTCTCCCTAGTTGCATGGGAAAGTTTTGCCAAGTGGCAGCCTTCCTAATGTATTTTCAAACATTAAATTAAAATTTCAAAATTAATTAATTCTGAAAATTAATTTCAACCCTTTTAACCCTGCCCAAAATTAAACATGCCCATCTATAATAAAATTGGCTAGGCCATTTGCAACTTGGAGTGGTTCCCAACCTCTGTTGACCCTTAGATGCTAGTCCCTAGTGTCACCACTGACACTTAATGGCCAAACAATTGTCCTAGGGTCCATGTTGGTACCTACTGACCACCAAAACCCAGTTGGCATAACTTAACACAACTTTTGCCTTTAACACCCACTGTATCCTCGGGGTCCTTGGCCCGTTCCCATAAAATAACTGCCATGTGCATCACATGTGCTAAACAACATTGCACATTTGATTAATAACTTAATCAAATGTTACTAGCAAGATTAAAGCATCTCAAAATTTCACGTCCCCGTGACATATCTCCCCCTTGAAAACCTTGCAATCGTCCTCGATTGCATTGCATTGGGCCAAAGCAAAAGTATATAGCACTGGAATTTCAATTTGGCATGACAGTCACCACAACATTGGCCACTGTTGTCGAACTGTTGCATATGCGCAAAACTTATTGAAAATTTTCAGCGAGCAAAACATAATAGAAAATTGAAAAACAGTCCAAAACTGTTGCTAGAAACCATTGGATGCATCCATAACTCATGTTTCTCGACCGTTCTAACTTCAAAACCATAGTAAAGCATATTCTTAGCATAAACCATGGCTGAAACTGTCAATGACATTCGTTTTCATGCGGCTGTCTATGGAATCAGCTGTAAACCATTAAAAACTGAGCATGACCTGATCATAAACTGGTCATGGACTGATATGAGAACTGATCACAAATGGCTGCAAATGTGACTAGAAACTGATCACAAGCTGATGGTAAAAAAAACTGATCAAAAAGTGATGTAAAACTGATCCCAAAGTGATCATAAACGATTCTCAAACTGATCAAAAACTGAGCTGAAACTAATCAGAAATTGATCTTAAAACCGAGGCAAAAATTCATGCCAAACTCTCTGAAAACTCATGCATAAGTATATAGTCTCCGAGCCGCGGTGACAACCATACTCATATACATATATCTCACAGTGACTAGTACACCGAGTAGTGACCTCATGGCAGACATACTATCAGCATAGTACCTTGGATGCATGCTGAATACATCCGAGATCCACTACATATGAGAGCTGTCCAAAATCGGTGGAGTGGAAGTGCTACCTCCCCCTTAAGCATCAGGCAATGCTTTGGACCCCCGCTCTGCTGAACCTGAGTAAGCCCGATCCAAAGTCGGTTCTAACTGAAAGGCATCGAGATAAGTTGCAACAACTGAAGATGGTCTTCCAAGTCATCCTCTTCCATCCATTTTGCATCCATTGGTGAATGGTTTTGAAACTTCACCAAATATATTCTAGAAACTTTACCTCTGACCTTCCTTTCCTTATGTGCCAAAATTTGCTTGGGTACCAAGATCTCATCTAGTTCCTCAACCTTTGGCTGAATTTCAGTAGATACATCTTTTGGCACATCACCACGAAAAGGTCTCAACAAATTGACATGAAAGGCATTGTGTATCCGCCAATGTGGAGGTAATTTCAGCCGATATGCAACATCGCTGATCTTTTCCAATACTTGAAAGGGCCCATAGTATCTTATGCTTAACTTAGGATACAACCTCTCTCTTCCCTTCATACTTTTCAGCCTTGTCTTTTCGAAACGCAGCAATACATAATCGCCCTCTGCAAACTACAAAGCACATCTATGGCAATCAGCTGCCTGCTTTTGCTTGTCCTGTGATCTTTGAAGTGCATACTTTATCTTTGCATAGGTTGCATCCAAGCTTTCCACAAAGCGATCAGCCTCAAATATCTTATTCTTAGTGTGCAAAATAGGTGGAACCTTCTTGCCACTCTCAACCATCTCAAATGGAGCCTTGCCAGTGGAACTATGCACCGTATTGTTGTATGCAAACTTAACCAATGGCAAATACTGCTCCCACTGTGTCTTGTGGTCTGAAACATAGCACCTCAAAAGATCCAACACTGTGGAATTTGCTTCCTCAGGCTGACCATTTGTCTGCGGATGGAAGGATGATGAGAATTTCAGCGTGGTACCCATATTCTCAAACAACTCCTTCCAGAATAGACTGGTCATTCGAGGGTCTCGATCACTAATGATCGATTGAGGCATACCATGATACTTGAAAATGTGTTGCATAAATAATCGTGCCATATGATCAGCCTTTATCTTCTTCCTCACCGGAATGAAATGGGTTTGTTTGCTAAACTTGCAAATAATAGTCCATATCCCATCATTCCTTGTAGGTGTCCTAGAAAGCTCAAAGATAAAGTCCACAGCAATGCTCTGCCAATGCTTATCTGGAATAGGCAAGGGCTACAACAAGCCTGGAATCTTTTGCCTATCAAGCTTTACCTTTTGACATATGATGCATGTCCTAACATACTGCTCTACATCATGCCTTAAAGCTGGCCAATAAAAGAAATGCTCCATTACCTTGACTGTGGCATCAATATCTCTGTGTCTTGCATGTGGAGGAGCATGACTTTCAATGATTACTCTAGGCCTCAACTGCTTTGTGACACGCAGTCATCCATGCATCATTAGAAATCCATCGCTTAGCATAAAATGCTCATATCTTTGGCCATTGCAAAGCTGATCATAAACATTAGCAAAGTCCGAATCAGCAGCATATTGCTCTTTCATGGCAGCCAACTCAGTGTGATAAACCATAGTAACGGTTGAAATTTGTGGCTTACGTGACAGTGCATTAGCCACAACATTCTTTTTACCATCAATGTGTACAATCTGAAAATGAAACATAGAGAGAAAATTTTCCCATCTCATATGCTTCTCTGACAACTTTGTTTACGTTAGAAAGTACCTCAAAGTCTGATGGTCTGTCTGCACTGTAAAATCAGCCCTCAATAAATAATGTTTCCATGTAGACAGTGCATGAATTACAGCCAAGAGCTCTTTCTCATAAACTTGTAAATTCCTCTCTGCACCGTGGAGAATTCGGCTCTCATAAGCCACAACTCGGCCATCTTGCATAATGACAGCCCCAATGCTGTTACCACATGCATCACACTGAACCACAAATGACTTCCTTAGATCAAGCAACACAAGCACAGGATTTGAAGTCATATTTTCCTTCAACTTTTGAAATGCTGAAATTTCCACTGCTGTCTATCTAAATGGCACATCTTTCTTTTGCAAAGTATGCAATGGAGATGCAATTTCAGCAAACCCGCGTACATACTTCCTATAGTAAGAACATAAACCCAAGAAGCTGCGGATCTCATGAACATTCTTCAAAGCTGGCCATGAACGTATTGCTTCAACCTTAGCAGGGTCCATACGAATACCATCAGCAAATACAATATGTCCCAAGAAGTGGATTTCATGCAAAAAGAATTCACTCTTCTTGTCATTGATAACCAGCCTATGCTTACGTAGCTCATTGAAAAAATGTCCAAGTGCTTTCTATGCTCCGTCTCATTCTTTGAATAGACAATCATGTCATCAAAGAAAGTACCCACGAATGCTCTATGTGGCTGAAAGATGCGATCTGCCATCCGATTAAAAGTGGCAGGGGCATTCGTAAGTCCAAAAGGCATGACAAGAAATTCATATAACCCAAAAGATGTCCTGAAAGCTATCTTAAGCACATCTTCCGGTCTAATGCGTATCTGATGATACCCACTTTTCAAATCTATACGGCTGAATATTGCTGCC
Source organism: Lygodium microphyllum (assembly GCF_053477565.2). Lineage (NCBI taxonomy): Eukaryota > Viridiplantae > Streptophyta > Polypodiopsida > Schizaeales > Lygodiaceae > Lygodium > Lygodium microphyllum. The sequence continues at coordinate 54,868,844 of NC_141136.1, read as the reverse complement.
CCTTGCAATCTATCCATAACATAATCGATCCGAGGGATCGGAAAGTGGTTCTTTATCGTGATCTTGTTCAGAGCACGATAGTCAATGCACATACGCTATGAACCATCCTTTTTTTGCACCAAAAGCACTGGAGAACAGAAAGGAGATGAGCTGGGCTGAATTAGCCCTTTTTCTAACAGCGCATTTACCTGACTCATAATCTCCTCCTGTTGAGCTGCACGGACTCTATAGGGTGGTTTATTAGGAGGGCTACATCCAGGGATAAGGTCTATGCCATGATCTTCGGTTCTTTCAGGTGGTAGGTGCCTTGGAAGTGACCGAGAGAAGCAATCAGCATACATTTTCAGAAATGACATGCGATCCTTCTCTAATTTAGACATATTCCCAACATTCTCACTATCATCCTTATCCTTAGCAAAAACTAAATACGCTGAAAGATGATTTTTCATTACTTAAGAAATAGCAGCTGCGGATACAATAGGGACATATTCCCCTTTCAACTTTACATCAAGTGTGAGTGTCTTTCCCTTATGTTGAATAGTGATCTCTTTTGCATATGAATCAATCACTTTATGCATACGGTGGCACCGTGGCATACCAAGCAACACATCACAACCCTCAAATGGAGCAATGTGAAACTCTTTGCTGTCCACATATCCTTGTATGTGCAATCGAAGCTTTCCAATGAGTGGTGTGATAGGTTCTGCATGACCCTTACATGCCATTCCATCTTTTCCCATGGCTCCCATCTCATCCTCTTTGATGCCTAGACGGGCTGCCATGTCAATAGAGATGAAGTTGGCTTGTGCGCCATTATCAAAGAAGATCAATGCATGCTGATTTCTAATTCTGCCCCATGCTCTGCACAACTCAGTAGCATCATCATTGGGCTGATCACTAACAATATCCGGCACCAATCCCACTAATGCTTTGGGCGTTTTACCCTTAGGATCTCCCTGATTTTCTGATTTTGCAGCTTGCTGCCTATTGGGACAGTTCTTTGCAATATGACCCTCCTGTTCACAAATAAAGCATTTATTTGCAGCCATGAATTCCCTACGTTGTGCCAATGTTTTCGAGCCCTTTCTTTGCTGTTTTGGCCTTTCAGACTGGTTTTCAGATATGCCTCTTTTCTCAGCCCTAAACAACTTTTTATTCGGCTTCTCCCCGCTCTCTTGGAAACCGGAATTCTTTCCACGCAGCAAAGCATCGGCTGTAGCAGCAATCTCTATGAGCTGAGACATGCTAGACACGGTGGATTGCATGCTAAAATCCCTGATTCCTTTGGGCAGCCCATATACATATTTTTCCACTTACTCATGAAGGGGTATGGCACGATAAGAAGTGACGGGCAGCAATGCATCCCAAAACTTCTTATTGTATTGCTCTAAATTCTTGCATTCCTTTGCATCAAGCTTGTTCGAAGCTGTCATGATGTCCACCTCAAAGGTACTAGTCAACCAATTCAATGCAAACATTTGCTTGAATTGTACCCATGTTGACGGTGCTCTACCTTGCATCAAGAGCATGGACCACCACTGTAATGCATTCCCCTTCAAGAAAGTGGCTGCCTTTCAAATCTTAGAGGATTCAGTGAAGTTTTCCCGTGATGAATAGGCTGCATCAAACTGCTAAATGAAGGTCAAAGCTTTCAGCCTATCTTGTGCAGTACTGAAGGACTCAAACTTCACTGCTTTTCCACCCTCGTCATAGTCTTTTGCTTCCCCTTTGGGAGTCAAGTTGTCATACACTAGCTGCTGCAAAAAGGGTGCATTTGCTGTATTTACATCATGACTAAGCCCAAATGAAGCATTTGGATGACCAGCAGTCATTCCTTGAGTCCCATAAGCATTCGGGGGTGCAGATGCATTGCCAAACATTCCACTTTGTGCCCCAGGCATCAAGCCAATTCTACCATACATAGGGTTTTGCACATTTCCAGCCATACCCGAAAACAATGGGCCTTGCACACCATGCATTGGCTGCTGCATACCATAGGGATTTGTGCCATGCATTCCCGTATGCGGCCCTTGGCCAATCATTGCATGAAAAATCGTGCTACCACCAAAGTATCCTGGCTGCCCCATCATAGTATGCATGCCCGGCTGTCCAAAATCCATTGGATTGGCACTTCCATAATGGTCTTGCATTTGCATTTCTTGCCCCATAGGTACCAACTGTTTAGCTTCATTGGCCTCTTTAGGAGCTTCAAGTGAAGGATTTGGCACTACCTTCGGTGCACCTTGCTGTCCCGAAGGTGTAGAAGTTGACTTCTTCTTTTTGCCCTTGCTATCCTTCTTTGGAGCATTCAAAAATCGGGTGAACTGAGGATGCTTTGCCAATTCAGCAAAGAGATTTGTTGCTGTCCTCATCCGATTCTTGAACTGGTTATCAAATTCCTCTTCACTTTGCTGGTCATCTACCTCATTACGGCTCGAAGGCCCTGCATTTTGCCCAACAGCAACATTTTCAGCTTGTTGTGCATTATGAGAGCCTTGTCCAAGATTAGGTCTTGCATTTCCTTCATTCCCATGAGAATGTCCATACTGAGAGGCATCATCACTGCTTGATTCCATCTCACTGTATGAAGACATGTTGCTGTAATTTCTCAGCTGAGCAAAAAAATCAGCACTAGCACAAAGCTTTGGCTTGCAATCAGGTGCCTCGGGCTCACCAAATCAAGAGATTGAGTGATTATCCCGGCAATGGAACCATGAAACCAGCCTTCCTTCTCGGATACGGTGGTTTAACTTGATTAAGCACTTAATTAGAGCAATCAGCAAATGAACATAAACCGAAATGCTCACTTTACCTTCATAAACTTGGACAGTGGACACCCTGTTGGCCCCAAAACTGGCGCCCCTTGCGGTATTTCTTTAATTTCAATTTCTGATGGATAAATTACAAGTCGAGATTTCACGATCTCCTTGGCTGATTCAAAAGCCCCTTGCTGTTCCAATAATTAGCAAAGCATTCGGGCAAATTGCCCCTTGATTTTCACCCAGAACTTGCTCTAATGGAACCCCAACTAGTCAAATGTTGCCCCAAATTCACAATAGATGGGCTGGCAATTGAAATCCTCACAATTCCACGAATTTCCGGTGCTGATTTCAATGTACAATGCCTTTGATTGATGGCACGGGTCCCAAGGTGGCTGGTAAACCCTAATTACTGCTGTAATTTAGGGTTTACAGTAGTAAACTCTCTGTTGTCCACCAAATTTGGCTGTACTCTGCTACCAATGGCTGAGAATTGCTGAGAATGTGTGAGCATAGACTAGAGGAGACGAGAGAATGATGTAGAAAGAGAGAAAATCAGCTGAAATGTATCTTTTGATTCGTAGCTCTAATGACGAATCTGATGGCACCAACAGCTTCAAAGGGGGGGGGGGGGGGGGGGGAAATACTAGCCCAGCTCGGTTGGTGAGCCCTCCTCTTCTACCGCCGCCTCTCTTGAGGCGGAAGAGAAATCCTGCTGCCCCCTTGTCCTGTCGCGGCGCGCGAACAGTCGTCGTCACCTCTCACAGCCAAACCTGATCACCTCCTCTCCCTCTACCAAGCTCCGAACGGCTGCCATTCAGCTTCCACCACGCTCCAATAGCCTTCTCCCTAGTTGCATGGGAAAGTTTTGCCAAGTGGTAGCCTTTCTAATGCATTTTCAGACATTAAATTAAAATTTCAGAATTAATTAATTTTAAAAATTAATTTCAGCCCTTTTGACCCTGCCCAAAATTAAACATGCCCATCTGTAATGAAATTGGCTAGGCCATTTGCAACTTGGAGTGATTCCCAACCTCTGTTGACCCTTAGACTAGCATATGGTAGTCCCTAGTGTCACCACTGACACTTAATGGCGAAACAATTGTCCTAGGGTCCATCTTGGTACCAACTGACCACCAAAATCCAGTTGGAATAACTTAACACAACTTTTGTTTTTAACACCCACTGCATCCTAGGGGTCCTTGGCCCGTTCCCATGAAATAATTTCCATGTGCATCACATGTGCTAAACAACCTTGCACATTTGATTAATAACTTAATCAAATGTTACTAGCAAGATTAAAGCATCTCAAAATTTCACGTCCTCGTGACAAAGAATCTCTTTGAGATTTGTAAATTTAACGAAAATGATTTTGATCTTTGGAAAGATCGTATGCAGGTATACTCTTTCTAAAGGATTGTGATGATGCTTTAGAAGAACATAAGCCTATTGCTTTGTCAGATGAGGATTGGGCTAAAATGAATAAAAAGGTCATTACTTACATTAAATTGGCCGTCATAGATGATATCTCGGATGATATAAAGGGGCTTGATACTGCCTATATAGTTTGGGAAAAGCTTAAGGCTACTTATGAGAATACAACTCTTGTCAATTAGGTACATCTCATGCGGAAGTTGGTCAACTTGAAGCTTGATGAGTACAAACCTGCCTCAGAGCATTTGAATGCTTTCACTGGTATTTTGAGTTAGTTATAGGATGCAGGTTTGCCAGCTTTTGATCCTAAATTGAGGGCTATCTTTTTGCTCATGACCTTGCTCGATTCATGGGAAGCATTGGTTGTGTCATTGAGCAATAACCCCAACTTGACATTTGATGGTGTGCGTGGTTTTATTCTGAATGAAGAGATTAGCTGTAGGGCAAGTGGGGAAAACAGTAAATCAACCTACAATGTAAGAGGGAGAACTGAGAAAATGTATAATGCTGCAAATAAAAACAAAAATCGCAACAAAAGCAAGGAAAAACAGCAACATGTAACTTGCTATCAATGTGGTCGCAAAGGGCATAAAAAGCCCGATTGTAAGTACTTTAAAAAGGAACAAGAACGTAAGAAGCAGGCTAATGCAAAAGGCAAAAGAATGATAGCTCTACCCCTAAAGAGATAGAAAAAGTAAATGTGGTATCTAGTGTTGTTATTGAGGAGATAGAAGATGATAAAGATTCTGATTTGTTGGTTGCATTTTCAGATCCGCTTGCTATGACAGTGGAGGACATATATATCATAAAACAAATGTGATAGATGCCTTGTTGTTAGCTCATGATGGTTTGTCACAATCGTGGATTGTTGAGAGCGGTGCTTCTTTTCATGTAACTCTATCTCTAGAGTGTTTTTCTACTTATGCAGAAGGTAATCTTGGAAAAGTTTACCTTGGCAACAATCATGCATGTGACATTGAAGGAATGGACACCATACACCTAGCTCTAGAAAATGGTCAGGCATTGATACTTCATGATGTTAGGTATGTTTCTGGCATTAAGAAGAGCTTGCTTTTTGTTGGGTAGCTAGACAGCAAAGGTTACTTCACTACTTTTGGTGGTGGTATGCGGAAAATATAGAAAGGATCTATGCTAGTCACTAGAGGTGGTAAAAAGGGGACTTTGTATTATCTCTACTGCAAGGCACTTCCTAGAAAGTTTGTTGCAGTTGCTGAAGTACAGTTGCACATGGAGTTATGGCACAAGTGTCTTGGATATATGAGCCAAAAGGGTTTGCACACACTCTCTTCACTTGAAAGAGTTGATGTGAAAAGTTGAAAGCTTGATTTTTGTGGCGATTGTGTCTTTGGTAAACATGTAAAGAGTCCCTACTCTCATGGAGCCTCTAGGAAGGCATGTATTCTGGATTTAGTCCATTTTGATGTTTGCACCATGCCAATAAAAACTCATAGTGGTTTCCGTTATTTTGTGTCTTTTATTAATGACCATTCTAGGAAGCTATGGGTCTACTTGCTTAAGCAGAAAAGTGAGGCATTGTATGCTTTTAAAAGGTTTTATGCATTGGTTAATACTAAAAAAGGCCTAAAGTTAAAATGCATAAGAATAGATAATGGGGGAGAGTATGTATCTAAAGAATTCAATAAGTTTTGTGATGACAATGAGATTAAATGAGAGCTTACAGCTCCTTACAATCCATCTTCTAATGGTGTGGTTGAGTGAATGAATTGTATGTTATGTGAGAAGATTTAGTGCATGCTGTCCACAGCTAATCTCTCACAATCGTTTTGGGGAGAGGCACTTAAAACCGCGGTGCATATTTGCAACCGATCTCCACATCGTGCACTTGAAAGTGGCATCCCTGAAGAGGTTTGGCTTGCCAAACCTGCTTCATATGACCACTTAAGAGTCTTTGGCTGCGAATGCTACGTACATGTGCCGGTTGATAGCAAAACCAAACTTGACATGAAATCTCATAGAGGCATCTTCATGGGTTATGAAGATGAGGGTGAAATGGGCTATTAAGTTTGGGTTCCAAGCATAAAAAGGGTGCTACGCAGCTGGGATGTGATATTCAATGAGCCAAAGCTGCTGAAAAATGTCACATCTAATGACTCAGACAAAAAGAAAGTTAAATTTCAGCATGATCAGTTACTTGAGCAGCCATCAGCCACTGAAAATTCAGCTCCTTTTGATACTGATTATGGCCATCGGCGTATTATTATTGAGCTAGATAAAAATGGGCAGCAAGGGGAGGTTGAACATCAGTTTGAGCACCAAAATCAGCATGCTGAAAATGAATTACAGCATCCTGAAATTGTATTACAGCAACTTGAACATGCAGTTCAGCAGCCAAACAATGAGGTCATTGACATTCCCTTGGATGTGGCTCCACTACCTGATAACCTAGATCATTGGGTAAGAAGGTCTACACGTGTCAGAAGACCTATAGAAAGATTTGATTCTTCTTTGGACTGCATTTTACTCACAGATGAAGGTGAGTCCCTTAGGTATAAAGAGGCCTTATCATGTGAGTTAAAGAAAAAGTGGGAGTCAGCTATGCAGGAAGAAATGAAGTCATTGTATCAGAATGATACTTGGGATTTGGTTACATTGCCCAAGGATAGAAAAGCCATTCCTAACAAATGGGTCTATAAAATCAAATGTGTGGATGGCAAACCCAAATACAAAGCCAGACTTGTGGCTAAGGGCTATACACAAAAGGAGGGCATTGATTTTCAAGAAGTGTTTTCTCGTGGTGTCAAAATGACCACTCTTCAAGTGTTATTTATCATTGTAGCATTTATGGATCTTGAACTTGATCAGATGGATGTTAGAACTGCATTTTTGCACGGTGATCTGAAAGAAGAGTTGTACATGAAATAGCTTGAAGGCTTTGTTATACTTGGAAAGGAGCATTTGGTATGTAAGCTTAAGAGAAGCTTGTATGGTTTGAAACAGGCTCCTAGACAATGGTATAAAAAGTTTGATGCCTTCATACTCTCACATGGTTTTAAAAGCAGTAGTGCAGATCACTGCTTATATATTAAGAAGGCTGATGATGGAAGCCTTATTGTACTTGTGCTTTATGTGGATGATATGCTTATTGCTGGTAAGCATAAAAGTCAGATTAATGCACTGAAAAGGCAGCTGAATTCAGCCTTTTCTATGAAAGATTTGGGTGCATCTGATCATATTTTGGGCATGCGTGTCACATGAGATAGAGAGCAACAACTCTTATTTCTCTCACAAGAAAAGTACATCAGCAAAGTACTTGATCGTTTTCTATGTCTGATGCTAAGCCTCTTGGTGTACCTTTTCCACCCTATCTTAAGCTGAGCAGGGCAGATTGCCCACAAGATGACAAGGTAGCCAGTACCATGAAGGGTGTTCCTTATGCTTCAGCTTGAGGTTCCCTCATGTATGCTATGGTTGCTACTAGACCTGACATTGCTTATGCAGTGGGAGTTGTAAGTAGGTTCATGTCAAATCCTGGCAAAGCACATTGGGAAGCAATGAAATGTATCTTACGGTACCTTAAGGACAGACAAAGAAAATGTGTTTGCTACGGCAAGGGTACGTTGGATCTGCAGGGGTATTGTGATGCAGACATAGCAGGTGACTTGGATACTCGCAAATCTACTAGTGGGTATATCTTTACCTTGATGGGTGGGGCGGTTTCTTGGTGCTCTAGATTGCAAAAAATAGTAGCACTCTCTATCACTGAAGCTGAATATATTTCAGCTACCGAGGCTTCAAAAGAAGTAGTTTGGCTTGGTTGTCTGGTCAAGGATTTTGGGCTGCCCATCAAAACACCTGCACTTAGATGTGATAGCTAGAGTGCTGTATGCCTGGCTAAGAATGCCATGTTTCATGCACGTACCAAACATATTGATGTTCGGTATCATTTTATGAAACAGGTTTTGGATGATGGTCTAGTCACCCTGACTAAGATCAAATCACAAGATAACCCTGGAGATGTTCTCACTGAAAGTCTTGCAAAGGCTCCACATGAGCATTGCATTAGACTTGTGGGAGTTGGTTAAAGGTTCGCTTAGGACCTTTAAGTGGGAGGTTGTTGGGTGTAAAGGCCCTTTACGCGCTCTTTCATGTATATATTACTTCACACATGTGAACCCACCCTAACGGGTATAAGTGTGCCGTACCCTAAGTATAAATACATTCTTTTACTCTTTGTGTCTACCACACTGGTACACACCCATCCGACAACTCACTCTCACTCCATTAATGTCAAACACTCCTCAGCTCTCAGCTCTCTTTCTCTATCTGCTTCCGCTTCGCCTCTGCATGTGTACGCTGTAAGAGCATCAAGCTACCAAAGTTCACATGCCCCATCCGAGCTTACCATAACTCTGCCTATATCATAGGAGTAAGAGTGGATGCCAAGTACGGTGACTAATCAACTGAAAGAGGATCCAACTCATATAACCCATGACATAAAGTGCTAGTCAAGACCAAAGTCATGTGTTCTTTGTCTCTCACCATGCATTTGTCATCATCAAATGTGACCTGCAATCCACAACGTGCCAAAGAAGAAATAGAGAGCAGATCCTTCTTTATGCTTGGCACAAAGAAAGCATCCTATAGGCGGAGAATAGAGCCATCAATTGCTGTGAGGACAATCTCCCCAATACCTCTAATAGGGTATGATGCATTGTTGGCACACTGATAGACTTGCCAATTGTGTTGGGTATTTCACTTACGCCTACGCTCACATAGGAGTGTCGGTGATTAGTAGGACACTGGGGCACTTTTTACTCTCGATAGGAGAGGTTTTTTCCCCCAAATTTATAGTATTATTTCGTATGTGCTTATGGCACACACTTACAGGCACTTATCGTGTTCGGGTGTGAACACCCCCTACAATCCTAAGGTTTAAGGGTTGTACCTTGTACTTTCAGCTCACACTCTTTCAGTCTATTGCATTGGGTGTCGTGCTTCACTCTCACTTGTCTACTGATTTCCAAACTAAGCTTCGGTCCTGCCTTCTTCTCACAAAGTGGAGCTGCACCAACAGAAGCAAATAAATCTCTGTGAGATGTAATATGTCTAGAAGCACCAATGTCAAAAAACCAAGTGCTTGCATCCTTAGTAGAGCTAAATGCTCAATCAGCCCCAGAAGTGTCATAACTGCATGTGTAAAAGCAATAGTCCATAGTCCGTGTTTGCAACAAAGGACGCGGATTCAGTAGCAATGGAAGAAGCATAAAAAACAGACATTCTTGACTTTTTCTTCTCCTTGGCGATGCGCTTTCTGCACTCAGTGATGTAGTGGCTTGGCTTCTCGCAATAATGGCATTTGCTCTTTTTGGCTTGCATGTCCCCTTGTTTTTTACTTGCCTGTGAAGTGCCAGAAGTCCCAGAGCTTTGCGGAGTATTCTTTACTTGGCTGCCTTTGTCCTTTTGTCTAGCCATAAAAGCCTGGTTAGAGGCTATGACATCCACACCACTATTTCTTCTTGTTTGCTCCTCTTCTAGAAGCAAATAGACTAATTGAAGAAAAGTGATTGGTTGTGTGGCAATCCTCATAGTGAGGTTTAAGGCCGTACGAAAAGCCAAGTATGAAGGAGATGATGAGTTCAATGTAGTAGATATCATTTGTGTATCTGAATAGTATTCATCAACATTCATATGTTACTCATGCAAGTCCTGAATTTTGTTCAAGTGATCCTAAATAGAGTCACCCTCATCCATTTTCAATGTCTTTAGCTCTTTCTTTAAGAAAGAGATGCGAGTCTCATTCTTACGTGCAAACATCTGTTCTAAAGTTAGTCGAGCTTCTCATGAAGAAGCTGCTGAATGGATGTGGGGATGATGGACCACTGAACTACCAATGCAATCAGTGACAAAGCTCGTGCATCCTGTGTATCCCATGCTTTTTGAGCTGCTGATCTTTGGGGAAGTGGCTGAAGTGGAGCATGTTGAGGTGTCCGTTGTCCATGTCCTCTTGGAGGAGGAGTAGTTGGAGCCATAACTCCGGGCCTAACTTTTTCTTCACTGACATAATCCCAAAGATTTTTCTCCACAAGCACATTCTTCATCATGAAGGACCAAAGTGAGTAGTTGTTACCATCCAATCTGTCCTCCTTGGATACATAGTTAAAGGCATCTTCTCCTTGATTTGCCATGATAATCAATTACCAAAAGAAGCAAAAGAGCAATGTCCAAGCAGGCCTAAATTGGAAATCTTAAAAATTTCAAAAATTACAGCAAATAACTTGTTGCAATTAGTACACTCAGGTGCACTTTGTCAAAACTATCTGTAATGCACGCAGTCCAAGGTGCAGACATTGTTCAACAACACTGCATGAGCAAAATCCCCAAAATTTCTTTTTTCAAAATTTTCCAAAACAATCTACCATTGACTGAGATTGCAATACATGTGTCAATGTCCTTTAAAAAAAATCAAAAGCTCCAAAATTTCTGATAAATTTGCCCAGAAATTTGCATCAACTGTGTCTTTGACACGTATCCAGACCGCTGTATCTGTTGGGCAAAAGGCCCCTCTTCTAGAGATGAATCTGGAGAAAAATGGTAAATTAAAAAGAAAACCTTAAAAATGTCGAGCTGGGGGCAGTCAATGCAGAGATAGGTGCCAATGCAGAGACATGCTTTAATGGCCTCGTGTGCAGCTAACGTGGTCAAGCGCTGCTGAGGAGTGATGGGGGGGCAGGTGACAGGTTTTGGCAGCTCTGACGGTACTGCATAGGCGTGGTGCAGGGACGTCACAGGTTGATCAGTCGCAGGCGGGGACGGGTGGCGCAAGTCCAGGCGCAGGCAATGCTGTTGATGAGGTTCTGAACCCTGATGGGTGGGCACAAGGTGAACAGGTGGTGCTTTAGGTAGTGCTGCGGGCGCAGGCGGCAGTGGTGGGCAAGTAGACGGGCTGTACATGCAGGGTCGAAACGGCGCAGGGCAGGAGTCACGGACGATGGGCGGTGCTCCTAGACGAGGTGGCGGGCTGCTACGCGAAGTCGCTAGCGGGTGTTGGACAGGGTGGCACTGGGCATCGCAACGAGACTAGTGGCGGGCTGTCTGGTGCAGGCTATCTGAGCAGGCAATGTGAGCAGTGGCCTGGTGGGTGCAGGACGAACTGGCTGACGGGCTTCTTTTCTGATTGGTGCTGGCTGGGAGACTGCAGAACAAGCATCACTGGGAGGCACTCGGCAGGTGCTGGGAGCAGAGGTGAACCTGAGCTGAACAAAGCCAATGCTCTGGTACCAAATGTGAGATTGAGAGAGGATCAAAGCTCAGCTTAGTGTGCAGTGGACAGTGTGAGAGACTAGAGTGAAGCACGACACGCAATGCAATAGACTGAAAGAGTGTAGACTAAAAGTACAAGGTATGACCGTTAAACCTTAGGGTTGTAGGGGGTGTTCACACCCGAACACGAAAAGTGTCCATAAGTGTGTGATATAAGCACATACGAAATAAGACAATAGGTCTGGGGAAAAAAACCTCTCGTACTGAGAATAAAAAGTGCCCTAGTGTCCTACTGATCACCGACACTCCTATGTGAGCGTAGGCGTAAGTGAGACGTAAGTGAAATACCCAACAACAAGCCATAGGATGGCGCGTGGCGATCTTGGAGGAACTAGGCATAGTCCATCGAGCTTATTTGCACTTACTATGGTTTGATGACCCATGTAATGCACAATAGGGCGCTGATATTGGCAAAGGAGGCCTTACAATGTGATGGTAGAAGGCCATGGAGCAAGAGTTGGAGTCCATTGAGAGGAATGACACTTGGTACCTTGTCCTTCTCTTGCTTATCGGAAGGTGATTGGAGTCAAGTAGGTCTTGAAGACCAAGTATCTTAGTGATGGCACACTCCACAAGCACAAGGCCGATTGGTTATCAAAGGGTTTGCACAGCGGCCAAGTGTTGACTTCCATGATACTTTTGCCCTCATAGCTCATATGACCATCGTTATGACAATACTTGCTTTTGCTAGCCATATGAGATGGCTGGTTTACTAGCGAGTGCCAAGTTTGTGTACTTGGATAGTGACTGAAACAAGCAGATCTATGTAGAGTAACATCTTGGATTTTCTATCTCAGATGGTAAGGTATACAAGTTAAAGAAGGCCCTCTATGGCCTCAAACAGGCTCCTTGTGCTTGAAATGAGAAGATAGACTCATTCCTTTGAGATAATTGGGGTATTGGAGATCTACCTTCAATCCAATTTTATATGTCCACATATTAACTGGATGACAATGCTTGTGCTTTATGCAGATGATATCATTCTAATAGGTGACCATACCTAGATGGGCAAGTAGACTAAGGAAGCACTCCATTCAATGTTTGAGATGACATATATGAAGCTTCTTCATTTCTTCTTAGGTCATGAGATATGGCAGATTGAGAGGGGGATTTTTCTCTCCCAGTAGTGGTATGTGTAGGAGCTCTTGGCCACATTTGAGATGTTGGAGTGTCAGTTCATTGCTACTCCCATGGATTTGAATTGGAAGGTTACAACTCATATAGATCACTTGCAGTAGATGCTTCCTGCTATAGACAGTTGATTGGGTTATTGATTTGTCTTTTGAATATTAGGATTGATTTGTGCTTTGTAGTTGGTTTGCTAAGCTTTGCTTGCAGGTTTATGAGTGAGCCTAAACAGGTTCATTTGTGGGCTGCCTTATGGATACTGAGGTTCCTAAGGGGGATTCCCAATCTAGGTCTATTTTATCTTGTAGTTATACGTGGTTCGGCCTTGGTGTTATGAGGTTGCATAGACTCAGATTGGGCTGGTGATGTTGATCATCATAGATGATCGATGGCAGGCTATTGCTTTCTTCTAGGTACATGTGCTATTTCTTGGAGCACTAAGAAGCAGCCTATAGCTGCTCTTTCATCTACAAAGGTTGAGTAACGAGCAGCTTGTTCTAACTTCTACCACTTGTGAGACCTTGTGGCTTTGGAGATTGTTGGAGGAGCTTGGCTGTTCTCAAACAAGGGTTTCTACACTTCTATGTGACAATGACAGTTGCATAGCCTTGCATAGAATCCCATATTTCATGCTAGGACGAAGCACATGGAGATGCAGTATCACTTTTTTCGTGAGAAAATCTTGGATGGGAGCATTGATATGGAGTATTATATAGAGGAAAATCTGACATGTTTGTTCGCCAAAGCACTTCCTCAGGCTGTTCTTTGTTAGCATTCCCAATCCCTCAGCCTTATGCTGTGTCCAGGATTTGAGAGGGGGTGCTAGAGATTTGGTTACCTCTAGAATGGGCATAGGCATGTATAGGGCAGTTTGTGCAGCATTGCATTGTACAAGAGCAGGTCAGGCAGCAGTTTCCGGCAGTCGCCAGGTTTGGGCAGTGATTTGGGTAGGCAGAATAGGGCGGGCAGGGTAGAGTCAGGCCTCTTGGAGTGTGACTAGGTGACTGTGCAGTAGATGATGTCACATGTGGATTCTGGACAGCAGCCTGGGATCAAGAAACACAGCCTCCAAGGAAGGGAGATAGCTAACCTAGATGATGAATATGTATGCTGATGATGGAAATGCAGCAGCTCGAAAGTCCACCAGTGGTGGATGCCAGCAGCTGGATGAAGAAGACGAGTACTGAAGCAGAATGCACAGACTATAGGAGACCTCCACAGGCTGCGTGGCACAATCTGCGGCGGGCAACTGCAGTGGGAGCTCCTGTGGCAGCTGGGTGGCACCTGGAGAGGCTGGTGACACCTGGATGATGGCGAAAGGGTGCAGCAACTGACTGCAGAGGGAGGGCTGATCTGAAGGTAAAGGTGATAATGCAGTGATCAAATGATTGGGGATGAGGATGGATGGGTGCAGCAGCAGGGTGGCAGCAACTGACTGCAGAGGGAAGGCTGATCCGAAGGTAAAGGTGATAGTGCAGTGATCCAATGATTGGGGATGAGGATGGATGCTTACAACATGCCCTTATATAGGGGTTTTTTGGGCATTTGTCCTACTGCTAAATAAAAAGCCTTCTCAAATGAAATTGTTGAAGTAAAATAGGACTTAATGCATGATAATTTGGTCTGAATGCTGTTCTTAATTTTTGGTGACTCAATAGACCATACTTGTAGAAGATTTTTACCATTACTCTCCTTCTATCCTTACACCCATTAGGATTTCTCGACTGAGATTTTAAGACATTGTTACTTGTCACAAATATAGTTGCTTTGCTGACCAGTCTCAATTATGCATTTTGTAGAATGTCGTTATTCAATTCTCTATGCTTCTAAGCTGCTGTTTGTTGCTTCTTATAGGTGGCGGAAGACTTAGAGCTAGTTGATCAAATCAAGTCAATATTTGGAACCCTCCAAACTCTGCCAGGCACTACAGTGGAGGGTCAAGCAGAGAGAGCATTATCAAGTGCATTGTCGAGGCATTCTTTGCATGTATCTGCGGCAGAGAAAAGGCAAAATATTCTGCGGCAGAGTCAACCTGTGCATACCATTACTGAACCAAAGGCAGATGAAAGCACTTACCAAGGAAGGCCTGAATCAGTTTCCGGATTGTTAAACAGGACAAATTTGAAGTCTATAAGCGAAGCAAGTGAAACTGCTGGAGCAGTGCCTCTTCAACCCAAACTGGGGCATATGTTTGATAGACGTGCTCAAGGAGCGAGTGCACATTCAAGCTCTCAAGCCTCACAGCCATGCTCTATGGTCTTGCAGTTTGATGGGCCATCAATTTTCAATCAAAAGTTCATATCATCTTATGATCAAAGAGGAAATGTTTTCATCCCCAAAATAGAAGCAGATGAAATGAGAAGTAATTCTGCAATACTGAGTACCCAGCCACCTTGCACAGATTTGATGCCAGGAAAGGGTTCACAAATAAGTGGTAGCACACTGAACCTTCCACAGTGTGCCATCAGCAAAGCAACACTTTCACATGATCATGTGCTCAACACCATAAAAGATCAGGGTGTTCCAGTGTTTTATGATGGGGGTACTCATCAGCAATTGAAAGCAGATGTGCCTATTAGCGTATACCCATCACTTGAGTCTGGTGCAGATGTTACCAATATGCCTAAACATCACCATTTGGCTCAAACTCAAGCCTCTGTCTATACCAGTGTTCTTAAATTTGGCAAAGAGAGTGCCTTATGTGACCCACTGGCAGATAATAAAGGGATGAGGAATCGTGGAGGCTTCAATGAAGCTGCCCAGGCTGGGATTGCTTCTACTAAGATGCCTCAAATGCAGTACTCTTCATGCAGGGTCCCTAACCAAGATGATTGGGACAATAGCAAGGGTGTGATTAGTTCTGGTTGTATGCCTCAAGCTGTGTTTAGTGATCAAGAACAGAACATAGGGCCCCTTGGCACCAAGGACGCTGCTGTTTATGCTGTGGATGATTTTGAAAAGTTTTTGGTGTCTAATGCAAAGGATGAAAATGCCATCAGTGATTACTCCTTTGCCATTGGAGATGAGCTATCAGAAGCTTTGGGCCCTGCCTTTCGAAGGTCACATGACAAGATATCAGAGCCATTATCTTTTCCTGGGAAGGATCAAAACTTGTGTGCAATAGATGACAGCACACCACGAAGTATCCACAGTATGCCGAAATCTGTCACATCTGGATTGTTCCAGAAATGGGGTGTAGACCCTACTTTCATGAATGACAATCTTAGTACCAGTATATTTGGGGATGAGGTTTCAGACAGCAAACCAGAATTTTTGTTAGATGCCATAGTACGCAATGCCTCCAGCAATCACCTCTCTGTATCAACAGGAGCAGATGACAGTTTCTCTTGTAGAAGTACTTTTTCTGGAGTAACCAGTGGCATGTGTACGCCTACTGCAACAGCAAATACAGAATCTGGAAGTGTAGGATGCAGTGCTGCTTTTCTGCAAAGCAATGCAGATGCTGGCCCCAATGACAAAAAGAAGAAAGATGTTTACCCTACAACTCAGCTGAACGATTCGCAAGGACAGTTGAACTTTTGCATGTCAAGTGACTCATCTTCAAAGATAGTGATGAGTAGCTGGAGTGATGGGCATAGTTTGAAGTCAGATAACAGTCGCCATTCCCAACTAAAGAAGCTAGAGGAAGTTGGGAAAGTAAGTAAGAAGAGAGCAAGACCTGGTGAAAGCAACAGGCCACGCCCAAAGGATAGACAACAGATTCAGGATCGTGTCAAAGAGTTACGAGAGATTGTACCAAATAGTTCTAAGGTTAGTTTAAAATTGATCATTTTATATGTATTACTAGAATGAGTTTATGGGAAAATGTCATTTTAGATTTTGTGTCCGAAACCTGCTGATTCATCAGTAATTGCAGTGTAGCATTGATGCGTTGTTGGAGAAAACTATAAAGCACATGCTTTTCTTGCAAAGTGTTACTCTGCATGCTGACAAACTGAAGGAGAGTGGAGAGCTTAAGGTAAGAAATTTTTGATGTCAGGTGCAGGTGGCTTCCATGAGTTTGTACATTGTGCTGGTTATATGCTTGAAATTATGTTAAGTGTCTTTCATGTAGGTGCAGCTTTTCTGCTGTAGGTTACTAGTCAATACATATTAGAGAAAACAGAAGTTCAAATTGCCTTGCATTTGTGTACAGTAAGGACATAGGAGTTAATTAGGTGGACCATGTATTCAATTTCAGCCTGAGATTGATATGCACCCACATGCACATGTAAGCATGTGAGCACACGTGCATGCGTGTGCGCACACATGTACGCGTGTGCTTGCTTTCCTTTCTTAGACTCTTCATTCATACTCTCAATATGCTTATAGGCATCAAAGAGTTGATTTTTTGTATACAAAATAGGTGGAACCTTTCTTTGACTCTTCATACTCTCAATGTACTTATATGCATCAAAGAGTTGATTTTTTGTGTACAAAATAGGTGGAATCTTCTTATTACCCTCAACTATCTCAAATGGAGCCTTGCCAGTGGAACTATGAATGATGATGTGACAAGTAAACTCTATCATTGGAGGGAATTGCTCCCATGTAGTCTTAAGCTCAAAGACAACACTTCAGAAGTTCTAAAATAGTAGAGTTTGCCTCTTTCGACTGTCCATTTTCTGTAGATAAAACAAAGATGAGGACTTAAAAGAACTATTAATATTCTCAAAAATCCCTCTTCCAAACAAACTTGCCATGCTTGGACCTTTTTCAATGATGATAGACTATGGAATACCATGATACTTGAAGATGTCATACATAAACAACTTTGCCATATGATGTGCTTTTATCTCTTTCCTTACTTGAATAAATGGGCATGCTTCCTAAACTTGCATATGCTGGTCCAAATCCCATCATTCCAAGTAGGAATTGTGGAAAGATCAAAGATAAAATCCATAATTATCCTATTTTGCAGTTTACCTCAAATAGGTAATGGATGTAGGAAATTGGTGCTCCTTGTCGGTTGTACTTAACCTTCTGACATACAATGCATGTATGCACAAAGGCATCAACCTGACATCTCAAAGCTGGCCAACAGAGGAAAGACTCAAGTGCCTTCATGATTGCATCTATACTTGGATGCCTTGCATATGTGGTGTGAAACCAGTCTTCCTTCGTGGAGAGGGTGATAGATAACCTGATTTAACACACATTACAGCAAGCAAATGAATTCACAAATCTGAAATTAAACTTTACCGCAAAAATCTTGGACAACTAAAGGTTGACTGGCCCCAAAACTGGTGCCCCTTGAAATATTGTCACTACAGATCTACAATTTAATGTTCTAAGCCCTTTGAACTTGAAAGTCTTTTTAACTTTTATTGACCTTAGTCTAAGCGTTAAATGTTTAATTTTCTCACCCCAATGATACCACAAGTCATTTCTAAGGGCTCATTTAATGCCTAGAGGCAAGATGTCTCCAGGCACGCTCTAGCACGTATTCAACATAACTTTTTACAACTTTTGCCAGTGTTCCCCACAACTCAACTAGGTTTTTAGATTATTACTATGTCCGAAATAACTTGCACTTCACATGTGTACCTCACATGGGCTTAACTTAATTATGCTAAAGGACTGAATTGAAAATTCATGTCCCCTCGATAGACCTTCCCCTTAAATTCTTGTAATCATCCTCGATTGCATTACAATGCAGCAAGATCATATGAATACTATTGGCAAAGTATGTGGAATCATAGTTGAACAATATCTACAACTATTGCTTAATCAAGTGTATATCAAATGCATATGCTGAAATTTCCAGCCAACAAATCCAACTTATATTCACACACATAAATCATAACTATTGTTAGAATCATATGGAATGCATCCATTAGGCAAACCAAAACATAAATAGAGCAAACACAATGCCTATCCAATCACATCAGCAAAAAAGCACTGATAACCGATGCAAATGTATAATCTCAATGCCATGGGAAAAACTATATCATTTGTGTAGCAACCATTGTGACTAGTAGTTGAACATTGACCTCTTGGTAGAAATATTGTTAGCAAACAATACTTGGATGTAGACTAAGTATATCCAAGATCCACTATATAAGTTAGCTGTTCATCACTAGAGGAGTGAAAATGCTATCTCCCCCTTTAGTATCAGGTAATACTTTAGACCTCTTGCTTTGTCAAACATGAAGAAGCCTAATATAAGGCCACTCAAGTTGAAATGCATTGAGGTAAAGCTGTAACATATGATTCTAATCTGCCAAGTCACTTGAAAATGGCTTTTGGATGTCCAAAGGGGCAATACACCGAATTTTAGCAAGCACTTAATTCAACATAACTATAAATTCAGCAAGAAAATTCCATACAACTTTAGCTAGAGAGCTCCTACACCAAGATGACACTTGTTGGCTCCAAAGCTTGGCACTAGTTTTGGTATTTCATTTGATTATTGAAGTATACTCGAAGTTGGTTATAAATGGTTTTATTTTAATGATTTCGCGTGACACAATTGATCTAGGAGTATACAATGACATTTTCACCTTTAATGTTGGCCTTCAACCAGTTGTAAAGTGTTCAAAAATACGAATGAAAAATTTAGCTTGCCAAATTTTAATAATGATAGCTAGTATTTGAGCCCAATTTTGCGGAACATTTGTTAAGCAGAAATCCTATACTATTCCTCTCACAAATAGAGGGATTTCTTGTGATGAAACTATAAGATTTTCTTTGCTACAAAGTTATCTAGAGTACAATAGGCTTGAGATCTTAAGGAGAAAAGATGGATGTCAGTCCATAATGCTGTAATAACTTGTTTTTTTGATATTTAGATTAAAAACAACAGTATATAGTTTTGTAAATGGAGTTTAAAAGTTGTCCAGTGGATTCTTTATATCAAGAGGAGAAGGTTGGTTGTTATCCACCATACTCCATTCATGCTATTAGATTCCATGGTTGAAATCTACATTTCTGCAGCAAAGAAGAGAAAAATGGTTGACTCCAAACTTGGCTTGCTCAAATGAGAGAGAAGGAGGCTCTAAATAGCCAAGGTTAAGTGGTAAACGAGTAATCGGTTGCTGCTTAATCAAATCTATGTTTTTTATTAAAGTTTGATTAATGACTTGGCCATTAATCGTAAGTGAGGTTTTCATTGGACCAAACTTAAGCTCAGGGTCTGCTTTATAACTTAAGTACATTGAGTTGCTTATTACTAGGTGAAACCTTCAATGTTACTCAATTCTAAGGTGCAAATTTTCAAATCTTGGGTTGCTCAAATGAAAAAAAGGAGATTCGAAATATGCAAGGTCAAGTTTCTAAATGAGTAATTACTTGCTTCTTAATTAGATCTTGTTCTTGATTCAAGGCTAATTAACAACTTGGTCATTAATCATAAGAGAGTTGGTCATTGGACCAAACTTAAACTCAAGGCTTGCTTTATAACTTAAGTATCGTAAGTAAACAACTTATTGGATGAAACTTTCAATTGCAAATTGTCAATGTAATGAAATTTTTACATTGCGTCTTATTACTTTTGTCTTACTTTTGTATCACATAGATTGTATATTTTTCCACTGCATGTCCAATGTCAAATTCTTCATTGTCGGTGCCATGGTCACCATGCCAAGAGCTAGGAGCATGAGAATTAAAGTTATTTTAAATTAAAAATATTTGTAAAGATAAATTAACTCATTAAGTTTTCTTCTCATTTTGTTGACATACTCCCCTATTGAAGTATTGAAAGCAACTCCAATTGGATGTAGTTAAGATGCATCATAGCATACGAAATGACCAAAATATGTTTCTTGGTGGCCAAACATACTATTGTTGTTGCATGGATTATCAATGTACAATTTTTTATATATGTTTCCAAGTAACCAAGCACATTGCTATTACTCTATATATTGTCAATGTACAATTATCCATACATGTTTCCAAGTAACTAAGCACATTGCTATTACTCCATGTATTGACAATGTATATTTTTCCAAGGTGGTAGTTACTACACTAGTATACAACCAATCATAACTATACAAATTTGCAATGATTAAAATGTTACTCTTTGTACTGGTAAATAGTCAAGCATAACTATTGTTTAGTAAAGCTGATTATAGAAGTGTCTATATAGAATTTGAAAGATCTCCAAGTAGCCTTTAGGCTCGTGAGCATATTTGTAGCAAGAAAGTAGGAGCACCACCTCTTTCTTGAATATCATGCAATGCTCTATATTTGCACTTTGTTGAGCTTGATTGAGCTCGGATTGAAGTCGATGGATCCAACTGAAACAAGGTAAAGCTGTAATAAATTTTAACCTAAGGATGTAGGTAAACATGTGGAAGTAATTGAAATGCTTATGAGGAAGGATCTAGGAAAGTATATAGGCCTAGGATTAGTGGGATACCGAAGGTTCAAGTTTATGTTGATCTAAGGGGTCTCCAATCAATTGTAGAGTCTTCAATCACTAATATGAACGAACACTTCAGCTTGTCAAATCCTTAAAATAACATCTAGTATTTGAGGCCAATATTTGTCAAAAGTGGATGCAATGATGGAAGCGAATGGGAAACCGCTGTAATAGATTGTTGTACACAAGAGAGGAGGAAAAAGAAACATTGCAAAAGAAAAGAACATTGCATGAGGAATTTAGAAACAAAGAGATACTCGGAAAATGGATTCCATATACTAAGATATGAGACAATATAGAACCAATGTGAGTCACTGGTTGTGAAGGCACTAGCACATGCTCCTCTCCCTCCACCAAAACCAATCAGGTGATGAATGATCATAATGATGAATGTGGAGGAGAAGCGTGAATAAATAGGTAAAAATAATGCCATAAATCATGCTAAGTCGGCCAGCAATAAATGCTAAAATGACCATCATAAAATGCCAAGAAAAATGCCTAAATAAGCAAGATAATATTTGGTGCCCTAGCCCATTGAATCACATGCATAGACTGAGCCATGAATTGACATATTTGCTAACATCCTCTCTCAGATCATGGGTGATTTGATACAATACAATATGCAATGATAATCTCCCATCATAGTACATACAACAAGGACCACTAGAGTAGAACCATGGATATCTAAGCAATGGGTACGCAAGCCACCACCAAGGTGCCTCGGAGATAACTTGATGTCGAAGTCGATCGTATTAGCTTCTGAAAATAGAGATTGCATACCAACTCTCAATATCTCTCAACAATGTCTCGTAGTAGCATACAAGACCATCTTGTCAATAATGCCTCTGGACATATGTGACCATGGATTTCTCTCCTTTGGCCAAACTGCCAAAGTGTCCCCTCATTTTGAGCTCAGACTAGGAGCCAATCCTGCTCTGCAGTCAAATAAACAACTCATCATGAACTTGAATGTCAATCCCAACTCCAGGATTTGAACCTGCTAGATTTTTGTTGGTGCGTCAGGGAAACCTTGCTCTAGAATATGTGCACCTATATACGTATATAGATGAGGTTCACCTACCCCAATCTCACCACCCTCACACTCCCTCTTTGGCATTGGAGAGTTGTGAGGGATGATCCCATCACCTGTACTAGCAGCTTGGAAGGTAGACCCTTGCAGACATCGCTGGGGCCCAGAGATGGGACCTGGGGAGAAGAGGAAGACTCACCGGGAGCGTCGTCATCCATCGTCATTGTTCGCACTTTCTCCTATCGTAAAGCTGCTAATGTCTTGTAGTCCTCTCGGAGGTGTCCCTTCGTGCCACAATAATAGCATTGAGACTTCTTCTTGTGCCGGATGGCACCCCTCTCTGAAATGGAAACGTTTGAAGCACCAAGTGATAGCATTCTCACAGAAACTTGAAGCTGAACATAGCATGTCTCCAACATAACACTTGTAGATGAGTAAAGAATATTTTCATGTTGACCATTAAGAGGAGATGTCGGAGGAGCCATGATGAGGGAGATACAGAGAAGATGAAGAAAGATGAGATCTTTAGGGAGAAAAATATGCCAAAAATACAGACTCACAAGGATTGCACGAGTTCCAAGTAGTAAAGAAAGCCCATAAACAAAAGATCAGAGTAACTAGAGTGTAGTGATGAGAACATGACAACTGGATGCACATGAACCCTCTCTAAAGTTGAGCAGTGTACCACAGTGAGAAAACAAACCAAAATAAACAAGAAACAGCCTGAAAATACTGTTGCCCAACCTTGCATAAGAGCAAACAGCCAAAACTCAAGTGCAGATCAGTGAAACGTAGGCAATAGACACCAAAACACAGATTTGGAAGGGTCAGTAATAGGTCCTCAGCCTTGAAACAGACCCAAAAACCTGAAAACGAAAATGGCAATCTACAATATGTTGAGAAAACAGGCCGAAAATGATCAGAAGATGGTCGCCCAGGCTGTGAATAAGTCACAACAATCAGAAGGGGTCCAATTAGAAGACAATAAGTCAAACCTCAGACTTGAAACAATTTAAAACAAGAGCAGGAACAATGATTCTGCACTCTGATATCATGTTAGAAGTGGATGCAGTGATGGAAGTGTGCGGAAAACTGCTGTAATAGACTGTTGTACACAAGAGAGAAAGGAAAGAGAGAGAGAGACACTGCAAAAGAAGAGAAGATTGCACAAAGAACTCAAAAACAAAGAGATAATTGGGAAATAGAATCCATATACCAAGATATGAGGCAATACAGAACCAATGTGAGTCACTGGCTGTGAAGGCACTGGCACATGCTCCTCTCCCTCCACCAAAACCAGCCAGGTGATGAATGATCATAATGATGAACGTGGAGGAGATGTTGAGAAACCCTTTACCCTTCACCTGCAGTTTGCATTTTGGCGTTTCTGTGTTTTGCGTTTAGGGTTTGCAGCCCCAAAAAGGGGCGCCACCCTAGATTGCCTGTGCCTATTTATAGGCCACTCTCTCATTCATTCCTCACGGCTGATCCTTCAGTCCGTCACTCCTACTCTCTCCATCAGTCTTTTAACACTCTCCTTCCATCACCTTCATCTCCTACCATTAGGCACTAGCCTCCACCATCTTTGAAGCTGTTTGAGCCCATCCTCCCTGCGTTTGGTGCTCTCTTCACCTAGTGTCAGCCATCACACTCTTGGCGTTAGCTCCTCTCTTCCATGTGTCACTCCCACAGCTTGGCGTCATCTCTCCACTTGTTGGCGTCATCAGATAGCTGGAGTTTTTGCTCCTCTTCACCTGGCGATCATCATCCAGCTGTTGGCAGCACTCCACATCCTACGTTTGCTGATTTGGCAGCTTGGCATCAGCTTCTCCTCATCTTGGCGGCTCCATTACCTTGCGTTTTGGTTCCTGACTGCTCCTACACCACCTAGCATCACTCCCAGCAGTTGGCGTCAGCTCTTTAGGCTTGCGTTTGCAGACAAAGGCTTCATCAGCTGTCTCCCTGCTAGTAGGTACCACTCTTTATCCCTGCATTTGCAGATTCAGCGGCTCCTCACCCTTCGACAGCAGTCTCTCTGCTCCAGGCGACACCTCCTCATCTTGTGTTTGTAGACTCAGAGGCTTCTTGGGCAGTCTTCCTGCACTCCAGGGTTTCCTTTGTGCTACGACACCCTTGTATCAGATTCACTTCATTAGCATAATTCATCTTTCATCATCTTTTGTGTTTCTTTTCCCTCTCAGTGTTTGCTGTACACGCTTTGTGTTTTCCCCTGCAAACCCTATTGTTTCTCTGGTCACTTAGTCATTTTGACAGGAGAAGCCTGAATAAATAGGCCAAATAATGCCATAAATCATGTTAGGTTGGCTAGCAATAAATGCTAAAATTACCATGATAAAATTCCAGGAAAAATGCCTAAATAATCAAGATAATATTGTGGTGCCCTAGCCCACCGAATCACATGCACAGACTCAACCATGAACTAACATAAAAATGAGCTGGAGAGTGTGTTGTACTTCGAATGGATGCAGCCTCCAGATGTCGAACACCAGAAAACACAGCAAAGGAAGGCTAGATCTGATGCACACGATAGTGCAGGAGAGAGAGACTAAAAACATAGGTGAGGAGAGAGAAAGACTAAAAAACGCGGGCTGCAGGAGAGAGAAAACAGCAAACTCAGGCGGTGGAGATAGAAAATTTGTTGTGATAGGCTGAGGAGAGAGAAAAACAGCAGCAGCAGCAGGGAGGAGAGAGAAAATATAGCAGCGGCAGCTGGAGAGTGATCAGTAACAGTCACTCTGCTGTAAACAACTACAAACTGCGGGTGGAAGGCTGGAAACAGGCGCCAAACTGTAGATGACAGCAAGGGACAGCTGAGACTACGATGTTCTACGCGAAAGGGGTGTGGGCAGCAAGCTGAAAACACTTGAAACCTACAAAAACGAGATCTTTCACTGAATGGAGGGGAGCATACTTATTTATAGAAAGTTTGGGCCCTTCCAAGTGGCCTTATAAAATTGACACCTAAAATACATGGAATAAGATAATAACAAATGAGTTGCCCATTGAATGCTTAGACTCACTCATGACTTGACTGATCTACTCTCTTAGATAATTGGTGATTTGGTACAATTCAATATACAATGATAAAGACTCATCATACTGCATACAATAGTGACCATCAAAATGGACCTTGAATCTTAGGTTAGGGTTCATTAGTACACATATACTCACACACACTTAGAGTGTACTGTTGGGAATAAAGGCCTCGTGCCTTTTAAATGTGCTCGGGTGTGAACACACCCTTAGCACTTGTACTTACACATATATATCTACCTAAAAACCTAAAGGTACACACTCGTCATTTTACTTGAAAACGTGCTCACTCTCTACTCTGCTCTCTCTCACTCTCTCTGTCTCTCACTGCGCGTAACGACTGTCTACCTCGATCTCCGTGCTTAATCAATCCCTACAAACTAGTATCAGAGCGCAGGCGTGGGCGACAAAAACAATTGGGGTTTCATTGCCTCCATATGTGAAACTTAGTGCATAGGACA
Source organism: Lygodium microphyllum (assembly GCF_053477565.2). NCBI lineage: Eukaryota > Viridiplantae > Streptophyta > Polypodiopsida > Schizaeales > Lygodiaceae > Lygodium > Lygodium microphyllum. The sequence goes on along the minus strand of NC_141136.1, from coordinate 54,843,314 downwards.
GCCCTACATCCGATGATGAGAAGGTTGAAATGGCCAAGATACCATATGCTTCAGCTGTTGGGAGTTTGATGTATGCTATGGTTGCTACACGTCCTAACATTGCCTTTGCTGTGGGAGTGGTTAGCAGATACATGGCAACCCCTGGCAAGAAGCATTGGGATGCAGTGAAAGGTATTATGAGATACCTCAAAGGCACAAAGGAGTTGTGCATCTGCTTTGGAAAGTAGAAGGCATCTGTTGTTGGCTTTACAGATGCAGACTATGCTGGTCATGCGGACTGCAGGAAGTCCACTTCTGGGTATGTGTCTACTTTCATAGGAGGAGCAGTCTCTTGGATCTCCAGGCTACAAAAGTGTGTTGCATTGTCTACTACAGAGGCAGATTATGTGGCTACCATTGAAGCATGCAAGGAACCTATATGGCTTTCACGTCTGGTGGGAGAGCTTGGCATTAGAGTGTTATCTGTTCTCCATTGTGATAGTCAGAGTGCTATCATGCTACCACGGAATCCTGTCTTTCATGCAAAGACAAAGTACATATAGGCGAAGTACCACTTCATTAGAGATGTACTTGACAGCAAAAGCATTGAGCTTGTCAAAGTGCATACAGATGATAATCCTGCAAACCTTCTCACGAAGGGTCTTCCAGCAGGCAGAGCGTTTTGCTCATTGGCGACATATGATGGGAGTTGGATAGATATATGTATTTCAGCTTTGTACATACCCTAGACTTAGCTGATTCTTTTCTCCTCTTAAGGCACATTGCCTTTAGGTGGGAGATTGTTGGGATTAAAGGCCTGGTGCCTTTTAAATGTGCTCAAGTGTGAACACATCTTTAGCACTTATACTTACACATATATATCTATCTAAAAACCTAAAGGTACACACTTGTCATTGTATCTGAAAACGTGTTCACTCTCTACTCTGCTCTCTCGCACTCTCTTTGTCTCTCATTGCGCGTAACGACTGTCTGCCTCGATCTACTGTGCTTAATTGGTCCCTACATGAACAAGTGAATAGCAAGAGAAAAGAGAGTTGTTGGAAGGTCACATCCGCTATGTGAGAATGATTAATAAAAGTACAACAATCCCTAAGGTACTAAAGTAGCACACCCACTAACAGATGTGTAAAAAGTGCTTGTGGATAAGAAAGCATTCATACCAAAGCTATGGAGTAATATGAAAAGTGTAAGTTGTAACAAACCCCTCTCGATTGAATGATGTGAATGTATACAGGGGATCAATAGATTAATCCTCAAATGGTAGTAAGCCTAAAGCCTTGCGAAAGGACTCAAACTTTTCTCTAGAGAGAGATTTTGTAAACACATCTACCAAGTTGTCTTGTGCAAGGACATAAACCAAGTTATCCTGTGTAGGGACATAAACCAAGTCTATCTCTCGTGCATGGAGCCTCTCTCTAACATAATAATAATACACCTCAATGTCCTTAGTGCGAGCATGAATACTAGATTCCTTGCAATTGCCATGGCTCTCTGGCTGTCAATATAGATAGGAGTGGGTGATTGTTGTGTTAGTAGTTTGGATAGCTCATGTGTGAGTCTATGTTATGCTGGGCATAGCTAGGCATTTTAGGTATTTTTCTGAGGTCATTATGATGTGTATTTGGGCATTTATTGCTGGCTGACTTGTTGCTATTTTGGTATTATTTTTGTCCTTATATATTGGTCTCCCTCCTCAGTTAGTCATATCATCACCATATGTTGTGTTGGAGAGAGGGAGTTGGACCTAGTGCCTACATCACCATTGTACGTGTCATTCTCATGTTTGGTATATGGATTCCATTTCCCAAGCATTCTTTTGAGTTCTCTTCTTTGTAGTGTTCCTCTATGTTCCTTGCGTTCAGCAATTTATTTCAGCATCTGTTTATGCTTCATTGTTGCATCCACTTCTGATATGGTATTAGAGCTCAGGATTTCTTTGCGTGCTGCTTTCTACTGATCACAGGTCTGCAAATTGCTTCTGCTGATCATTTATTGACTGCTGCCCCTTCCTTCCAGTCTACTGATAGTTGTCTTCTTTCAATCGCCTTGTTTGCAGGCTGCATTTATGCTCCAGTTGGTTGCATTTCCATTTTTGGCTGATGTTTTTACTTATTCACTATATTTAATGCTTGCCTAATTTGTGTTTTGCCGTACAGCTCCTGCCTATACTGCATTCAGTGCTGGGTGACATATTTTCGGCTATTATTTATGCAGATTTTTCTGATTTTAGCATTGAGATTTTTGTGATCCGTATGCATCCATTGCGTTGTGAACTTTGTAGTGCATTTTGTGCTGTTGGTTGGTTGTATTCTCTCTCTCCTCCTCTTCTTTCCTATTCTTCTATTTCTATCTTCAGATGGCTCCTCCTTTTGTTCCATTGATGACAAATTACATGGCCATGATTATCTTACATGGAGTGATGTTATGAAAGATTGGCTTGTGCAGAAGCAGTTATGGTATGTTATGTTTGGAGCTTGTGAGCGTCCTAATGCTCTTCGAGTTGATTTTGACAAGGATAACTATGAAGAAGTTGTGCTTACACAGGATAATGATGATGCTCATACTTATTTTACTCTTTTTCGATGTATCTCTAAAGAAGTCATTCTAGCAATCACCTCCTGCAGGACTACTCCAAAGATTTGGGTGAAGCTTCAGATGTTGTACGAGACTCATTTACCTATGCATGTTGTCACTCTTTATGGACAGCTCTAGTAGATGAAGTTCAAGTTGAAGGATACTATTCGGTCTTTCTTATATTGTGTCACATAGGTATAGGACTTATATTGTGTCACATAGGTATAGGACCAGCTTTGATACATGCAGTCCGCCTTTCTAGAGGCTCATCTTGTGGGGACTGTGCTTTACAAGCTTCCTTCGGAGTTTGATGGAGTAGCCAATGCTTTGAGGGCTCAAGTGTCATCAACACCTATTAGTTTTCTACAGATGTCCTCGATGCTCCTTGAGCATGAGATGTCTTTATGGTTACAGGGGAGGCTTTCATCGCAGTCTGGTGGTTCTAGTGAGACCTTTATAGCTTGAGAGAGGGGTGATAGGAAGAAGAAGTCGAAGTGTTATCATTGTGGTAAGAAAGGACATTTGCACAAGTATTGCAAAGAGTTAGCGGCTTCGAGGAAGAAGAAGGGGAAGAAGTAGCAACAAGATACAGATTATGACTCAGATCCTCCGGCCAAGGCCAAGGCATGGATAGGGACATCTTCAAGTCGCGGGAAGGGCTTGGTAGCCACTGCTTCTACTTTCTTCTGTAGGTGATGTGGTCATCTCTTACAACTCTTAAGTGCCAAAGAGGGAGTGTGAGTAGGTGGTGAGGTGGCGTAAGTATCACCATAGGTTCTATTGGAGAGAGGGAGGCAATGCTAATGCCTACGAGCTAGTGACTCACTATTGTACATGTCATTCTTGTGTTTGGTATATGGATTTCATTTTCTGAGCATTTTTTTGAGTTCTCTTCTTTGGAGTGTTCCTCTATGTTTTTCTCTTTTGTCCTTGTGTCCAGAAGTTTATTTTGGCATCTATTTATGCTTCCATTGTTGCATCCACTTCTGACATGTTGTCCCACACTAAGATTGATCAAAAGGTGTTTGAGCCATACACATTCCAATGTAGCTGTAAATGCTGCTCTATATCTAGCTTCATACCTAGATGTAGTGGCCATTGTAGACTGCTTCTTGCTCAGCCAAGAGATACATGAACTACCAAGCATGAAATAATTACTGCTAGTGGACACCTACATATCCAGCCCAGTCTCATAGTTTGTGAATGCATGCAATCAAAGAGAAGTGCCTTTAGGATAGAAAAGGTCCAATGTCTAAGTATCTTTAAGAGAGCAAAAGACATGTTTGATTGCTTGCTAATGTGTAATACTAGGGCTGTGCATAAAGCATGCCAATTGAGAGAGCCCAAATTGAATATCTGTCCATGTATTGCACAAATACAATAGGCAGGCACCAGCTCGCTGATATAGAGAAGCATTAAATTGATCTCTTGCATCCTCAAGTGTAAACTTGTGGCCTATCTCAACTGGAGTAGATAGGTGGGCTTGCATGTGAAAATGCTCAAGGAGTTGTCCAATATACTTAGATTGTCGCAAAACAAGTCTTGCATCTAAAAACACTCAAGGAGCCGCCCAACGTACTTAGGCTATCACAAAACAATCCCCCCTTACTGGTGGTAAACTGTATACCAAGATAGTAGTGCAAGTGGCCAAGGTCTATGACATCAAATGCATCATGCATACTGAAATTTAGCCTTAAGGCTGCAATCTGCGTCTCATGAAGTCTAGTCAACATCATATCATCCACATAAAGAATTGTGAACAATCGAACGTGCAGAGTAACCCGTCTCTTGCAGGACAATGCAATCAAAGCATGTGTTTAGGCATCTCTCCCATCCGATCTTAATTGATCAGCAGTGGGAGGTGTGCTAGGAGCTTGAGCAAAAGACCCACTCGTGACAGTGGATGAATTGGATGAACTTGCAACATTTTGTGCAACGGGGCTTGTAGGCCTAACATTTGAACCAGGTATATAACCCCAAGCAACCAAAACATGCTTCATCATGTATGCCTACTTTAGGTGATTTTTGCCATCTCATTTGTTGGAGTCCCCAAACATGTTTAGCAAGTCATTTTGGCTTGCCATTGCTTGCTGTCTACAACTGAATTTTTGTAACAATGTCTGCCAAATGTGTATTTGGAGGTGCAGTAGTATGAAAAGACAAGGAAAAGTTTAAACGGCTGCCAAATGTGTACTTGGAGGTGCAATAGTATGAAAAAACAAGGAAGATTTTAAAAAACTTACTATTTTATGCATATTTGGCAGTGTTGACGAAGAATTGGCAGCTGAAAAGGCTTCAATCTCCTTGAATGTTGGTGTAGGTGATGAAATTGACCTCCATGTTCATGGATTTAGACAAATTTTGCAAAAGCCCCAAATTTATTTGATGAAATTTGGTGAAATTTGGGATTGAATGTGAAAAGCCCCAAATTTTTTGCATGAAATTGGGCAATATTGTGCACCAAACACAAAATCCCCAAAATTTTGGTGAAATTTGGGGGTTTTGGACAAAAGCATCAAAATTTTTTGAAGATTTTTGGTGGAAGTTAATGTTTGTTGCTGAAAAATCCACAAATTTTGTGCCTATGGGGAGGTTGCACATGAACAAGGATTTGTGGGACTCAAAAGCTGATTAAGGATTAGTAATTAATGATGTTTAGAACATGGAAAGTATTGGGCCTTTTTAAAAAAAAGTGGTGTAGGTTGTTGGGGACTGCTTCGTCACACATACAGGCTGTTACATAGCAGAAACAACATGCAGTTTGTTGGCTATGGCATGGGGACTATTGGTTGTAGGTGCTGGAGTTGTTCATCACATGTGTGGTGCAAGTGACAGGGATGCGTGATCAATCGGGCAGGTGGAAGACCAAATGCATTAGATGGAAGACTAGGTGACACATTGGCAGATGTCGGGACAGGCTGACGATAGGTAGTAGCAGCATCAAATCTGGAAGACTAGGAACCAGTCCCCCTCTTTGTCAAGAAACAATCCATTGTGAACATGAACGTCAATCCCAACTCCAAGATTTAAAAACCTGCTAGATTTCAGGTGATGCATTAGGGCATAGCTCTCTTTGAATCATGTGCACTTGTATACCTATATAGATAAGGCCCAATTGCTTCACCTCACCACCCTCTCACACTCCTTTGGCACTAGAGAGTTGTGAGGGATGAATGCATCACCAACATGAGAAAGCAATAGCAGGGGCAGCCATGCCCTTCCCCTTTTGGCCAAAAGGGTGAATCCGTCAGTGCCTTGGCCTTCGCATTTGCTGGAGGATCTAAGACAGAGTTGGAGGATTATGAGGATTGTCAGAGGAGCCTGTATCTTGCTGCTGCTGCTTCTTCTTCTTCCGCAATGTTGCTAGCTCCTTGTATTCCTTGCATAGGTGTCCCTTCTAGCATTGGGCTTCTTCTTCTTCCAATCATCCCTCTTTGAAGCTGCAAACGCCTTGTCATGGCTACCATACCAGGATGGAAGCCTTTCCTATAATCACAAGCTCACGCTCAAGCAACATGGAGGATATATGAGTAAAGCTACTTGTGCTGATGATGTTTAGACATGTAGAGTGTTGGCTAGTCCATTAAACTTTGGAGGGAGATTATAGAGTACAATCCCCATGAGGGAGCCTTTGTAAGCGCAGATTGCATGTGTCGAAGCTGACTGTGGATGTGTATAATGCAAAGTAGGAATAATTGGATGGTGTCCTTCGGCTTGAACTTCATTTGTTGGAGTTGACCATAGAGGGTCATAGCTCGCTGTCAAAAGACGACGTACAAGAGAGATAGTAGGGTTTGCGGGGAGGAACACGGAGTGAACTCGGCAAACATGGAGAAGAGAAGAGAAGAGAGAAGAAACTCTGATGAATGAAATGATGAAGTTCTGAATCATGGAGTGAATGTGATACAAGGGAACAAGGGTGCTGTAGCAGAAGGAAGATGATGAAGACAGCCACAAACCACGAACCACAATGTTCTCCTGAAGGGGTGTGAGGGCGGTGGAGAGGCTAGAGAGAAGAGGTGACAGACTGAATGAATTAGCTGTAAAGAATGAGTGAGAGAGTGGCCTATAAATAGGGCATAGTTAGTCTAGGGTGGCTCCCCTT